>NW_026555342.1:40684546-41286851 GCF_029017545.1 Prosopis cineraria | reverse complement strand
GGAGTTGATCTCTAATATACTCATAACTTAGAGGAGCTATTGGAATCTTTATGATGTTTGAGATATTAGTGTATTCCATAGAAAATTGTTTGAACCTGATACCCTTAGGGAGTATATGTAGGTTATTCGTTTGTCGATACACATTAAAGCAAATAAGGATATCTTTTGCAGGAAGATTATTTTAAAGGATTTTTGCCTCGATAGTGTCATCCAAGGGAAAAATTTACTCCAAATTTTTAAATATGGCTTCTTATAGGCTGATCGTAACTTTTAATTTTCGT
This sequence comes from Prosopis cineraria, assembly GCF_029017545.1. Taxonomy (NCBI): domain Eukaryota; kingdom Viridiplantae; phylum Streptophyta; class Magnoliopsida; order Fabales; family Fabaceae; genus Prosopis; species Prosopis cineraria. Next base: position 41,286,570 of record NW_026555342.1, on the reverse strand, counting down.
CCAACATGGACTTAAAGAGCTTTTGTTGTTCACAAAGCTTATCCAGAGCAGAAAGAGATAATTAATAAATTTATCCGAGAGATCCGGGACATGTCTCTTTGTAACGCATTAATGTCTTTGTATAAATCTAGTTGAAGGTTATCTAGTATTGAAACAATAAACATATGCCTGATATTAACATCAATAGCACCATTCAGCATGTAATAGTTTTCAAACATCTGTTGAAAATGCTTCTACAAAATCTTTTCTATCTAATGAACAACACTTCATTTCAATGAACTTCTGTTGTTTCTTTTTCAATGCGATTAAATCTCTTACAAATTCTTTATGAATAATTTAAGGAATGATGTTGTATCAAGTTCTGTTGCTTGGATCTTTTGATACTTACTAAGATTTCAGAACCGTTCTCTCAAGTTTCTAGTTATCCCTAGGGAAATTTTGAGAGTATTGATCTGCTCATCTACAAATAAATCCACACGTCAAAACTAACAAAGTCTTTCCCTCCATTTTTGTAAAGGTAGATCATCAAAAGTAAACCATCGTTCAAAGGAAGGTCTAAAACTATGGGTGTTAGTCTAGTTAGATTGTCTTTCATGGATTTTGGCTCATCTTTAGGGTCTTCCATAGCTAGTTCTAGATGTAGTTGAATTATGGCAATTCTGGTTAAATCAACTAGATGCTTCAAGTTGTATTATTAGATGAGATCTTAGTTGAAATAATTGAGTATGAATCTTCTCCATCAGTATAAGCTTGTTCAAAAATAACTTTTCTTATAGAAGTAATAGTTCTTAAGGAATTTTCTATTGCCTTTAGCTTTTCCAGAGGGTGGAGGAGATGTATGTCAAGGTGGTAAGGAGGAGATGTCTTAATTGTCAAGGTTTTTTCTCGAGGTTTAGCATAAGATGGCAAGGCTTGATATTCTGTCTTGGTATGAGGTTTTCTAGGAAAGGTCAACTTTTTGTATGTGATAAAGGTAGTTTTGGTTTCTATAGTGACTTTTTCTAGGCTTGTCCAAGGATAGGATAAGACATCTTGAAGGCTTACTATAATGACTTTATGTTGGATAGGTCAGGTGTATAGAGGTGCATGAAGGGAATTGTCTTCTCATGGTAGGATAAGTGGGATAGATTTATAAATAGTTCTAGATTGGTCTTTGGCTAAGTCTACTTCTATTTTCTATGGTTGCTTCTATATCTTAGAAATTTCTTTCTCTTTTCTTCTGAAATCAAGTCTAAAATTATCTCTCATTTATATACCTTTTGAGATCTACATCCACTTGGATTCATTTGTAGAGATAAAGCATCTGTTCTACTTGTAAGATGTTTGAGCTTAAAATCAATTCTATGAAGAACTCTATTTTGGCTTACAACGTTTTGAAACTACTAGTTAGAGCTTCTTTTATAGAGGAGACATGATTTAAAGTTCCTTGAGGGGATATTTCTGTGACAAGAGATCAATTCTATGCTCTAAAGCAGAAAATTCTTCTTCATAAGGTTTATCATTGCTATACAAGGCAAAATTTGTACTTGTGCAAGCAGGAGTGTGGAATCACAAAGTTTAGGTTTTTTCAGTAGAAGGATCTTTATGGCCTATTTTTTAAAGAAGATCAAAGAGAGTGCTTCTTTATGTGGGGAGGATTTGGAAGTCTTACCCATCTTCTTCTAGTTTGCTTTAGGCCATTGTTATCATCATCATCATCATCTTAAGAAGGATGCTTATGTCTTCAAGCAAATCTAGGATGCTTAAGCTTCTTGGAGATCTTTCATGTTCCATACCAGTCATCATCACCATCAGAGTAGTTCCAAAAATCACAATCAATCATAACTAGGATCACACATTTTAGGTCCCAAATAAAGCGACCATCAATATGAGAAACATAAACTGGCTTGGCTTCCTAAGTAAACTAGTGGCAATAATTAAGATTTATCAGAGATCTGGGCTAGATCTTGGGATCTAGGTCTCTTGAAAATTGATTTGATAGTCCTGTCTCCCAATCTGTACAGAATAAGGGATTTTATGGTGTAGACATCCTTCTAATTAGCATGAGACTCTTTTTCATAGTTGTTAATCCATTCTAATGGCATCAACTAAGTAACCTCTTCTTTTGGCAGATGTCTCAAGATTTGGATGATTAAAGATTCTCTAGGTCTATCAGCAACCATATATAGGTCATCCCTAGTTAGGCTAAGGAAGTTAAGATCAAGTGAATGATCTTGAAGTTTGTAAATAATTTAGTGGTAAAGGGTAGCCATGGTGGCTGAAAGGTCTTGCTCTACTCTAACTATCTTGATTTGGACTTTCAATCTAGTAGAGAGTGGGATCTATGAGCTTGATGTTGAAATCAGGGATATGGTAAGGATCATGCTCCCTTGACTGAGGGTAGTCAATAGTGTACCAATCATAGTGTGATTATAATGTTAACTCAAAGTGTTTTGATGATAGTAAAATCAAGAGAAAGGAATTTGCTGCTGGTGTTGACCATAATATCATGAATCAAGTAACACCCTTCTATTGCATGAATTGAAATCGAGGGTATATCTTCTGTATACTGTCATCTTTTTTTTTACTCTTCAATTGAAATTTCTTCTTGAAATTATTGCATTTCAATGAATTGTAGTTGCATCCTTACACTAAAAAATGTTGTTTAAAGATGTCCAATAATCTTTTGCTAACTAAAGAAAATCTATCTCTATACAAGTAGAGACGAATATTGTGGTGTCTTAAAAATGGGCATCACTAAATAACTAGAGACAAATTTTTTAAGCCATCTTTGATTAGGGACAGATTTATTCTCTCTATAAAAAATGCTATCTCTAATTCTCATGAAAGATTCATTTTTATAAAATGCTCTAAAAGTTATATAAAATGATGGAGACAAAATATTATAATCTCTAAATTCATCTCAAAAAATGAAAACTAAATTCCTCAAAGCTTCACTACTATGTCAATGCCACATCACTTAGAGACACCTTACCAGGCATGTGTGCATCTACACATGCCAACTCACTTAAACCTCACCCACCTATATGGGGGTCAACTAATCCCACGTCATGTGTCATGTCACCACCTCATTCTATGTTAGTAGCCACTATGCACCACGTCACATATTCATCACAAAATATGCTAAGGCCAATAATTGATCCCTTGACCTCCCACCTTCTAAGCCTTAAGTCCTCCTTCTTTGCTAGTTGAATGAAAATGCACATGCTATAAAATCCACCTAAGAGGGGGTGAATTGGGTTAATTAAAATTTAAAGCAATTAATGCAAAAATAAAGATAAGAAAGGAACAATATCTCCAAACAAAGCAGAGAGAAGGAAAGAGGAGCTTTGCATAGAGAGTTTATCTTAGTTCAACTCTATCCACTTGAGCCTACATCTAGTCCCCAAGACATCTTTGAGATTTCTCACTATATTCACTAAGATTAAATTGGGCTTTTGGTTGGCTCAATACAACATAAACTTCTTACTAATTCTAGGACTCTCTCCCTTACAAAGGTAATTACAAATCTCTTTAAGCTCCCTTCACTTAAGTTCCTCTATTTCAAGTAGTGAAAATAGGGATGAATAAAGTAAGTTCAAGAATGAGTTACTCCTATTGAATATCTCTCTCTAAGATTGAATTTACAATCAATGAAGCTCATAAATAACGAATGTAGTAATAGTAGAATGTTGTTAGAATTGAATGCTTGTAGTTGGGTCAATAACTTTTCTATCTTCCTACTTCATAAATGAGTCCTATTTTAGATGATTCTTGAAATAAATTTGTTAGAGTTATAAGCTTGCTGTTAAAGACTTCATCTTTATTTATTTTAAGCTTCCCATTGTTTGAGGCAGTAAAACAGTGCTTTCCGATAAGTTTTCAAGTTGTTGGCACCTTAAGAAAAGTAATGACTATATACATTAAATGCTTTGACAAAAGGCAAAAGAAAGAAATACTGGTTGAGCAAAGACATATGAGTAGAAAGAATAATTCAAATGATGAATAAGAGTTTAATTTCTCCTGTGGTTTATGTTTAAGAGTACTCTAGAATGATAATAGAATGAACACAACACTTGAAAGCTAAAAAAGGATTAAAGTTAGGTGATTTTCTAAATGCTATGTTTTGGAAACAAAAAGCAAAGGAGAAATCTTCAAAGATGTAATGTCTAATTGACATGACCAAATTGTCACACTTAGTTCACAGCAACACAATTAGAAGTCCCTTAAATCTCTAGTGTTATCCAAATCACAATTATTCAAAATATTAAAGATAAATACTTTTAAATGATTGGGATCCCAAAATCAATTAAAAATCATTGAAAACCTCATAAAAGTAAGTATTTACACCCAACAGAAGCCTATAGGTTGCGTAAGCATCACACAATGTAAGAACAAAAACAAAACAACACATTTCAGAAAAGTGGCCATATGCCGCAGTATGTAGGTGACATGCACCGAGGCATGTACACCATGCGTCACAGTGCATGTATCAGATTTTGTTGTTAATGACTAGCTCACTAATACGAACTCCAACATGTGTTGTCTTCTCACATAAGGTTCAATTAAAGAGATTCAATCACCCATATGAAGTTTATTTGACAAGCTAATAACTAATAACATGGGTTTTATTTCAATATGATGTTTTATTTGAAAAGTAGACACTTGAATAAAAAATGACCACTTTTTGTCAATTCCACCCCCCTCATTCGAGCATTCCAAATTCAAGCCACACATCATTAGTCACTTTCAAGGGCTTGACCACGTCGAATAGGACATTTCACTTGATTGAGGAATGATATCAATAAAATCACATATCTATACAAGTTTGGCAATCAAACTGCACTTTTACACACAATAAGGTCTATTTTCACAATTTACCATATATAAACATTTTTAGGCCAAATTTTTACATGTTCACCATTATTACACATTTATATCACTATCTTAGCCCAATAAGTCATATTTCACCACAATCACACATATTAGAGCTAAGATCCACACAAAACTATACAAATTCCTGAAATACTATATGCTCATGCATTCCTATAGAAACTTAAATTATTGACATTTATAACATCATAAATTCATTACACAAATTCTTGTAGCCTGTCCTGAGCCTTTTCCTTTTCCCTACTTGCTATCAGAATATGTAAAAATGTAACTACTTGGGTGGAATATATGAGGCGACGATGAGCAGATCATGGGAGGTTTGGGCAAATCTGAGGCTACCACAATGAGATGTGAGGAAGTTTCATACTCAAAGAGACAACAATGGAAAAAGTAAGAGAGAGAGAGAGAGAATAGGTAGAGATTTAGGATAACGACGGAGAGACGAAACTCTACAGAGACGCAGAGAGGTTGATGGAGCTTCAAGGGAAAAAAATTAGTGGTGGGGATTTGTGAAAGATGGTGAGAAGCAAAAGGAACATAGGGAAGGTTGAGAGAGACAATGATGCATAGAAATTGAAATAGAGGGATCGAGCAGTGAGAGTCGGTGAGAGGCCGGAAGAGGCGGTGATGCAGAGAATTTGGAAAGGAGATCCTCCCCTCATCCTTTCTCTCCTTTTCTTCTCCTCATCCCCATCCTCACTTTTGATAAAAAAATAATGACTCAGATTTAATTATTTTATAAAACAATAATCATAACATTACTTTAAAAGTTAAATAAATAATTTTAAATTATTAAAATTTAATTTGCATAGTTTATAACTGTAATAAAATAAATAAAAAATTTAATAATAACATAAAATGGTAAACTGTATTGGTTAAATTTTAACAGTTTAAATTTATTTTTATTTTTATATGATAATTAATTTATAAAATAAATAAATATGGATCCTTCATTTTATTGTTTAAGGGTGGAGATGAGGATGAGGAGAAGAAGAGGAGAGAAAGGATGATGAGAGGATCCGGACGCGAGAAATTGAGAGAATGAGCAAGATATGAGGCCGTCTGATTTCTGAGAGACAGAGAGAGATGAGAGGAGGGGAGGTGGGGTGACGTTGGAGTCAGAGAGGATGAGGAGAAATAGCTGTGTTTGTTTGTTACAATTCAGAACCGTTGGATTGAAATAATCAAAGGCTACAAACCATTATCCGTGTGTGATATTTAAAAATGGGATAATTATTCAATTGTAGATAATAACCATCAGTAAGTGATTATTCGAAAAAAATTAAATCTATATTATCATATTAAACAAACAATTTTGTATTAGCCTTTCTTTATGAATAATTCTCATGATCTTAAATATGATTCTCATATAAATTAAAAATATTAAATATCTTTTTATTTTTAGAATTGTGAATATAAAAAATAAATTAATAATACATCTTTATCCAATCAAATAAAAAGTTTATTTCAATGTGTTGTTAATGTTAAATAAGCTTAGGGCGGTCAGCGGTGGACTCTTTATGCTACATAAAAAAATCACATATCTTAATTTAATTTAAAATAATTATCTTAAATATATAAGATTAAGTGCATAATTTTTTTTCTTTTTAATACTGAAAATTTTAAAGATAAAAAGATATTTTGTATTTTTTAATTTATATGAGTTTAATATTTTATAATCTAAAATAAATAAGTTATCAAATAAGCTTCAAAACTAGGTTTAAGTGTTATTTTTTTGCCAGAATATATATATATATATATATTTTGTTCATAGCAGGCCAAAACACAAGCAAGTTGCGTATGCAATATCATTTACGTCATAGTACCTATTCTATCCTCATCCAATAATGACCTCATCTTATCATGAGATTCTTTTGACAAGTGACTCGAGTATTTTTGGAATTTTTCCCATTTCGCCAACTCATCTGCACAGAATATTTGATTTTAAGTTGTAGGGGTGAATTTTTCATTTGCATAAAAATAAATAATTATAAAATTATTTTATTTTTGTAATGAAAAATTTGACGACAAAATATATCATTTATTTATTTAACTTGTACGAGAATGACAAGCAATATTATAAAATGAATGAGTAGTTATTTAAATTTTATGATATCATTTTTAACATATTATAAAATAAATTATTTATATGTTTGACACAAACATGATGTTTCATCATGCATTAATATTTTGTGCAAAAAAAAAAAGTCATGCATTAATATAAATAGCTATTTACGTTTTTATTATTACATTTTTTTTATGCTGGCAACAAAATTTCTTGCATTTTTTATTTGAAAATGATTATATAATCCTATTTTACAAATTCTAAATACTATTACATTTAAAAAATTATTAAATTAATACTTATTTGAATATATTTTTTATTTTAAGTTTTCCATGCATGGCATAGGTTTAAAAATCTAGTTTATATTATGTATTGTGGGAAGCTTCCAATTTCTATTTGTAATGCTATTGATTCTACTTGTGCGATTTTTTTTTTTGGGTGAGAAACTGAGGAAAAAGGCAATTACACCTCAAGAACAAAAATTATCTTTTCTTCCCCACTAGTCAATGAGGTTGGGTTTGAGGCCTACTACCTTTGTTAATAAATCATTTATCGTCAAGCAACTCTAGAGAATCATTGGTGCTGAGCCCCATTCCTTGTTTTCTAGAACTCTAAATACATTAATAATATGAATTCCTCTCCACCACTGAAGAAACCATATAATTCCTCTTGGTTTTGGAAAGGGATTTATTCTTCTATAGACCTTATTATTTCCAAGTTAAAATGGAAAATTGGAAAAAGAGCTAAAATTCCTCTTAGTCATCTAGTCTAGCCTTCGTCTATGAATCAAACAACTAATCACTTTAAAACTGGTTCTCGTTGTGTGAGTGATCTCCTCTAGCTGCATCATTCAGGTTTGCTTGCTTTGCAATGGAAGTGTGGAATAATCATTTAATTAGATCATTCTCAGCATGCATGTTTCCAATATGATATTGAACATCCCCTTTCCCTCAAACTTCACAAGTGGATAAAATTATTTTGCATGGAGCATGTAGTGGGGAATACACGCACACACACAACCAAAAAGGGCTTTGAATTGTTATATATCTATTCATAACAGCACCCGCTTACCTCTTTTACAGCAATATAATCATTATGGAGTTTTATTTGGAAATTAAGACTTCCTTTGAAATTTATTCTCTTCACTTGGAAACTTGTCAATCAAGCCATACCAGCTAGTGAGATTTTGAATGAGTATCACATTTCTAATAACTTGCAGTGTCCTTTTGGGTGTATGGATGAAGACATCTTGGGCCATCTTTTTGCTCACTATTGTTTTGCTAAATTTCTTTAGTTTGCATGTCTATCAATCAACCCTTCTGTCTTTTTTGATTCTGGACTCATTGACTAGATTTTGAATACTTTCAATTGCATTTAGATGGGTAAATTTAAATTGAGAATTTGGATTTAAAATATTATATTTGAAATCTTATATTTAAAAATCATAAATTCTAAACTCTTTATTTGGGTGATGCAAAAAATTTTAAATTATAATATTAAAATCGTTTGTCTAGATTTAAAGTCAAATTTAAATTTTAAATTCTATATTTGAATTAAAAAAAAATTGGATGATTGGTCAAAGTCGATGATCTGAATGTCTAACTTCCACTAGGATTAGATAGCCAAAGTTGACAGGAACTATAGCACCAACGATGACTTGGATGAGATAGTCGACTTTCACTGGGATCGGATCAATGGCGAGAGGGGGCTGGATGGCCAACTTCCACTAGGACCGGACCCACGATGACAACTAGGATGAGACAACTAACGTCCATCGAGATTGGATTAATGGCGATGATTGGGACGAAATGGCCAACTTCTATCAAGATCATACTGACGATGATGATAGAGACCAAACTGCCAACTTCCATTGGAACCACACTGATGGCAATGATCAAAACAGGACGGCTGACTTCCATCGACACCTGACCCAGTGGAAGTCAGCCTTCTAGTCTAGATCATTGTTGTCAATCCAGTTCTAATGAAAGTCAGCCTTCTAGTCCTCATCGTTGCCATCGCTCTAGTTTCGATAGAAGTCAACTAGCTAGTTCTTGTCATCACCATCAATTTGGTCTCGATGGAAGTTGGCCATTCTGTCATTGTCATCATCAGTCTGGTCCTAGAAGAAGTCAGTTGTCCAATCCTAGTCAACAATGGCAATTTGTTTCCATCAACTTTGGAGGTCTGGTCCAATTATCATTACGGGCTAATCAAGCCTTTGTAGATTTAGGTCAAATTACAAAAGAGATTGAGATTTGAAATAATAAGGGTTTAGAAATGATCTCAAATTATAAAGAAATTGAGGTAGAACTTGGATTTGGATTGGGGTCAAATCCAAATCCATACATTTTTAATTGCCCAATAGATTTGATTCAAATCTAAATTCAAATCCAAATCCAAATTCATTTGTATCCAAACATAGCATCAAGGATCTTTACAAAGATTATATGGTTGATTAGATTGGGCGTATCATCATTTTGTTAAATCTGATTTGGTTCTCTATAAATCAATTGATACATCAGGACAAATCTGCTGATCAAATTAATTTGACAAGAGCCTTTAGGAGTTAATGCTTCATGTTTGACAACTTTTGTTGCTGGGACGATACCTCACATCAAAGTTATAGGACTTCTATTCCATCTTTTCCCGCAATTGTTCCTGTAGTCGATTGGACCATTTGGATGAAAAAGGTTAGGAAATAACAGCAGGAATTCAGTTCCAGATCATTATACAATGAAATTCACATTGCTCGAATGGTTTAGCTTTTTAGAAGCACACTTAAGACTCTAAGTTCTTTTACCTCCTTTGCTTTAGATCAACCCTTTGGTGGGTTCACAATGCTCTAAAGAATCTCAACCTAACTACTACATCAGTCAACGTATTGTATTCAAAAGAAAGTTTTCAAGGCTTACTATCATCAAGTGTTAGAGTAATGTTGTTGTTGTGATCGATGTCTCGACATTCCTCTCTAATTTTCATTATTATGATAATATTGTCTCACAGGATTGCTACTTTTTCAGTATTGTTTAGTTTTTCTCCTTGGTTTCTAAGCTGTATAATTGTATTTCATTGTATATACATTAATTTTCTTTTTTCCTCGCAAAATATTGCATTTAATTTTTAAAAAGCAGCATCCATTTTCATTATTCGTTGTACTCTTACTATATTTAATTTTAAAAAAGTGCCCACTTAGAATTTTTTTAATGTAAAGTAACATTTTTTTTCACATTATTTTATTTTTAAATTTTAAATATAATTACATGATATATTTGACACAAGGGTATTATAATCATTGTGACATTTGCTCTCTTTGTTTTTGTTTTTTTTTTCCCTCATTTCTCCCATCCATCCAAACCCAATGAGTGATAACATTTTTTCTTAGTTTTTCATTTTCTCCCCTTCCATATTTTTGTTTCTTCTCAACATTTCTTCTTATCCAAATGGAGGATAAAAAAGAAAAAATCTATTTTAATTTCTAACTATAAATTATAGAGACATAAGAAATAAATTCAAATTAATAGAGTAGTTAAAAGTCAAAATTATTTAATTTTACTGACTTTAATTTATTTTAAAAACTATTTACGTTTAACTTGTATAATTCGGGAAAATTGTAATATACAATTGTTATTATACTTTTCGAGTTATGAAATTACTTTCACTATTGTTGTTGTTGTTGTTGTTGTTGGTTCACCAGTCAAGCCTATTATTATTATTATTCAAAAAGAAAGATCCATTCAAGACCACTTCAAGGAAACAACTAAAATTTTGTTGCTTTGGTTTGATTAGTACTTTTCTTTTCTTTTTACTTTATATATAAGAAAATTTTAAGTGAATTGGATCTTAGGAGCTCACAAAAACCAAAACATGCCTCCAAGCTTAAAGAACATTTACGAAGGTGCATACTCATATCAGCAGTGGGATTTGGCCTACAAACTAGATTTGATCTCTCAACTTTGTAGGTTGTAGTTCAAATTATTAGCAATTGAACTAACCTTTGTTGATTGATTAATATTTTTTTCCTTGTGGGGGGTCTTGGTAGAGAACCAGCCATCTATGATAGTAAGCTCGTCCGAATATTTCTATTTAAATTAAATTAGAGAGTCAAGTACATCCCTACTTAATTAGTCTAACTATGCCAACGTTCTGATAACTTCTACATCCCACAATAAATTTCATCATATGTATCATGTACGTAGGGTTTTGGGTTTTGGATAAAACAACTAAGAAAAGTTGGGAGCGTAATTATGATGATTATTTAATTGTTAGGTATACAATAATTCTGAATCAATGTATGTATGATTTGTAGTTATAACGTAGGGATGATTGGTTTGACTATTTAAATTGGGATGTGCTAGATATGCACTGAACAATGACAATAAGATGGACTTTTCTTGTGGGAAAAATGTAGGACTTTTCTTTATCTAAATACTTATTGACTTGCTTAATTTTTAAATACACGGCATGGCTCTATCCGTGGCTTTTTTTTATGTGGACATTTTTTTTTAATTGCTCATAAATATTCTCCTATTGAAAGCAATTTTTTTCAGTACATAGTTAGGTACTAAATGTAGACACCTTTTTTAATAAGAATTCAAACTTTAATTTGCCACATGATTAGCCCATTTCATTATGTTCAACCCCGTTGGTTTCTCTTTGGTTTACTTTAAGAGTTCTTAATCGATTTTCGTTTTTCCTAGTTAAGGACAAGACAAGTTGTCAAGATATGCAAAGGACAAAACAAGGAAAGTTACAAAGGGAATAACGAAAATAAAACCTCAATTGGAAGCGTCCTCGTAGCGGTTCAAAATAAACCTTCTTTTGGACAAAATATCGTCTCAGTTTGTAAATAAAACGTCCGAAAAAAAAAAGAGGAAAGACTAATTTCATGGGTAGGAATATATCATGATAATGGTATATTATATTTTTATTGGTCAATTATATACAGAAAGTAAATATCTTTTTAATTTATTTAAAGTCAGTATGATAAAATAATTTTTAAAGAAAATTTTTGAATTTTTAGGAATTCACTTTAAAACTTAAACAAGTTATTTACTTAGTAAAGAAATATTTGTAAATACAGGAGGGCATAACCTTGGAGCATCATTTATTCACGGTTCAATGCCAATACTAGTAATTGATTACTTGAATTTCACTATCACTCAAGTCTAATTTTTAGATGTGGGATTTCTTTGATTTCTTTATATATAATATTCTTTCTACTATTTTTCTTTTTTAGTTTTTTTTTTAAATTTTTTCTTCTTTTGTGCTCGGGCTTGTACATCATTTTAGTTTTAGAGGCTCAGGTCTATTCAATTTTCTTTTCCTTCTCTCTCTTTTTTAATCTCTTTTTGTTTTGCCTCCATCTATTTTTCCTTTTTCTCAATTTTTTTGCCCTTGATTGAATGGCTCTAATATCACATTGAATTTTTTTATTAGTTCTTTATATTAAGTAAATTTAAGAATATTTTTTCTCGCCAAAATAACTTAAGTTCTTTAGTCAGATATATCTCAAGCTTTATATATTTATAATTTATTTTGTAATATCTAGATATGGGGCTTCTTTGACCTCTTTATTTCTAATACTAACTACTGTAAAATTAATTATAATTGTCTCACGCGCACTTTCAACCAAAAAAATGAATGTATAAACGACTCAACATCAATTCTAAAAATTACAATATATATATATATATATATATATATAATGCTAGTATTTTACTCGATGGCACTGGGCAAGGCATAGTTGTACCAAAACAAAATCATTATATAACATATAAACTAGAAAAGTAAGATGAGACTATGTATACAAGACATTGTGGCGACTTGATAAAATTAAAATTTAGGCAAACGTGTACCATGTGGTGCTCCACTTCACGCCACATGATGCCATGTCACCCTTTACATAAGGTCCCACCTCGCACCACGTGTCGCCATGTCACTCTCCATGTGTCACTCTCACCACACGCCACGTGGCGCCATGTCACCCTCCACATAGGGCCCCACCTCGCACCACGTGACGCCATGTCATCCTTCATGTGTCACTCTCACCACACGCTCATCATGTCATTAATTTATATTTTCATTTTGAAAGTTGTCTCCTCCAAAGTTTGAACCATGACCTCCTTCTTTTGTGTCCAATCATTTTGCCACTGAGCTAGAATGAACCTGTAGTCTATTATTGCATAATTAAATATAAATATATATATATACACATATTATTAAACTATATAAACACACATATATATTAAATATTAAATATTATAAAATATCATTACTATCCTTAAATACTTCAATTTAATTCTTTCAATTTATAAAATTATAAATTATATTATTTATTTTGTTTAAAGTAAACTATAAATATAATTGATACAATATAATTTGTATTATTTATTTTAATTTTTTTTACTTCTTGAGGTTGTTATATTATTTATTTTAATATTCATATTTATAATTATAATATAAAAAATATCTAAGAATAAATAGTAAAAATACTGATGATTATACATTAGTAAAAAAATTATAAAAATGCAAACAATTAGTGGCGACACTAAAAAGTTACCACTGAAAGTCAACTTTCAGCGGCGACTTGCATGTCGACGCTGAAACTTACAACATAATTTTTTTAAAAGAAATTAAAAAATGCTGATAATCAGCGGTGATACTAAAAAGTCGCCGTTGAAAGTTCACTTTCAGCGGCGACTTGTATGTTGCTGCTGAAACTTGCAACATATTTTTTTTAAAAGAAATAAAAAATGCTGACAATTAGCAGTGACACTAAAAAGTTACCGCTGAAACTTGCAACATAATTTTTTTAAAAAAATTATAAAAATGGCCAAATCTTTCACATTTATAACAAACTATTTCTATTTTATATTTTTTAAAATTATCTTTTCTAAAAGTTTTATAATATTAATTATTTGTCCATATGTTAAAACAGTAGAATTTATTGTTCTTTGTTATAACTAGTAAAATAAAAGTAGAAGAAAATATAGAAAATGAAATAGATAACACCCCTTTTGAAATAAATCAACAAGGATACATGAACATAATATCACATATAACTTATAAAAAAATGATATTGCCAAGTAAGTTTAGTAACAAACAGAGAATATTTAAGAAATATAATATTCAAAAATCCTGTGAGAGAATAGGAAAGTTAGGCAATGGTGTTCCTATTCAGCCTAAAAAGAATAATATCAATAGAAAATAAAACTTGTAGAAATAGAAATATGAGATGGTTCGATAAGATATTAGAATCTAAGTCAAAAAAGAAGAATAAGATAAGTCTTAAGAGTCTTAGTCTATGATCAAATAGGAATAGTGAACCTAAAAGAAAGGTAAAAGAGGTAGAAATAAAGAAATACATTATAAAATAATTGAAGAACAAATAGAAATCTCAAAATAGAAAATAGAATAAATTAAATAAGAGAAAAATTTGAAAGAGATATTTGTACAGAATATCCAAATTCTTTTTGAAATAGAAAAAAACACAAGAAATCACGGGTGAAAAACAAATATGACAAAAGAAGAAAAAGAAAAAGCAAAAGAAAAACAAGAGTTAAATCTTGTTAAAAAATAATTTAAGCACAAAAAAAAAGGTAATTAAGTGAAGCAAATCAAAAGAGCTTATTTAACCATGATTTTTCTAAACTTCTATAAAATCAGAAGACTTTTGATTTTGTAGGCATTGAGTTAAATGGCCCCTTCTCTATCTCTTAATATAAACCTCTCTCTACTTGTAATATTACAAGATATGTATGTGTATCTATCTAAGAAGCACCGATACGGGTATGAGTGTCGGGTACGATACGATACGATATTCGGACACGGCTATTTTTTAAAATTTTAGGATATGGGTACGGCTATATAAATAATTAAATATTAAATATTTGGATATCCAAAAACATAATTTCAAGATATCTAATGCCATCACAAAATATAATTTCAAGATGTCTTTCATTACTAGATTGAAATTAAGAATTCACACTTCCTGAACTACTACCTGGTCTAAAATTAGAAGCCATTACAGGTTTAATTTTAAATAATATCCTACAATTTTAACAAGAAGAGAGCTAATAAAAATTTAAAATAAATCAATATTTAATTCAACAAAATAATCCATCTAAAAAAAAATTTAAATCAGTAATTCAATTGTTCTGGACAACTCTCTCGGTTCAGCAGTGAGCAAATTATTCAATAATGCAATAATAATAATAATAAAATATCCATCAGCAGCACACAAATTATCCAATAATGCAATAATAATAATAATAAAATCTCCATCAGTAGCACAACAAGAGGAACTGAAAATGAAGCTGAAAAACAACCGACCATACAGAATAAATTACCAATGAAGTTGAAGAACGACGGTGAGGCAGAGGCAGAGCAGACGGTCGAGAATAAACGTGAACTGTGAATAGGCAGAGGCAGAGGCAGAGCAGAGCGGGTGAGGCAGCGACGCAGCGTGAACCGTGAATAAACGTGAGAGATGAAGAACGAGAATTAGAAGCACAGGCAGTGAAGCTACAGTAGAAAACATGAGAAGGGGGGTCGATTGGAGCTGAAAATGTTAGGGCATCGGATTTCTGGAGCTGGGACTGAGTAAAAGGAACTGAAAAACACAGAGTTTCGCGTCTGCCCGCGTCCGACCCGCGTCCGCCCTTCTCGACCCGCATCCGCCCACGTCCGCCGGAAACTGGGAAAAGGGACGTGCCGTTCCCCCGTCCTGAACGTGTCCGTGCGGATAGGTATCCGACACGGACACGCCGGCCATTTTGCCATGTCCGTGCTTCTGAGGTATTTATGCATGCATACATACATACATACATACATACAACTTGGTTAAATAAATGGAAATGAAAATAAATTGAAATTTAAATAAAAAGAACTCATGAAATTTGTAAAACAAAAATATATTTTTCCTATCAAAAATATATTTTACTTTAATCTAATTTTGAAAACAAAAAAAAAAATGCTGACAATCAGCGGTGACACTAAAAAGTCACCGCTGAAACTTGGAACATAATTTTTTAAAAGAAATTAAAAAATGCTGACAACCAGCAGCGACACTAAAAAGTCGCTGCTGAAAGTCAACTTTCAGCGGCGACTTGTATGTCGCTGCTAAAACTTGCAACATAATTTTTTAAAAGAAATTAAAAAAGCTGACAATCAGCGGCGACACTAAAAAGTCGTCGCTGATTCTTGACTTTCAGCGTTGACTTGTATGTCGCTGCTAAAACTTGCAACATAATTTTTTTAAAAAAATTATAACATATTTTAAAAAAATGCTAATAATCAGCGGCAACAGTAAAAGTCATCGCTGAAAATCTGACAATTAGCGGTGACTATATCTTGTCACTGCTGAAAGTCACACCTTCAGTAGCGACTTTTACTGTCACCATTGAAAGTGACTTTTTAATATCGCCGCTGAAAGTCATTTTTTTTTTGTAATGTATTGAAATTGATATTGATGATAATTATTGATTTAAATCAATATCTATTGCTAATATTTATATATCAATATTGATTGTATTAACTAACTCATAATATATATTTTCTTGAAAAAAGTTATTAGCACGAAGAGGTTGTCCAAGGATCAGGATTCAACAAATTCTAATGCTGATCAGATTCAATCCGATCGACAATTAGGTTGACTTGAGTTATTGTTTTCTATTATTTAAGCTTCCTTGTATATTTACCATCCCAGATATTTTTATTCTCTTCTGAAATCTTTTATTATTTTTTCTTTTGATTTAGCGTTGTCATCAGAAAGGCCATACTTTTAATAAGAAAAACAATTGGAGTTCTAGGTTCATTATATTTTCCCTCCTTTCTAAATAGCTTTTAATAACATGAAAATAGTATTTTGGCACAGTTAATTAATACAGTACTTTTTATCGAACAAATATAGGTCTTGTGCAATGTGTAGAATTTTCAGAAATCATAAATGGCACTTAATTAAGATTTAATGAAATATTAATAATTATCTAACGAAAGGTAAAAAGGTATATAAATAAAAATCATATAGAATCGTATGTAAGAACGTAGATGTTTAAATAATTTTGAATGTTAACCTAACTTTTCACACAAGTATAAGAAAAACATTGCTAAATTATTTTTGACTAATCAACATGAGAATGCTATGCAGCAGTGAAAAAAGTTTTCAACAATATATTATATAAATATTAATATTGGCCAAATCCAAAATGATGGCTTATTATTTACATGCATTTTGTCTATATTTTCTTTTATCCTTTATTCTTTTGTTAATTTATACCTTTGATGTTTCTGGATATTTTAGCGCATCTCTTCATAACTTTTAAATTTTATAACGACGTTGATAATCATGATTTTGATATTAAGGTAATTGAGTGATGATATTGATATGAATGGTACAAACTAATGATATATTTTTCTTGAAAAAGCTATTAGGGTGGAGCGCGGGCTCAAGTCTGAGGGACGAAATTCAACAAATTATAATGCTTGTCAGACTCCAACTGAGAAATCACAAGGCCTAAGTTACTGTTTTTATTTACCATCCAAACTTTAGAAGTTAATATTACGAACTAATAAACACTTAACAATAATATTTGATCCTTTTCTTTTCCTGCAGAGATGAAGCCAAAGTCCCTAGATGATCAAAATCCATCAAACACAAACAATTGTGTGATGAAGCTCATTTCCTCACTGGGTACATATATACATACTACATACATACGTATTATTGACTAGTTATATGCTAATTTCTTTTTATTTTCTTTTATGCCTTTCTGCACAAGAACTTTGAACTTTTTGTTTTAGGACTAAAGAAAATCATGAGTTGGTTGACTGTTTCATGAAAGAACTTGTAAAACGTGATCCTTGGTACAAAGATAACAACTGTGCGCAGGAGGCACAGAAAATTCAGAGCACTGTATATTACAAGCACACATATAAACAAGTACAGAAAGGTAGTGCAAGCTTTTCTTTTCTTTTCTTTTAAATAAAGGCTGTTTTCTTTATCTGCAGAGAGGAGTAGCATAACCTTTATTGAGTAATTCATGTATTGGCAGGTAGAATCAAAATATCAACAGCACTGTTAATTGCAGCAAAAAATGGTCTCGCGAAGCAGGTGAGACAAATCCTAGACGATATTCCTTTGTCTATCCATGACCAATTACTCAAGAAGAAGAGGAATATAGTACATGTAGCTATAGTGGAAGGCAAAGCCATGTATTGGAGGAAGTAAAGAAACGCAAACCCTCACACTGGCTTGTACTAAGACAGAAGGTGGATGCTAAAGGAAATAATGCATTGCACTTGGCCGCAAAGCAATCAAAATATACAGCAAGTGGAATACGTGGACCTGTTATGCAACTGCAACGGGAGGTCATGTGGTTTGAGGTATTTCTTACAACCTTTTCCCTTCAATAAATGGATGATATAGTTTTTCGTGAATTTGTACAATGCTTATTAATTTTGATTTTTATTATGCTGAAACGGTATGTGAAGACTAAAATGTACCTGCTTTAGATAACTAATATTATAATATAGAGGAAAACATAACTATATGTCCTTGTAGTTTTAATGTGTTTTGGTATAGATCCTGTAGGTTTTTTTTCCCCCTGTCGCTTCAAATCCCTCTATACCTTGCTTGCAACGTTAGTTCCTTTATTTTCTAATATGTCCAAAAATAACGATGGAGTGATTGATCACACTAACAATGTTAAATATATTGATATGTGACTAACGCTGTGAATTTATGCCGAGGTTGAATTATAATCTTAAATATGCTGAGGTTTAAGTTCCGCTGTCAATGTGATGATGAACTTGTTGGTTGGTGATCTATATGTCCTTGTCCTAGTGAGCCATTAAGATTCAGTTCACCTAAACTTCTATCTACCCAAAAATAATTGACGCATGCTGGCATAGAAAACACAGTACTCTTAGGCATTCATTAAAACTTAATTGACGCATGCTGGCATAGAAAACATAGTACTCTTAGGCATTCATTAAAACTTACTGTTTAGTTGGTGTCTGTGGCGGGGCATTGGCAATTGGACCTTTATATTTAAGGTTTTGGTATCGTCAATTTCTTGATGAAAACTAATAGTTGTTAGATGAAACGAATGTTAATGTATCTATATTCGACCTAATTTTCGGCCCCACTTTCATATTAAACTTTGTAATTTCGTGATATCCATAGTTAATATAACTTTTTGCCATGAATAATTGGAATAAACATGTCTTACGTGAATTTACACAATGCTAATGAATTTTGTTATCTTATCTTGAAACAGTATGTGAAAGAAAAAATGCCTCCTTTGTGAACACCGTATTTTGTCTAGGCATTTTTTTTAAATTTGATAATAAATAATCAAAAAAAATATAAAAATTCAAAAATAAAATTTAATCCTTTTTAGGATTATATTTTAACAAAAAAAATCTTGTTTAAATCTTCTAAAATCTCTCTTCAAATTATCCCAACCATTCAAGATATTAGGAGCTAATTTTTGAGAATCAACTTCTTTTGAATTTCTTCATTTAAATTTTGTTATCTTCTAAAAAAAATACATGCTTGCTTAATTCAAAATTAAATTTCTTTTGTCATTTTCTTTTTTTTTCTCTTCTAATTTTTTTAAAAATTAAAAAAAAAGAGAAGAAAGGATTATAGATTTTTCTCTTCAAAAATATATATATAAACCAATGGGTTAAATCTTAACCCATTGGTTCCAAAATTTAGTGCTCGATCAAACGCCACACACACAGAGTTAGAGGAAAAGCACTAGCAAAGAAGGCAGAAGAGAAAAGAAGACATAGAACACACGCACCCTTAGAATTGCAGAAAGCAAATGGAGCCATGCAAAGAACGCATGCATGAAGAGAAGATACGAAGGAAAGCAGACAGCAGAGTAGAAAAAGAAACCAGATGCAGAAAAGATCAGACGTGAAAAACACTTGGTCATGCAAAGAAAAGCAGTCAGAGATGCATGTAGAAAAAGAAATGCATGCATGTACAAAGAAGAAAAGAAAACAAATGCTGGACACGCACGCAAGAGAAACGGAGAAAATGAGAAAGAAATAGAGAAGACGTGCACGGTAAAGAAAAAGAGCCCGAGCTTCAACAATAAAGGGATCTCTCATGCAAAGATCTGGGGGGAGGGGACTGGATTTTTTTGCTCATGGAGGAGAGAACGAAGGAGAAAGAAACAGAGACAGAAAAATGAAGGAAAAACAGAGCATGGAGAGAAGGAGAAACAGGAACATTTCAGCGAGAGAGAAGAGGGAGAGAGACAAAAAGAGAGAGAGCCATAAACGTGAGAGAGAGGCGAGACCGAGGAAGAGTTCGAGAGAGGACCGAAAAAATGAAAAACAGAGGAAAGAAAAACTAGAGGAGAGTGACGGGGAAGAGCGGACCGAAGGACATGAAACAGAGACTGAGGAGGAAGGGGCGGTTTTGCTGGAGAAAAAGTGAGAAGAGACCGGGCAAAAACGCAGAAAATCGAGCACGAAAGAACATAAGAGGAGAGGAAGAGGAGACCGAGCAGAAACGCAGAAAACAGAGATGAGAGGGGAGTGACAGGGAAATTGGAACCGAGAGAGTGAGGAAAAAAAATGCACAAACAGTAGCATGCATGCACACGTGGGTTTTTTGACTGAACAAGATCATCATTTTCTTCTTCCCTCAATCACACGAGTTCTAGATGTTTTACAAGCAAAAAAAAACAACCAGAAACATGTTCAAAGCTTGAGGTTGAGGTGATGGAAGTGTTGCCTTGAGAGGAAGAAGAATGCAAACACACACTATTTAGGTAATATTTAAATCATATCATCTCCCTTGATCTGGATTCATTGATGAACATATATATATATTGATAGATATTATGAGTGTGGATTGATCCAGATATATATTTAGGCATTAAAAAATTTTAAGAATTAAATATTTTTATGTTGAATTTAAAACATACTTGAGAGGTGTCTGACGAAAAGAGAGAGAGAGAGAGAGAGAGCCTGTGAAAATATTATTGATAATTTGTGAGGTGATTGTAGTTTGAAGCCGCATCTATCATGGCTATGATCTTGCTAAAAGTTTATGTCAAATCTGAATTTTTTTAGAATATATCCTCAAGTCAAAAAAATAATGAATTGTCAAAATATTTTATTTCTCTATTCTTTCCATGGCCTTTATTGCATGAATTGTTTAGCTACCCACAATATTATACACTGACTGTAGGCATTTAGAATGATTTCATACCGTGTAAATCAATAAAATTTTGCAGGTATGAGAATCAATCTTATAATAAATATTTAAGTCTCATGTGAGATTTTAAGAATCTTCATTGAGAATTAAATTAATTGCCTTATCATGTAGGATAATAAATCCTCATAATATCATGATTTACAATTTATATATATTACATAAACAAATTTTTATTAATAAATAATAAACATTTTTTATAATATTAATTAATTAAGTTAATAATTATATTGTCTAATTAAATCTGGTGGTCATGTGAGATTTTTGAAATTTCATAGACCTTTAAGATAATTGTACTATCGCGTGATTCAATAAAGCTTCGTAGGTATAACGATTAAGATTTTTATATGCATTGTATAATTACGTATTAAAATATATTCAAAGTGAATTATTTAATCCCTTTATCGTGTGAGACTTTGAATCTCCGCAGATATTTAGGATAATCTCATATCGTGTAAATCAATAAGATTTCACAGATATGAGAACAAAACTTATATATTAAAATTAACTCTCTTTTTATAATCCAAATTAATAATTTATTTAAGTTCATGTGAGATTTCTAGAATCTTCATAGGGACTTAAATTAATCACATTATCGTGTAGGTTAATAAGTCTTCGTAGATATAATGATTTTCAATTTTTATAATAAATAAGTAATTTTTGTAAATAATCATATAATATATAATTTAAGAAACTTAATTAACCAAATTAATGTATTTAAATTGTAACCATATTTACCAATTATATCTTTTAGTCATGTAAAATTTTTGAATCTCCATAGGCTTCTAAGATCATCGTATTATCGTATGAGTCAATAAGACTCTGCAGATATAACGATTTAGTTTTTAAAATATATATATACATATATATTATATAATTAATTAAATCAATTAATTAAATTTAATTCTTTTATCGTGAGAGATTTTAGAATCTCCGTAGATATTTAGGATAAGTCATATTATTGTATAAGCCAATAAGGTTATATGGGTATGATGATTAAAATTCTTCAAAAACATATATACATACTTAAGCAAACTATTATTAACACTTAAAAATAAATAAATTAAATTGCCAAACTCTTTTATCGTGTGAGATTTCAAAATCTCGGCAGATATTTAGAGCAATTACATTATCGTATGAACCAATAAGGTTCTACAGGTACTGCGATTAAAATTCCCAATCATAAAACATAAAGAAAAATAATTTTAAACCCTTTTCTTTCTTTTTTTCAAAAATTTAAAAATGGAGAAAATAATTAAAATTAAATTACCTTTTGCAATTTAAAACACACATATCAAAATTTCAGAAATTGTTTCATTTGCAAAATGATGAATTATTTCTAATTAATTTCTCTTCAAGAAAAATATTTTCACCAACAAACTTTTAATCCCAAACGGACTTTAATCCCCATCACAGGGTACGTAGGCCTCAGAGTCAGATTCTGAGTTAAGTCCGTCCTTCCTCGTAAATAAATAAATATTTCTCACCTAATTCTTATCGTTTTTATCAAACACATAAATATAAAAGGGATAATTAAAATAATTATAAAACCATATTAATAGAGTACAACAAACTTCAGGTAACCGTTTTGATGAACGAGTGTTGTGGGATGCTTAACACCTTCCCCACACTCAACCGACTCCCGAACCCATTTTCTGATTTCGCAGACCACCCTCATTCTTCCATTAATCGGTTTTCTGAGATTTCCTTCAAAATCTTGGTGGTGACTCCTCGTTCATGCGGCTCCCACCGTGAAGGTCTGGACCTCCACTCGCGCGCCGTTCGCGTCACATTTTTTCGGGTGCGACATCCTTACTTCATCTCCCAAACCAACAAGAAGGGTGAAACCCCATGGAAGATCTTTGTGGACAAGCACAAGGATCTCATTGATGACTGTAACAATTCAGTGAAGGACACTTGTGAATCTTATATTGTTGCATCTACTCTTGTTGCTGGTGCTACCTTTTCTGCATGCTACGAAGCCCCTGATACATTTGGTCACACGTTTTATATCTCTCTGTTCATTTCATTTTGCTTCTCAATCACTTCATTGACTGCTTTTCTATCCATTTATAGCACTCGAAAAGAAAAACTCAAAAGTTGCCGTAGATTTTTGCCAGCTCAACTTTGTTTGGGCTTCTTTACATTCTTTGCATCCCTAATTTCAATGTTGGTCTCTTTTTTTGCTGCGTTGTCCCATGACTTCAACTCCAAAGTGAAGTATCACCATCGTATTTTATGGGATCATTTTATATCCAGCAGTGGGGCTATTCGCGCTCACACAAATTCCACTGTACTTGAATATTATCATAGTCTCATTTTTCATGAAGGTACCAAAACCAAGAACTATGGAAGAAGATCATATATCACATTTCTTCCAAGGTTCAAGAACAAAACGGCAGAGTAAAACCCAGGCGACTGTACCAAAATGGTGAAAGAGCAAATGAAAGTGTTAAGAATAAAGATCCAGCTTCACCAAAGCCCATTGTCAATGAATATTCTTGCCAGTATATATATCAAGCCCAACAGTGATGAATCCAATTCTTCATAAGATGCAAGAATACATCAGAAAACCTAGATGTTTTGTATCACTGTTCTTCATTAACTGTCACCTTAGCATGGCAGTACGATATGATTGTTACTTGTTGGAATTTGAAAAGTTTTGCATTCTGTGTTGCTGTAATAATTCAACCCATTGAGTTTACATCCAGCTAATCACATTGAGTTTATTGCTTGTATGGCGAAAACATTATTACAATTTATGATTCACATGTGTGATGTGAAAGAGGAAAGGGAATTAAGTGAAGAGAGAGACTAATAAAGGAGAAATATAAAAAGGAAGGGCAAGGCTAAATTCTCAAAAATTTTATTTAATATTCAAAATATGAGAACCCTAACTCTAATTATAAAGTCCTAAGATAATAAAATAATTCTAATTTAAATTCAAATACTAAATTTAATTTAAATTTTAAAAGATAATGCTGATAGGATGTTAATATCCTATTTTATTGAAGATAAATAAATATAAGATAATTGTGAATACCATATTTTGTTTGGGCTTCCAGATATAAATTAAAAATAAATAAAAATCCCAATAGAATTGAGTAAATTAAATAAATATAATAAAAAAAGGAAAAATAGGATTTTATAAAAAAATTAAAATAAAATAATATCTTCACAATTTAAAAGGAGTTTCTTTCCTTTTTTTTGTGGCCTTCAAATCCCCACAATTATGGTCTTATCAAATTAAATGTGATAATTTGAATATGAAATAATTATGAAGCAAAGTCAAACTAGGATTTGCCTTGGTATGCTTGATTTTGTCTTTAAGAGGAAAAACCCTAGTTGGTGTGTATAAAAAGGATAACAAAGAAGGAGAGAGGAGAAAAAAAATTTTTGGGGAGGAGGCACGGATTTGAGGCCATAAGGGGAGAGAAAAATTGAAGAAAAAGGCAAATAAGAGATAGGAAAATTGAGATAAGAAAAGACGCATGAATGAAAAAGTGTGAGGAGTGTGTGTGAAATAAAAAAAGCTACCACAAGCTACAAAAGGGAAGGGTGATAAAATCTCACTATTGCTTGCCTCTCACCGAATGCGAAGCCACCCCTGGAATTGCCATCCAAGTCTGACAAATTGTGAGGTGATATTCTTTTATTTGTCTCCTTTCATTTTGTGATGTAATGCTTGTGCTTATGTTTATTTTTTTAATTTCTTTTTGCCCTTCTCTTTTGCATTTTTTTCCTTTCTTCTTCTTTTTTTTCTTTCAATGATTCAAATACATGGCCAACAATTCAGGAAAAAAATTTATGTAGTTAATGATGATAACATTCTTGCCACTTATTCTCCTTTTCTTTTTCTTCTTTTTCCCCTTCCTTCTTTTCATGTTCTTCTTGGCATTTTTTCATGACAGTAGAGGCGTCCCTATATTTGACGGGCTACTGATGGATCTATGGTTGATCTTCCTCAATTTCCTTTATTTTATTCTATAAAACAAAAATTTATTGTTTGTTATGTTTTTATGGGTGATACTAAATCACCATGGACCTATAACAGCATCAAACAAAATACCGTGAATGATATTAAGTCATCGCAGGTAAAAATAATAGAATTGTTGACATATTTTAGATTATATTATAAGTGATATTAAATTACTATGGATTCCTAAAAAAGTATCAAATGAGATGCCGTGAATGATATTAAGTCATCTCAAGTAAAAATAACAAATTTGTTGGCATATTTTGGGTTATGCCATGAGTGATACTTAGTCACCTTGGATTTCTAAAAATGTCTATCCAAATTTCCTTATTAAAATACTTTCTAGAAAATTATTCTTGAAAATTCCTTTTATTCCTTTAGGGTTTTTTATGAGTGATACTAAATCGCCGTGTACACTTAGAGTGTCAATCATTGAACTGTGAGCGATATTAAATCACTACAGGTTCCAATACTAATTATTTTTCTCTTACCTAAAAGTACTTCTTTGGAACAAATTATTATTTAAAACAAATAAGTATAATAATATAACCCAAAATATCAATCTTTTCAATAAAGAAACTGATTAGAAGAGTTAAAAAAATAATATTTCAAACTATGTGGACTTTGATTTCCATCACAAGGTACATAGGCCCTAGGTTTTGATCCTAGGTCAAGTCCTCTCATGTAAATAAATAATTTATTTTCCTCTATTTTTTATCATTTTTTCATGTGGAATAAAGGGTAATTAAGATATTATTAAAAAGTCAATTAATTTACGCAATCAACTTAGGGCAACCGTTTCTATGAACGGGTGTCGTGAGGTATCTAACACATTCCTCATACACAACCAACTCCCGAACCCTTTTTGTAGACTATCTTTTTTCATTACACAGTTTTCCAAAGTTTTTTCAAAAACTTTGGTGGCGACTCCCGTTTTCTACATTTATCGATCTTTCCTCATCGGGGAGATCACGGTCCGGGCACGAAAATAATGATAAAATGAACAATAATATCCTTATTCAAGTATCCGAAATGAATAACATTAATAATATCCTAAATTAACTCAAATTATCTTAATT
This sequence comes from Prosopis cineraria, assembly GCF_029017545.1. Classification (NCBI taxonomy): domain Eukaryota; kingdom Viridiplantae; phylum Streptophyta; class Magnoliopsida; order Fabales; family Fabaceae; genus Prosopis; species Prosopis cineraria. Next base: position 41,260,342 of record NW_026555342.1, on the reverse strand, counting down.
AATTGTTATGTCATATTCCATCATACCCTTGCGTGAACAGGGAGAAATTTTTTCTAATAGGTGAGGTAATGAAGAACTAAGTCTATGTGGAGGACAAACTTGGTTATGGTGAATCTCTAGAAAACATTTACACAGACAAGATACTGTTGATGTTGCTCATTAAGAGACAGGCCACATCCTTGGAAAGTATGACTTGTACACGAGGTGGAGCTACGGCATAATGAGATTGATTCTAGCTAATCACAACTTGAGAAGGTTGCACTTGCACACTCACACTAATTATAGGAATATCTTCTGATGAAGCCTATATTGTGGTGAGGATGCTGGAGTTGACTGTAATGACCTAGAAAGTCTAGTTATTAATTTATAGTGAGATAATGTAAGTGTATTTTTACTAGTTTTGGGATGGAATTAACATGAAATGTTGGTGGCGTAGTGGAAATCCTCCTTAGTGCCTGCCTTTGGTCCTTAGTTCGAATCCTTGTGGTGCAAAGCGAGGGATTTCATTTTATCCCACAGCCTCTTGAAATTACCATTATGACCCTAATAAAAATAAAGAATGAAAATATCAGAACATACACGGGCTTTTCTTTTTCTTCCTCCATTTTCCTTTTCATCTAATGTCAGCAAAACCAGAGAGAGCACCACCACTCAGGACCCAAAATGCGAATCCCTTCATCTTTTCCTTGCTTGTTCACCGCTGGTGATCGTGGGAGCACCAAAATCTTCCCACTCCCCTGACAGAATTGCAGTGTGTGAGTGTCAGGTTCTCCTCTGTTCGTCGCCGGCAAGGTTGTGCACGGAGGAGCCTCGTTTTGTCATCACCAGGTGTCACCATTGGCTGCTAGTTCTTCCTCCATTTCGATTTTGCTTCATCAAATTCTTCTTACTCGCTCTGCTTTAGTCTGCCTGATGTGGAACCTTAAATCCTTTCTCTTCATTTCTCCTTGCTTCATTGGCGAGTTAAGTTCATCCTTTCACTTCTCTTCCTCGTCATGTCCATGTGTGTATATATTCAAGTGATTGAAAAAATTATTTTCTTTCCTTATTCAGATGTTGGTTGTGAATGCATGGGGGAGAGGGTTCTGAGCAAGCTAGAGATTGGAGGACATTTCCATTAGGTAATCTTATTTTAGTTGGTTACTACTTGTTGATGAATGGATGGGGATTTTGATTTTCTGAGTTTAAAACTAACTTTTGCTGAATGAATGAAATTTAGGAAGTTTGATTAATTTAAATATTGTCATTGGAGATTTTGGAAAAAGGGAATTAGAGAGGAAGAAGCTTGATATTATCATTTCAACACTGATGCATGCAAGGTGTTTGGTAGAATGCTTGATGAGAGGATTTTTTTTATTTGATAATTAAACTATATGGAAGGTTATTATTCTCAACAAGGAAACTTAGAATTGGAATTAGTGATTTTTTTAAGAGTATGATAAATTCTAAAAGTTGATGATGAAAAATTGAGTAAATGATTTATGGATAAAAGCTCCATTGAATGAATTAGGAATTGATGAACACTAAGAGTTTGTTGAAAGGTCTCAGAGAGGATATTACATACATACATACATACATATCATTTAAATAATTATTTATGACTAAAGTGGTATGAAGGAAATTGGTGATAAATGACAATGCTATTGAACAAATTTTAAGATATGAATTTTGATGTTTTGGAATTTTGAATGGATGTAGTTGATTGGGGTTGTGTTAGTAGTGGAAAGAAATGTATATAATTTATGGGAAGTCAGTTAAAGTTTTATTTATTTTTATATAGGGTGTGTGGAACAAGATCTTGAAAAGAAGTGATAACAAGTAAACTATAGAATTTGTGGAACATATCAAGTAAGTAAATAACGTCCCAATAATATGTTAACAAATTTGTTTTTTTAAAAATATTAATTGAGCATATATATATATGATGATATGATTTTAATTCTATTAACAACTATTATATATGGAAATGTTTCAAGTAAATTAAAATTTATTAGAAAGATCTAGAATCATGTTTTAAATGAATATATGTAAGAATTACTTTTCACAAATGATATTTTTACCATGTGCCATACCTTTAAATTAAACTAATAGATTTCATTAAGGTAAGTTTATTTGAATTATATGTAATGATCGAGAATTTAATTCCAAATGAAAATTTATGATAAGGCATTTTGTCATGCCCTAAAATATGAGAGTGACTGGCATGGGATATGTACCTAAATACATGTCTCTTGAGCCTAATTCAAGGAATTTTTTTCCATTTTTAAAAATCCTTTTCATTTAAATGGAGTCTTAATATTTTGTGAAAATTTTGGCAAAATTCCCCTTAAAAATGAAATCCCTTGACATTCTATAATATAAATTTTCAAATAAATATTATAACAACTAGGAAATCGACTCCATTCAGCCAGCAAACAAAGTATTTAACATAACAAGGACCCTAATCATAACCTATATGGAGCATCTATAACATTATTTATAAAAGTACAATATGTAGATTAAAATTTTACACCAATAATAAAGATTAACCAAAATGGCATCCCAACTTCAATACAATAGCAAAATCCCTTGAATGATCTGATGGAGGTACATGCTATCTAAGATCAAAAATATTTTTCAGTGAATAACGTCCCAACAATAAATAATTGAATATAAAAAAATTTTAAATAATTATGTAAGTTAAAGAGGCAACGATTTTTATAAAAATTTAATGACCTTCAGAATAAAAGGATTCTATAAATTTTAAATAAAATCTTGAACCATTAAAATATCATATCAAATAATATTATCACTTGATTGCAAGGAAACAAATAAACAAAATAAATAATTATAAATAATTTACTATTTAAAACCAATGGAATGTAAAATTACCAAATAATCAAATTCATATTACAGGGACTTATCAGAACAATTAACAAACATGGACACATAGCCTACAAGGGTAAATAATCAAACACGGCTTATGCCATGAAAACAAATGTGGACATACAATCTACGAGGGTAAGTAATCAAACACAACTGAAACTATGAAATAAATGTGGACACACAGTCCATAAGGGTAATGCTAATTAAATGCAACTTGAAGCTATGAAATCAAACGTAGGTGTTAGACCCATGAATAACAAACGTGACAACAGAACTCATGAATTTCAAACTAACTAGTTATTAACTATGGCGTGCCAAGGGCTATCGGAGCTACTATTAACAACTAATGTTCTATATATAGTCCCTTTGAAAACCATTTTAAACATGCTATAAAATAATTACTCTTTGAAATATAAATTCCTCTCATCAATATCAAACTTACATGAATCAATCAAAATAATCAATCTTTTAAATAAAAAAATTCATAACTAATATCTCAAACTCTTTAACCAATTTCCATGATTATATTTATTGAACAAAGGAGTACTAGAATGTAACATCCTAAATTTCAATCCCAGGAACTAGTTGCTAATTAGGGATAATTTAGTAATTAGTGAATTAATTGTAGTTTGAATGTTGAGTTAATGTTTAGTATTGTTTGAATATTATATTAATAGAATTGAAGGGTAAAAAGATAATTCAAGGCATAATGCACAAGCACAAGTGAGAGTTTTTTTATTGTTCCATGTGTCGTGGCGGAAGCTACTTGCACCATGGTGCACCATCCAGGGATCACTTAAAGTTGACATGAGCAACTCGTGAAATCAGAAGAGGAATTGCTGGAAACACATCTGGACGGGAAAAGAAGGCTAACTCTATTAGGGCAAGTAATATCTGGAGGTTTGGAGTCTACTTCGATTAATAACTTGTTGAGTAGGTATCACGCAATTCCAAGCTTCATTTCTACCCCTTTTTCATTGAATGTCATCGGTTGAGAAATTAAATCATGAGGTTTTAAAATGTTTTAATCTAAATGAAAGGGTTTAAAACAAGCTATTGAATACAAAATTAAAGTTTTGTGACTAGTATGGAGTTGAATAGTTGAGCATTGAGAGTTTAAACTCAAAATAGTCTAAAAGTTAGGTCAAAAGGATGAAATTGGTGGAATGAATGTATTAGGAGATTGTTGTGGTTGTTATAACATCTCAAATTTCTAATCTTGTGTTAAAGACTGATTAGTGTATGAATTAGTAATTTAACGTGGGATTAAGGTTCTAAGTAGTGAAGTGTTGTATTGACTCATTGGGATGTTATTTGAACAAATATGAGTGAAAGAACGAAATTCCAAAGCAGAGCGAGTGAATATAGTGAGGATTTCCCTCACTGTGCCACGTGCCGCGATAGGGGATAGATGCATTGCGGCTCATGGTGCAGAACTTTGATTAATAGGGACGTGTCCAACTCATGAAACAGAAAGGGAGAACATGAGAAAGTGGTTCTGATATGGAGAAGAGAAGAGGTTGTGCTAGGGCAAGTGGCTTTAGGAGCAAGGATGACATTTCTAACCTATTAACTTATCAGGTAAATCTCTTACTGTCTTAACCTCCGATTCTACCCTATTTTCTTTTAGTTTTAACTAGTGAGAAATTAAATTCAGAAGTTTTAAGGAGTTAATATCTTACCTTATAGTAATAAAAAGGTTCTCCGAAACTAAACTGGTAATTTGTGACTTGTTAAAGTCAGAATGATAAAGCTAGCATGATTTGCCCCAATCTAGAGAGTGTAGTGAGAGAAAGTTGACTAGTTGAAGGTAAAAGCTTGTAGTGAAAGGTAATCTATGGTGAGTGTGAATTGTGGAAGATAGCAATTAGGTGCTTAACTGTGATAATTGGCACTTTTGTCAATAATAAGATTGACTTTAGTTTGTCAATTTTGTGTAGATTCTAGTATGTGACGAGCAGATAAGCAAAAAGAGATTTGAATTAGGAAATTACATGAGTAAACCTTTCTATCGGACGGAAGAGTTAAAGTAACCACATAGTTTATTATATTTGTTAACTATTATAACTATGTAAAAGTAATTATATAACTTCAGTTTTGTTAATTTCTATGCATGATTTGATGTTGAAATGATAGAGTGGGCTGGTGGATAAATGTATATGTGTGTGAATATGGGATGTTTGAAGAGTATGTGTGATAATTTGGCCTTCTATAAGATGAAAGAATGAAAAATGAGTTTTAGCCCAAAAACTGTGAAATGGGTGAATTACAGGCCAAATATGTGTGCGTATTATATTGTACATGTGTATGGTCAATCAAGTATGTATTGGCCATTGGAACGTGGTCAAAGCCTCAAAAAGTAGCTAATGACATTTGATTTCGAATTGAGATACTTGAGTGGCAAAAGTTTGACTTAAATAGTCAAAATGCACTTGGGTGTTCAATTTTTGATAAAAATATTGAATTGAAATGAAATCGGTGTTATTAGTTAAATTTTAAATAAAGCTTCGTGTGGGCGCTTGAACCACCCCAATTAGACATCAGATGTGGAAACAGTGCATATCTGAAGTTCACATCAAAAATCTACATTTTGATAGAAAAAATCAAATTTGTGTGCCGTGGCCACGGCATAGAGAAAATGACTGTGATCTTTGTGCCACATGCTATGGCATATGTGGCACAAGCCACGGCACACGATCCCATATTTGATTTAATTTTGTTGAAATGCACATGTTTCCTTGGTATTTGATACCCATATACTTATTACTTCTGCTATGTGTACAATTTTATAACCCGATTGATTTAAAAAATGATTTCTGAAAATCTTTTCTTGAGATCCCAAGGTTTTTAAAGTTTTCAAATTAAATGATTTTGAATTAATTAAGATTGATTGTAGTGAAGCGTATGGTAATGTCAATAAAAGACATTATAAATAAGTTGGTATCGGTTTCTCAAGTTTCGAAATTTAGTTGCCCTTTTTGTTTGTTGCATTCATCCTAGATTTGGAAACTTGTGTATTGTTCATTACATCTATTCTTTTCCTTTTGTTTACTTTTCTTTTACTTTTATCCTTAAGAGGGGAGAAAATGAGATGAAGAGGTACTCGATTTTCACGTAGCACTCGAGCGTTTAGGCATTTGGTAGATGATGAACATGTGCCAGAGGTTCAACCAGATGTGCCATAACAAGCCGATAGAAGAGATGGCTTGTTAAAAGAGTTGAGAGATATGATTATTGACATTAGACAAACAGTGTGAGATCACGATGTCTTACTAAAGGGAAGAGATCAAGCAGAGGAAAGATAAGGTCAAGAGAGTTCGATCTAGGAGGAAGCTCATAATAGACCTAAGCTGCCGCAAGCTTCAAGTATTAGACAGATTATGAGAGTTGCTATAGATTTAGCTATCGACCGAGCTTGGAAGACTTATGTGAGGTTCAGTTCACCTACATTTGACAATAGTATGAAAGAGGGGAAAGCCGAGTAGTGGATTGAGCATCTCAAGACAATATTTGAGGTGGTGACCTGCATATTAGAACAAAAAGTGATTTTAGCCATAGTCCAATTGGTCAGAGCAACTAGGAGATGGTGGGATTCAGTGAGACCATCTGGTGGCGTGAGATATTCCTGGAAAGAGTTTAAAAGGATGTTCTTTGACTATTACTTCCCAGCATCCTTTTATACTAAGAAAGAGGAAGAGTTTCATGCATTTAAGCAAGGGGATTTGGATGAAGAGGAGTTTATCAAAAGATTTAATGATTTGTTATCATATTCAACATATCTGCAGCACCATAATGACATGAAGTAGAAGGCAAAGTTGTTCCTATAAAAGATGCCTCCAGAGTATAGACAGCAAATTGCTTTGTTCGACACCACTACATATGAGGATATGTACCATAAGTTGAGAATAATTGCAAAGAGAGGTAGGGAAGTAGAGGTTGAGAAGAAGAGGGATAGTATGGAAAGATTTACACCTTCTTTGGGTCCATCGGGTCGTGTATCAAAGAAGCTTGTGTATAGCTTGAGTAGTTCTAGAGCTTCTGGGAAAAGGAGCTTTGGTAGAGGTTCTTCGACTCGGTCATTTCAAAGAGGGTCAGTGTAGAGGAGTAATGGGGTCAAAATTGGGCCTCTACAACATTTAAGGCAAGCCTCGAATACCCCAGCTCCAACCTTTAGCACTAGAAGATCACCTTAGTGCAGTATCTGCAATAGATTTCACATGGGAAGGTGTTAGTTCTGTTTCAAGTGTGAGAGGCTAGGCCATATCGCCAAGTATTGTCCTAAGGGTGGAATTGAGGTGACAAAGTAGCGGTCAACAATTTTGAGATGAGTACTTACTATGACACAGGAAGAGGCTAGAGCGTCTCCAAACTTGATTAAAGGTATAATTTTTATTTGTGGTAATAGAATTGAAGCATTGTTGGATTTAGGAGCTACACATTCCTTCATCTCAGAAGAATGTGTAGATGGGCTAAAATTAAAACTAAAAGAGTTACTTGTGTTGATTAAAGTAACTATGCTATCTGGATCCTCAAGTATTACTAGCAAAGCATGTCAGAAAGCTGAGATTGTATTTGAGGATGGAGTATTTGTGATCGATCTGATTTGCATTCCCATAAAAGGGATTGATGTGATAGTTGGCATGGATTGGCTAGCAGCTAATAATGCTACACTAGACTGTGCTAGAAAACTAGTTTCTTTGCCTGTGTTGTCGACAAGGACTAATTCTACCGAGCAACCTAAATTTCTGTTAGTTGTGCAAGTTGAAAAGTTGATAAGGCAAGGATGTGATGCTTACATGGTGATTTGTACAGCTAGCAGTGTATATAATGAGGGTGTTGAGGAGATTGGAGTGATAAGTGAATTTCCTGATGTGTTTTTCGAGATGTCTAGATTACCTCGAAAAAGGAAAGTTGAGTTTTCAATAGATTTGGTTCTTGGAACAGAACCAATTTCTAAAGCCCCTTATCGAATGTCACCCTCAGAGTTGAATGAGTTAAAGAAGCAAATTGAAGATTTTCTTAACAAAGGTTTCATCAGACCGAGCATATCACCTTGGGGTTCGTCGGTATTGTTTGTAAGAAAGAAGGATGGTGGTTTACGGTTGTACATAAACTACTAGCAATTGAACAAGGTGATGGTAAAAAATGAGTATCTTTTACCTAGATCGATGATCTGTTAGATCAGTTGGCTAGAGCCTCAATCTTTTCTAAAATTGACTCAAGGTCAAGGTATCATCAGTTGAGGGTCTCTGAGAAAGATGTACCCAAGACAGCCTTTCATACGCATTGCAAGCATTATGAGTTCCTTATCATGCCATTTGGTTTGACTAATGTACCTGTGGTTTTCATAGATTACATGAACCATATCTTTAGACCATATTTAGATCAATTTGTTGTGATTTTTATCGATGACATTCTGGTTTATTTGAAAAATGAGGAACAACACGCTAAGCATCTCAGGGTTGTTCTCTAAATTCTAAAAGTTATATGCCAAACTCAGTGAGTATGAGTTTTGGCTAAGGGAAGTTAGATTTTTGAGCTATGTGGTGTCAGTAGATGGAATTTTTATTGATCCGCATAAAGTTGATGTTATGTTGAAATGGGAGTGGCCTAGCTCAGTTATGGAGATTCAAAATTTTTTAGGATTGGCGGGATATTATCGAAGGTTTATCTAAGGTTTCTCTCATATTGCTTCTCCGTTGATGAAGTTGACCTAAAAAGATCAACCTTTTGTCTGGGATGATAGGTGTGAAACTGTGTTTCAGACATTAAAAGAGAAATTGACTACTGCATGTATGTTAATAATCCCGAATCTAAGACTACCTTATGAGATGTATACAAATGCTTCCTTGAGAGGTTTAGGTTGTGTGCTAATGCAAGACGGGAGAATAGTGGCTCATGCATCAAGGCAACTCAGACCACATAAAGAAAGTTACCTGGCTCATGACCTAAAACTTGCAGTAGTGGTTTTTACCCTAAAGATACGGCATTACTACCTATATGGGTTGAGTTTAGTGTGTCTAGTAACCATAAGAGTTTGAAGTATCTGATAGATCAGAAGGAACTGAACATGGGGCAGAGAAGATGGATGGAATTGCTTAAGGATTATAACTTTGAGTTGAAATACCATCTGGGGAAAGCTAATATGGTAGCTGATGCATTAAGCAGGAAAACGCTACACAGCTAATTTGATGGTCCAAGAACACTATCTAATAGAGTCTTTCATTAATTCTCAATAAGATGCACCATTAAAAGCTCTAGTTGGTTAGTGACTTTTGAAAAGAGTTGAGAATGGTACAGTTAGAAGATAAGTACCTTCTTAGGATTCGAGAAGAGGCTGAGTCGAATCTATCTAAGGATTTCAGCTTTAATGATGATGGATTCGTGGTTTACCAAGATAGAATTTGTGTGCCTAATGATGCAGACTTGAGAAAGGTGATTCTAAATGAAGCACACTGTAATAAGTACACTATTCACTCAAGAGTTATGAAGATGTATCGAGACGTGAAGCACTACTAGTGGTGGCCAGGAATAAAAAGGGAAGTAACTAAGTTTATAGCACAGTGCTTAACTTGTTAGAAAGTGAAAATTGAGCATTAGAGATCGGCTGGGACATCGTTGCCGTTAGAGATACCTAAGTAGAAATAGGATAGTATTTCCATGGATTTCATCTCCGAATTACCAAGAACTTAGTCGGGTCATGATGCTATTTGGGTGATTATAGACTGGTTGACAAAATCTGATCATTTCTTAGCCATCAGGATTAGTGATTCTCTTGAGAAGTTCGCTGAAATCTATATCTGTAAAGGTTATGCGTTTGCACAGGGTTCTTAAGGATATAGTCTCTAATCGAGATCCAAGATTCATATCTAGATTCTGGGGAGCATTGCAAAGAGCCATGGGTACTACATTAAAGTTTAGTACCTCTTACCATCCCCAAACTGATGGGAAAACCAAGCTGACTATTCAAATTCTATAGGATATGTTACGGTCTTGTGCGTTAGAATTGCATGGTAGTTGGGATAGTTACTTACCATTGGTCAAGTTTGCATACAATAATAACTACCATTCTAGTATTCAAATGGCACCATATGAAGCTTTATATGGAAGGAAGTGTAGATTGCCATTGTGTTGGACCAAACTGAGTAAAAGAAGCATAGTAAGGCCTGACATTGTGGACTAAACCACTTAGAAGATTGAGTTGATACAGCAAAAACTATTGACAGCTCAGAGCAAATAAAAGATCTATGCCGATCGAAGAAGACCGTTGGAATTTCTGGTAGGTAATCATATATTTTTGAAAGTTACGCCAGTAATAGGAATTGGGAGATTAATTAGAGCCAAAAAAATAACTCCTGGATTTATAGATCCACTTGAAGTTTTATAGAGAATCGGGTCTATTACTTATCGAATTGCCTTCCCTCCACAGTTGTCTGGAATTTATAATGTATTTCACGTGTCTCAACTCAAGAAGTACCAACCGGATCTTTCCCATGTGATTGAGCCTGAAGAGGTGGAGTTACAAGAGAATATAACCTATCAAGCAGAACAAAAGCGAATAGTGGATGTAAAGAATAAGCAGTTAAGGAATAAGACTATTTAGCTAGTGAAAGTGTTTTGGAAGGATATGACTCCTGATGACGTGACATGAGAGATAGAAGCTAAGGGAGCTATACCTTCAATTATTCCCTTAAGTATGTGTGTATGTTCAGTTATTTGAATTTTGTGGATAAAATTCTTAAAAGGAGGAAGAACTATAACATCTCGAATTTCTAATCTTGCTTTAATGATTGATTAGTAGATAAATTAGTAATTTAATGTGGGATTAGAGGTCTGAGTAGTAAAGTGTTGTATTGACTCCTTAGATTTATTTGAACAGATATGAGCAGAAGAGAGAAATCTCGAAATAGAGCATATGAGCATAGTGAGAATTTTCCTTACTGTGTCACGCGCCACGGCAGGGATAGATGCACAATAGCACATGGTGTAGAACTTTAATTAATAGGGACGTGTCTAGCCCGTGAAATAGAAAGGAGAACATGAGAAAGTGGTTCAGGCATGGAGAAGAGAAGAGGCTATGCTAGGGCAAGTGGTTTTGGGAGCAAGGACGACATTTTTGACCTGTTAACTTATCAAGTAAGTCTTGTACTACCTTAACCTCTGATTCTACCCTATTTTCTCTTAGTTTTAACAAGTGAAAAATTGAATTCAAAAGTTTTAAGGAGTTGATTTTTTACCCTATAGTAATAAAAAGGTTCTCCAAAACTAAACTGGTACTTTATGACTGGTTGGAGTAATAATGATAAAACTTTGAAGCTACAGGCATGATTTGTCCCGATCTAGAGAGAGTGTAGTGAGAGAAAGTTAACTAGTTGAAGGTAAAAGCTTGTAGTGAGGAGTAATCAATGGTAATGTGTGTAATCGAGTATGAATTGTAAAAATGATAACAATTAGGTGCTTAATTATGATAATTGGCACTTTTATCAATAATAAGATTGACTTTGGTTTGCCAATTTTGTATAGATTCTAGTATGTGATGAGTAGATAACCAGAAAGAGATTTGAGTAAGGAAATTACACGAGTAAATCTTTCTATCGGACAGAAGGGTTGAGGTAACCATATAGTTTGGTATGTTTGTTAACTATTATAACTATGTAGAAGTAATTATATAACTACAGTTTTGTTAATTTCTATGCACGATTTGATGTTGAAATGATACAGTGAGCTAGTAGATAAATGTGTATGTGTGTGAATATGGAATGTTTAAAGAGTATGTGTGATAATTTGACCTTATATGAGATGAAAGAATGAAAAATGAGTTTTGGCCTAAAAAGTGTGAAATGGGCAGATTGCAAGCCAATATGTGTATGTGTTATATTATGCATGTGTATGGTCAATCAAATGTGTATTACCCATTGGAATGTGGTCAAGGCCTAAAATAGTAGCTAATGATGTTTGGTTTCCAATTGAGATGCTTAAGTGGCAAAATTTTGACTTAAACAATCAAAATGCACTTAAGTGTTCAATTTTTAATAAAAATATTAGATTGAAGTGAAACTAGTCTCATTGTTTAGATTTTGAAGTAAACTTCGTGTGGGCGCTTGAACAACTCTAATCGGACATTGGATGTGAAAATGACACACATATAAAGTTTGCATCAAAAATATGCATTTTGATAGCAAAAATTAAATGTGTGCCACGGCGTATATACCTATATGCAGCAGCGCATGACACAGAGTGAACGACTGTGATCTCTGTGTTGCACGCCACAACGTATGTGGCAGAGCTAGGGCACACGATCCAAGATTTGACTTAATTTTACTAAAATGCACATGTTTTTCTTGGTATTTAATACCCATATACTTATTGCTTCCATTGTGTGTAGGGTTTTATAACCCGAGTAATTTATAAAATGATTTTTGGAAATATTTTCTTAGAATCCCAAAGTTTTTAAAGTTTTTAAATTACATGATTTTGAATTGATTAGGATTTATTGTAGTGGAGCGTATGATAATGTTAGTAAAGGGCTTTATAATTAGTTGAGGAGCCTATAGGGCTAATTACTATAAATAATGAATAAGTGAATTCAAAAAGGTTCAATTGAATTGTTTAATGTGTTAAAGGACTCAATTTAGCTGAATCAATGCCTATGTCAAGTGTTGAGAATTAATTAAGGGACACTGTGTTATGTAGATTGAGAACTTGTGAAGTTGCCCGTGAAAATCTGCGCCCTTAAGAGCTAAGTGTGGTTGGTAACCTTTACTAGCAAAGGTTAAAGGTAACTAAAGTAACCCTTTTACTTGTTTGTTTATGAAATTGTTTACAAGTATTTTAATATAACTATATGCATTGTGTTATTAATTAATAGAGTAATAGTATTGTGAAAATATATGCATGTAGGAGTGTGAATGTTGATTGAAATGAATTTGAAGTGGCATGTGCATTGCCATGTATCGCATTCGCAAGATTAGCCTAGATTATGGTTAGGGGATATGGCCTAGCGTGAGGAAGTTCAAGAAGTCATAATAATCTAGAGTGTAGAGCTTAACTCTACTAAGATGGACCTAGGAGAAGAATCCTGATAATCTATAACGTAGAGCTTGACTCCACTATGATGGACTTAGGATATTGAATGATCTACGAGGTTACCCTAAACTAGGGTAGGGAGTCATAGTCTTACTTTCTATAAGGCTAGAAAATCTTAATGATTCAGAGCGTAGAGTTTTACCTCCCCTATGACGAACCTAAGAGACCACCCATATGCTAAAAGGATTCCTGGTCTAAGTAGTAGTATGGTGGGCCCTATGCCTTGTGACTGGAAGTCCTGGTTCGAGCGTAGAGATTACTCCGCCAAGTGGAACTAGGAATGCATTGCATAAACATAACAAGATTGATGAGATTGAATTCCTGTATATGTAAATGATATTGTTTTTACTGATACACATATTACTTTATCGCTTGTTTATGATTTTTCTTACTCACGAGTAATTGGGGTTGCCTTCGAGTTACTAAGATGTATGTCTCACTCCATTACTTTTGAACACAGGTGAAGAGAGCACAAGAAGGCCAGGAAAGGAAGCGAGGAAAGAGTAGTTTCACTTGACAATGGTATGACTACTATTAGTATGAATGAATGTATAAAATTGTATAGAGTTGAGTTGCCAATTAGTATGTATAAGTGATTGTATATGAATTGTGTTGTGAATCTTGCTTGTATGTATATATAGTATTGCATTATGCCAAGGGTGCCTTAGTGCAGGGTACGTAGGTAAGCTTAAATGCGAGACAAGTAAGTATATGTTGTTTTGTAACTTATTCCACTTGTTTATAAGTGAATTGATGTAATGATTATGTATTAAATGTGAATTGTGTAATATGTGAGAACTTGACACAAATGGTGAGGTGGAGCCCTATTTGAAAGAGTCGAGTATGTTATGATTCTCGACCATATGGTAAGGCAGAACCCCATATGTAAGAGTCGAAAGGTTGGAAATGGAACTACTTATATATATATATATATATATATGAATATGTGTTGTATGTGTATTCCTCATATAGGTTTGCATTTGTGTAATATGACATTGAGAGGCCAAAATAGGCCTCTGATATGATATTTGATATGATATTTGTTGTATGGGGTGTCAGTCAGATGTATGTGATCCTTTTGAACTTGATTCAAAGCCCAAAGTGATCTAATAAAACAAAGAATGAGAATTGAGCACTTAGGGTGCAAGTTTTAAAAGAAAAGTGGCTTTTTACACCTAAATGTTTAATTTTAAATCAGACCGTCAGATCAAATCCAAACTTGTTCCATTGAGTAGAATATGTTGTAAGTTTCGTGTAGATACTTAAATCACTCTAATTGAACGTCGAATGTAGAAATGGCACAAGGTGAAAATTTGCCTTTTGAATTGTCAATTTGCTGTCATATAAGCAGCGGCACATGACACAGACAAAAAAAAAACAGAGCATGTCACTTTGTACCACATGCCGCGGCGCATGTAGTACATGCCGCAACGCATGGCTCACTTTTAGAGTTGAGAAGTTGTGTCTTTTTGAAAAGTTTGACTGCATTTGTTCTTCCACTAACCCTCTTAATTGAATATATGTTTTAAAAAGTTAAGATCCTATGATTTGAAAACAAATAAAAAAGTTATTATTTTGATATTTTATTATTCTTGTGTTACTAATTGTGTGATTGGGGATAGTAAAGCCCAATATGAGCTAGGACTTTACATAGAATATTTAAAAGCATTTTCATTAATTTGTTAAGTATATATCATGACTTCCAGAAATAAAACAATTCAATTAATAAAAATAGCTAATACAAGAGAAAAATATATTAATGATTGCAAACGATTGAAAACAATATTTTGATAAAAAGAAATTTGCTAATATAAAAATTGATTGAGACGTTATCCACTTACCTGCATTATTCCCAAGTGCAAAATGCACCCTTTAAAGCATCAACCCTTGCTTACTACTTCAATCAAAATTTTCTTTCGCCAAATCCCCTATTCAATAATATAAACTTTCAGTAACCTTTACCTAAATGTAATAAGCTCCCTTACCATAAGGACATTGGAGTCACTAAGTCCTTAAATCGATCCAACATATATCTAATTAAAATCCTTTAATCCTTACAATTCTTTACATATATATCCAAAGCTTTATCGATGTTACATTTGTCTTTCTAACTCGTCTCAAGCACAAGTAACCAAATTTTAATCAAGGGATATACATTATAAGGGTGCACACCCAAATTCTATTAATTTAATAATAATACTTGTATAACCCACTTTATCACAATACCTTAAGCACACCTAAAATGAATCATAAATCAACACCCTAATTTATAAATAATCAACAATGCAATTTTCAAAATTCAATTAACCACCCAATAACTACATAATCAAAAATTTGTGGAAGACTAAATTGATTTAAATAGAGCCCATACCAAATGCATCCTCATAAAAATTGATGGAATTCATCAATTACATAATTAAATAAAGGTCCTTCATATAAACATTTTGTCAAACATTTCATGCATTAACTCTTAAACTTAAATCAAGCATTTTCATCCTTGATTCCAACTCACAAACTTTTTGCAAAATAGATATTTAAATCAACCAACCTCCTAAATTTCATAAAAATAATTGTCTTGTAACAATAGTTTAATTGATCAACGTATTCATCATATGTGTATATATACCAAGATCCCCTTTTAGACATTTTATTAAACACTTTGTGCACATTAATCCCCAAACTATCACCAAAATTATTTAATGGAAATGTTCACATAAGATTTAAATCTCAAATTACTCAAATTTTATTAGGAAAGTGACAATTAAGGACCCTTTAAGAATATTAATTTCAATTAAGGACCATAATATTTTGAAATTTTAGTTAAGGACCATGGTCCTTAATTGAGATAAAAAATATAGTTTGTGACATGGGATCACTAATGCCACTTGAGGATTCACTAATCTAATTTGAGAAAATTGCTAACATATATTGTGAAAATATAAAACCACACTTGAAAATCGATTGTTTAACAAAAAGTGTTACTTGAGAATTCATCAACCTAATTTGAAAAAATTTCTAGTGTATATTGTGAAAAAATGAAACTCCACTTGGAAATTAATTGTTTAACAAATTTTTTTTTTGTTAAACAATCAATTCTCAAGTGGAGTTTCATATTTTTATAATATACGTTATAACTTTTTCTAAGTCTATTTAATGAATTCTCAAGTGGCTATTTTTGTTAAACAATCGATTCTCAAGTGAAGTTTTATCTTTTCACAATATATGTTAAAAAAATTTTCTAAGTTGGGTTAGTGAATTTTTAAGTGATGCTTTTTGTTAAACAATCGATTCCTAAGTAGGGTTTCATGTTTTCACAATATACATTAGTAATTTTTGCAAGTTGGATTAGTAAATTCCCAAATGGCGTTAGTGAATCCCACCTTACAAACTACATTTTTTTATCCCAATTAAGGATCATAGTCCTTAACTGAGATTTCAAGATGTTATGATCCTTAATTAGGATTAATGTTCTTAAAGGATCCTTAATTATCATTTTCTTAATTTTATTCTCCACAGACCCATGGTAACCAATAGAGAGAAATGAAAAATCTGAACCAATTTGCCAATACATACATGCATAGTATTAAACTAGAAAGAGATGAGAGGTGAGATTCACTCACCTAAGGAATAAAAGAGATGAAAGGAGAGGATCAAGCTTCTATGGCTACCTAAGAGCACTGCAACAATGCTAAAATAGAGAGGGCACAGAACACCAACAACATTGAAATAGAAGGAGAGTCAGTGACCTCAATAAAGCTCCTTGTAGCGATGGACAACAGCAACTCCAACAGTGACAACAAATGATAGACAAGCTAAACAGCAACTGACAAGAGTGAGTGATTGGCAACACGAAGCAAGGGAGAGGAAGAAGCTCATGAATAAGGTCTTTAATACTGGTAGCTTAAATTCTTAGCACCCATCGACAATAAGCAAGTAGAAAGAGGGAGATGAAAATCTAAAGGTACCTTAACTATGGCAATACAGAGATGAGACAGAGAAGGCGACGCACTTGACCAAATCTATAGAGAACAAAGAACCACCGTGGGACAAGGGAGATTGCAACACTAGCCTCAATGGCAGCAAATTTCATAGGACACTCAAACACTGGAGGAAAGTTATGGAAGGGGAAAGAAAAATTGATGATGGAAGACCAAGGATAGAGTTTTAACTTGTGCACTCTCAATCCCTCTCGCTACAGATTGCAAAATTTGATCGAGAATGAGGAGAGATAAGAGGAAAAAATATCTGATTAGGTGAAGGGTGAAATTGTAATCTCATAAGGTTGAAAGAAAAATAAAATGCCACTTTTAAGCAGTTGGGATTCGAACACAAGAGTTGGAAGATAATAAATTGGCTTAGATTCTATTAGACCAACTATCCTTCTTGGTAAATCTATACCAAACTATATAAAAATATCATAAAAATATTTTGCCATCAACTTAGATTTTAATTAAATTTTAGGTCATTACACATTTTAAATGTATTTTTATTAATTTTGTGACAAATATAATAAGAAAGATGTTGCTAGTTTAGTGGAAACTCTCTTGGTGTCTTCTTTCTGATCTTGGGTTCAAATCTTCAAGGAAAAAGATGGTTTTTTTTTATTTTAGCTTGTGCAAAATTATCAAAATGCCCTTCAATTAACTATCAACTTTTTTTCTTTTCTTCGCTCTTCTTTCCCAATTGGTCTTGCATTTATCCATTGGAAAGGCAAAGAATTTATTCCACAAGCATCAAGCCCTTGTTCACCATCTTCCTTCGTCAACATAAATGTGGGTGCGTGTTAAAATACCCAACTTGTTTATCTCTTGCTCGTTAGTATTTTCCAAAGGTTCTATTTTCTACTTCATGAGGTATCTCTAAGTGATATATTTGCATTATAAGCACATTTTCTAGGTACATGTTAAAATACATGGGAATTTTTAGTGTCTTACTATTCTCCATTGCTAAGGCAGCATGTCACTAGGTAGAATGATGAACCTACCCTAGTTCTTGATGGGCTTTGGCTTTGAAAGGAGTTCCTAAGTTGTTTCTAATTCAAGTCTTTCCATAGGTTTTCCTTCTAGACCCACATCCTAACTTGAGGGTTTACATCTGAATAGTTCCCCTGCGCTAAGTGGGCCTGGGTATTTTATGAAGTAATCAAACTTATTTGAGGGCTCCCCTAACCAATCCCACATTACCTTAGCTTTTTTCAGACTCTCTATAAGTTGCCCCTCTGGACCCACATCTCAGCTTGAAGGTCTACATCTAAATGGTTCCCCACGCTAGGTGGTATTGAGCATTTTAAAAAGTAAACAAACTTGCCCAAGGGCTCCCCAGGCAGTGTCACACCCTAAAATTTAGGTGTGAGTATAGAATATGAACACAAAACTCACATCCCTAAGCTTTTATCGAGGAAACTCCTCAGTTAATACTTTAAACACATTAATAAATTGAAAGAAACTTTTACAATACTTCCTCATATAGAAATTACAAACTTTCTAAAGAAATTTTAACAAAGCCTCTCCGAAAATAGGACCCTCGAAATTTCTACATTAGCAATTTTCAATAGCAAATCAATATACAATCTTAAAAGGACAAGAATCCTACCTATAATACATGTGAAGCACCTAAGACTCAAATTTTGAAAATAATACAATGTTGAAATTTACATCAAACTAAGATTTATCTAAAATAATTCTTCAACTTCAATCCAATGATAAAGCCTCTCCATAATCAATCGGAGATATAGATTCAACAATTATATCAGAGGCCAAAAATATTTTCTAATGAATAACACCACAAATTACAATTTAAAGGAAATGAAAGAAATACAAATTGAGTAATATAAGTATGAATTTTAACTAAAGCAATCATTTAAAATAAATGCATAACTCATAAATCAAATAATTCCATTTAAACACGTAAGCCAAAAAGCATCTTCAAATAATAATAACATAACAACATTCTAACTACCACGAATAGTTAAGAATTGTATTCCTCATAAAAATCCATTCAAGAAAATCAACTTATTTAATGAAATTAGTTTATAAATAGTAATTTCAAAATAGTCTTTAGTAGGAAAATTTATCAGAATGAATGACAAGTGTGGATATAAAATCCACAAGGGTAATTAACCAATAAGCGTGAACATACATTCCACGAGGATAAGTAACCAAGCACGACTAAAAGCCATGGAACAAGCACAGGCATAAAGCCTACGAAAACACTTTGTAAGAAATTATTTGAAACATTCTTCACTTACCTCAGACATTTCCAAACATAAACCTTACTCTTGATTAGCCACTTTTGTAATATTACCCACGCCTTAATTCCCTAATGCCCAAAGGGGCATTGTTGTTATTTCTTTTATACATTTTATAAATCAAATTTTCAATCCAAACAAAATTAGAGAAATAGAAAAGAAAATTTCAACATCAATCTTTCACCAATAAGATGCCCTGTTTGAGTTTAATCAATAAATTTATGACATACACACATGTAAACTATATTCAAAGTTTTCAAGTCTTTCTATAGAAAATAAATACTCCAGCTATGACTTATTCAACATTTCGAATCATTTATATCCAATTTTCATAATTTTCCTTTCACAGAAATTATATATGAACCCAAAAGCTAACATAAGAACAAACAAACACACTTGATCCTTCAATTATCAACCAACTACCTTTTGTCAAAATTTTCTAACTTCAATACTTAAATTTTCCAAGCTTCCCAAACCTCCTTCTATTCAACACTAGTCAATTTCCCATCAAGAATCAAATCCTAAACATTTATACAAATTTATTATGCTTCCCAAGATCATGTCCTTATCAAAAAATAAATTCAAATAAAACTGAAATTCTTCCTAGTCTTTTATTTAAGCCTGTTAGAACATCAACCCTTTCCCTACACATGCATAGCAGTTGATACAAAAAGGAATAATCAAAATTTCAACAGCAACCACAAAGGAAAGAAAAGAATTCTGGAATACCTGACACCAATCAAACAATGAAGCTAAATTTTAATCAAAGTGAATATATATACACGCATCATATTTATTCACTCTATTAATCCAAAAACGCTTGCACTTGTTATGCCTCTAAAAATGCATCCTTTCACAATAACTAGAATGGGACTAGTTAAATTTCTATACACACTTTCATCCAAATATATAATAGACCAATTAAATTTCTTTCATCTTGTGAAAGGAGATGAAAAGAGGAGGAAAGTGAGACCTTCTTGAGGTTCTAATTTCTCGCTCACACTCATCCATTTCATCTGCAATAACAAATTTCAATTTTTTTTTTTTTGGGTCAATGAATCTTCTAGAGGTCGGGTTCACTTTTCTTTTACACTTGTCTTCTATTTTTCCTTCCAGACATATGGGAATTCAAAATGCACCATTCATTAGGATCCTTTTTTGAAATTGAAAAAGAAAATAGAGAGAGGGAGTTGAACCTCAATTTTTTTTTATTCCTATTTCATTTATCCTCCCGTACAATACATTCTAACCAATTATAAGCCCATTTATACTTCATTTGAGAAACTAGCTTAAACTCTCTCTCTCTCTCTCTCTCTCTCTCTAAGGCAAGTCTGACGTTAGCAGTGCCACTAAACTTGCCAATAACTTCTCAAATGAAAATAAGCTCTCGGACAAGGTCTCACGTTGAGGGGTGTGTGTATTGTCAAGGTTAAACATTAATGAATCATAGTTGTTGGTTGACTTAGGACAGGCTCTCCAATGGAGTCATATTTCATTGCAATGCTCTAGATAAACTCACAACTAGATAATGCCCAATCTGTTATGCTCTCCCATTAAATGGAATTTCAAAAATATAACTTTACACAAAACTCATCTACTAAGGTTGTAACTAAGATAGAACCCGAAATTCCTTTCCTCTTTTAGCCACCTAACAGCCAGCATATGAAAGAAAATAAAGACTAAAGTTCCTACAGATCCATACCAGTACAGCAGCGACGGGCAAACAACAAGGAGGAGGTGAAAGAAGAACGTCTGACGCACCCCACATCACAGCAAGAACAAAGGAAGAAGACTGGTTGCAGAACCTGAAGCAGGGGAACACGAAGAACAGAGGACCGACTGCAGCACCCCCACAACATCGTACGAACAAGAGAGGAAGGGAAATGACTCAGATACTCCCACGGTGGCTAGCGACAACGCGACGGTGAAGGAAGGCGGAGGAATGGCAGAGATTGAAGCACGGAGGGTGAGGGTTTCGAATCTCTCCCCCTCTCCTCTCGTGTAAACTGCCCCAAAATGGAACGAGGAATAGGGAAGAAAGGGGAAAAAAATCTTACTGATGATGAGGGCATGATTATAATTTTACACAGACTAAATCGAAAATAAAACTCCTTTCCTGCTCTGGAGCTGGTAAATGAGTTGCTAGAACAAGCTCCACTGAACCATCATTCCTTATCGTTATACCTAATCACAAAATTAACAAAAATATAATTAAAATACTATTTCATTAATTTTAAATTTCCAAGTCAACACACAATCTCACTCCTTGAATCATTAACCAAATATTTCATGTCATCTTATTTATTATTGTTTTTAGCTGAACCATTCATTTTTTTTTCAATTATTGATTTACTTCATCAATTAATTATTTATTGCATTTTCTTTTTCATAAATTCCTAGTCATCATATGCAATCCCACACTACCTAGGCTTTTTCTGGACTCTTCATAAGTTACCCCTCTGGACCCACATCCCAACCTAAAGGTCTACCTTTGAATGGTTCCCACGTGCCAGGTGAGGCTAAGTGAAGTAATCAAACTTGCTTGAGGGCTCCCTAGATAGTCCCACACTACCTTGACTTTTTCTCGTCTCTTTTTTATTTGCTCACCTATTGTCCAAACGTTCCAAGAATGTCTATTTCCTTCCTTTCATTCCCTTTATTGTCCAGCATATTTCCTAACCTTTCAATTGTTAAGATCTATCTCTACCATGTTGACAATGGCAAATGGCAGAAACAAGTCTTCATCCACTACCATAGATTCCTCCTTCCCTAGGAATTTCAATACACCCTTATTAATCTAATCCTGTACCATGTTGCTAGAGAACCAATAGATGTTAGTACTATGGCTCCACAAAATGATGGTATTTGCAATATTCTGTTCCCTTACGTTCTTCCCTAGATGGAATCTTATGGTCCACAGGTAATGAGATGAATTTTTCTTTCAACAAGAAGTAAAAAATTTCATCAGTCTTAGAGATGTTAAAGGTATACTGTGTTGCGTTAGGTCTTTTTGGGCCTTGAGTAGCAGCCTTTCTTCATGTGTAGTCTCCTACATTTTTAGCTCTGCTACAACCACATTAAGCTCACCAAAATATGTCCCTGTGTTTGTATGCCAATGGTGATCTTCTTCTTTTAGTAACTCTTCATATCCACAAACTTTGGCAGCAAATTCATAGAAATCTGTAAACTCTATTCCCTGAAACTTTGTTCTTAATTCTATATTGAGCCCTCACTGTGCCAGCTTGACAAACTCAACCTCTGGAAGAGGTACACTGCACCTACCTCTCAACCTCTTGAATCTTGCAAGGTGTTGATCTACTGTCTCACCCGCCCTTTAAGCTAGTTTGCAAAGTTCTATGATGCTAATCTCAGGCTCTTCTTTGTAGAATTGTATATGAAACTTTTGCTCCATTTTTGGCCAAGTAAGTATACAGTTGCATGCCAATGTTATGTACCAAGTAAAGGCTAGGCTTATGAGGGAATTGGGGAACAGCTTTAGCTTTTGATTGCCGAAGTTATCATAATTGGTGATTTCACCACATTGAATATTGAATTTGCCCACATTCTCTAATGTTGATTGCATACCATCCCTAGAGAACAAAGTAAACTGTCACGCCTTGAAAATAAGGCATGACCAACACGAAATATAAGAGCAAAACCCATATCCTAAGAAGTCTCAATTTAAGAAGCTCTAACTTCTAGCTCATGAATACATCTGACAACCAATATCGAACCATTTTAAGTGTGAATAATAAGAATAAAAAATTTAATTTTTTTGTAAAAATTTCAGCAGAACCTTTTCTAAAGATAGGGTCGTTTGATAATTCTATAACAACATTTTGCAAAAAACAACAATTAGGAGTTCATTTCTTGATAGCAAACCAACAATAAGTATAATCAAATAAGGATCCTAACTATAGTCCATATGAGCATGTAGAACAAAATTTACAAAATACAAAGTATAATATATGGATACAAGTTTTGCTTTAATTAAATTTAACCAAAATAATACCTCAACTCCAATTTGGAAGTATACCTCTCAATAATCACTTGGAAGTCTAGAGCCATCTACACTATTTGAGAAAAAATGTGTCTATTAAATAACATCCCAATAATAAAAATTAAATAAATGCATGTCAAGAATCTTAAGAAATTTCATACACTATTGACAAGAGAACACTTCAATATAACACAATCACTTAAAGTATTTCATATAATATTAAATTCAAGAACCACACTACTACAAAATTTTAAATATAAGATACCTAAAAATATGATAGTTACATAAAAATCTATCATATAATAATAAAGCAGATGACAACTAATAAAATATGACAGGTGTTTAAAATACCTATCATATATATATATATATATATATTACTATATATGACAGGTATTTAAAAACACATCATATAATATCTCAATTTTTGATTTTTTTTAAATAAAAAATATTAATACTATATATGATGGATATTTTAAATACCTATCATATTATATATATATATATATATATATATATATAACGGGTTTGAAGAACACCCATCATATATATAATATATGTATAATGGGTGTCTTCAAACATCACCTTATAATGGTTTAGTTTCAAACATTTAAAAAATAGGTTTCATCCACACCTATTAGAATGATCTTAAAACCAGCATTGTTAAACTCATTAAAAAGGTCTTCATAAATTCGGACATCATTAGTAAGATAAATGACACCTTCATTACTCTCATTCCTAAAATCAATAACCTTACTTGTATGAAGGACTTTTGACCTGTATCTCTCTATAATGTCAGCTACAAAATCATAACCAAGATTCTCTCCAATCAATTTTGTCAATGTATGAATAATTTTATTGGGGATTCTCAATGTAGCTCTATCTAAGGTCGACAGAGTAGTGATAATATCATAATTGCTCAAGAAATTATTCACTCCATAAGGAATAAGAATAAAAAAAAAGGTTTTATAGCTCTTAAAGTTGACCTTGAGAAAGCTTTCGATAGACTCTCTTGGGATTTCATCAACGATACTCTTCATTCCATTAGTTTGAATAATCACTTTGAGAAATTAATTAGAGCTTCAATCTCTACTTCTTGTATGAGGGTTCTTTAGAATAGTAAACCGACAAATAAATTCGTACCCTCTTGTAGCATAAGACAGGGAGACCTTTTATCTCCTTATTTATTTGTTATTTGCATTGAATTTCTTAGTCACTGTATTATTAGTTCTATTGATAGAAATGAGTGGAAGCCAATTAGAATAACAACTAATGGGCCTCCTATTTCTCATTTATTTTTCACTGATGATTTGTTACTCTTTGTTGAGGCATCTATTAACCAAGCTGTGATTATTCAATAATGTCTCTCAGATTTTTGTAATGCTTTTAGCCAGAAAGTTAGCATCAAAAAATCTAAGCTCTTCTATTCTAGAAACGTCAATTTTAATAGGGCTTCTCAGATCAGTACTGAATCAGGAATTCCCCTCACAGGTAATCTTGGCAAATATTTGGGAATTCCTTTAATCTATGAAAGGGCTTCTAAGTTTACCTTTTCTCCTTTACTTGACAAAGCCTACTCTTGCCTTACCAACTAGAGAAGTCAATTTCTTAACATTATTGGAAAAACTGTCGTTATTAATTCTGTCCTTTCAGCAATTCCTGGCTCTGTCATGCATACCATATTGTTGCCAAACAATGTTCTAACAAAATTAGGGAAAATTCTAGAAATTTTCTTTGGGACTCCTCTGATAAGCATAAAAACTCACCTTATTTCTTGGACTATATTACTATAGAAAAATCTATTAGGGGTCTTTGCATCAAAAATCTTAATATTCAAAACATCACCTTCATGATGAAACTTTGCTAGGGTCTTATCACTCAACCAAATTGGCTTTGGGTCAAGATTCTTCATGACAAATACAAATGTATATATCCTACGATTCTTATGGTCTACAAACCTAGCTCCTCCTCTTTCACTTGGAATAAAATTTGCAAAATATGGGATAAATTCATGGTGCATGTTAGTTGGAAAATTGATAAGGGAGACCAAACCTCTTTCTAGTACAGTAAGTAGTCCCCTCTTCTAGAACCTCTTATTTGTTACGTCGACCTTAGTGCGGAGCCCATCCTTCATGCTTGAGTTTTTGATCTTCACAACTCCACTGGGGGATAGAATTTTAGCCTTCTGAATCGTCACCTCCCTCCTGAGGTGATGAGACTTATTGTGCTAGTTAGACCACCTAATCCTTCTAGGGATGATGATGTCATTGTTTGGAGACCATCCTCTGATGGCAACTTGATCATCAAATCTGCTCATAAAGTTATGGTCTCTCAAAAGGATCATAACAATTTCAACATTTGGGCAGGGATTTGGAAGTGACCTACTTATGAAAAAATCAAGTACTTTCTTTGAAAGGCTACTTGAGACATACTTCAACTTAAATCTACCTATATCGAAAGGAGTACTCCTCTTCAACGAACTTGCTTTTTTGGATGCAATTCTCTTTCTTCCTAAATTCATATTCTGCGAGATTACATAGATGCTCGTAATGTTTGTATTAAACTAGTGAAACCCTCAAAACTTAATACTTTCTTCCCCCTTTCTATGCAGGATTGGATAAATTGGAATGCAAAAGTTAAGGCAAGAAATCTAAACACAAGAAAGACCCTATGGCAAAGGCTTTTCACTTAGGTTTGTTGGGACATCTAGAAGACACGCTATAAAAAAATCTATTCTTGAGAAACCATTCAAAATGTCGACATTGCTTTCTCTAGTACCTAGTAAATCTCTAATGATATGAGGCTTTAATCTAGAGTTAATCTCCTTAGTCATGATTGCAAAAGCCTAAAGGCACGATGGACACCCCTAGAAACATGTTAGATCTGCCTTCACATTGATGGGGATGTCAACTCTATTAGAGATACTACTTGTGGTAGAATCATATGAGATGATAAAGGCAATTAGATCAAGGGATTTTCCAAATACCTCAATTATCATCCGAGTACCACAGCAGAACTTTTGGGCATTTTAAAAGGACTTCAACTTTATTGAATGCTCAATTTAATAAAATCAACATATATTCTGATTTTGTGAAAGCACTCTCACTTATCCAACATAATTTCCCTGATAACCATCCTCTCTCTAGTATAATCAATAAAATTAGGACATTGGTAATGAAAGATTAGATCATTGCCTTCTAACACACGTTTAGGGAAGCAAACAGATGTGCGGACCTGCTCGCTCATCAGGCCTTTCAGAAAAATCTTGATCTTATTATTTATAATCATCTGCCCCAAGATGCAGATCCCTTATGGAATCTGACATGACCTAATTTTGTTTAAATTTCATATGGGTTTTCTGTATCCTTGTATTAAAAAAAAAGATATATGACTAATATTGCTAATACCCATCATTTAAGGCAATTTGGTGCCCTCATTTCTCATTTTCAAATTTAGAAACCTCTTTAGCTCTCCTTTTAAGCTTTTATAGAACCTTAGGCTCTACATTCTCATTGTCATCATTTGAGTCATTATCGATAAAGTTATTACTATCGTCACATAGATATGTTATTCTTTGCATCCGATTGTTGATTCGCTTCATTTGTTGCTGATCGCCGCGTCTCTCCTCGTTGTCGTGCCATTTCGTGAGCTATTCTTTGTTGTCATTTTTGTTGAGCCAGATGTCACGATTGCTTGAAAAAATCAAGCTTTAAATTATGGTTAGGGCTTTTGTTTGATTTGCTTATCTTTTCGTGTACCTTTACTCTTTTCTACTTAGCATCTAAATTAGTTTGTGTATTGATAGTCTGTGATGTGTTTGACCCAATAATTGGATCATTTCTCTCCAAAATTTTGCCCCATTTACTTTATATCTTTATAAGTCCATCTATAAATTGGTTTTATGCCAGAATACTACTACCCAATTCTTTGACGCTACTACTTAGTTCCTCTGCCTTTGCTCTTATGGAGAATCATGCTGAAAAGAACACCAATTTCAAGAGCTCTTTATTCTCATCTTATGCTCATGTTATTCCAATGTTTTTCCCATTCTTTATATTTATTTATATTTTTATTTCTTTTGTGAAATCTTCGTAGACACTTAAGAAAGGCTTTGTCTATCAGGACTAAAGAAAAAACTTAGCTATATATTTAGGAAAAATTTCTAGGAAGCTTGAGAAAGGCTTTTAAGTATTATCTATGATTGTGATATTTCTTTGAAATTCACTGTCATATCAAGTGTTTATGGTTTCTATAACATCTGTAGTTTATTGGTTGTGGTGACAGGGGAAGGGCATTGAAGATGAGAAATGAGAGAGGTAGAACAAGAGGACGTGGTAGGGGAGGCGGTGGAAAAGATAAAGTTGATGCCCTTAGGAGGCTTTTGTAAGTACTTATAGACCCTATAATCATGTCATTCTAACTATTTTCATTTGTTTTAAATACCAAAGTTGTATATAATGGTGATTACTGTAATTTTTAATATAAAATGGATTTTTTTCTCTTAAGTACTAAAAGAAATTTAGTTGAATTATAATTACTTCTTCGTTAATGGTAATTACTTCCATTGTAAAATTTACAGAACATCAATTTTACTCTATATGGCATCTGAATTGTGTAAGGTCTTTCTTACCAATTCACAATTAACTCCATAATTAAGGTAATTACGGGACTAACCTATATAAATTATCAAGTTTGTAAAATTTATATAAATGAGATTCTTAGTTTTCAAAATTTAAAATGCTATAAAATCATTTAAAATTATTTTTTTAAAAAATAAAATCTATGCAAAACATGTATATAGAAGCATGGACATATTATTAGGTAAAATAACATCAAATTGGGGTCAACATAGCAAAAAAAAAAAAAGGATTCTGGAACAATTATGTTGCAGCATAAACTGCACAATTCATGACAGTAAAAAGCTGTCTTGGCAGATTTCTTACCCGAACTTCCGATGTGCACCAAATCTCTGTTCAACGTCTAATTGAGATGATCTAGGTGTTTATAGAAAGCTTTCTCCAAGCTCTAACTAATGGCACTAGTTTCACATTCAAATCATTTCTCAAACAAAAATTAGACACCAAATTGCAAATTTACCCATTTATGCTTTCAAAACATAATAAGGTTGTTCAAAATCACAGCCAAGTGCCATAAGCTCATAACCACCCTTAGACCATACTCAATAAACTCTATAGGAGTCATGTAATATACCATACTCAATCAAAAATACATATATTACAAATTCACTACTCAACCCCATAACATAAAACACAAAGGGGAGAAATTTATTGCACAAAACAATCATATTCCTACTTGCACAAGTATTTTGGCCCTATACTAAGATTTACAACCAAAACTCACTAACCTAAGGCACAAAATACACAAGTGTGATACAATAATAATGCAAGTAGTACCAAAAATATTCCTTTGATTCCTAGTTGGCAAATTAACAATCTTAATACACATAAAATAACATAAAGAGGCATACAAAGGATTACAATACAATCCTATGCCTCGGCTCGTTTTCCCCAATCTTGACCCAATGAGCTAGGCCTTAAAAATATTGAGAATTTAGGGGTGAGTACAACCACTTAGTAATCAAGTTTCACTTAATCTATACAGCTGCATATGAATTAAAAACGGATGTAATTGGTAATAAAATACACATATAAACATGTAAGATAATGTATAGCCTTGACTATAACAATAACAATTATGTGATCGGGCTTCAAACACATAATCATATATATATATATATATATATCAATAATGCTTAACTTGGGGTCATAATAATACCAACCATGCACCCTTAAGCTGCTCTAAACCACAATACTAACAATTATATGGTTGGGACTAAATGTATGATCATATGCAACCTTATATCCTCTTAATTACCTATGACATGAAACTGATGGTTATTTGGTGGCTACACCCTTCACGGACTAACTCAGCCTTTCACTTGTAAGGAGTTACCAGGCCAAGGTCAGCTTACTCACTTGTGTAATCCAATTTTCCTAATACTAACAACCATGGAGTGTCATATCCCTATTCTAGCCTCCTCATGAATCGGTGGAGACTAGTTAGGTTTGAGTCCCTTATAGAACAAGTGGGATAGTCCCGAATCAACCATGGGATAAGGGTTACTTCTTAATTCTAACGGCCGGTGCCAAGGCAAGTGACCGATTTCAATGGTCATTGTCAATACCACATGAATTTATCAATTTACTCCTTTTCCTAGGTGAACTCTTACCAATGATCCTGCTATGCACATATACCACATATTCATGCATCTCAATCATCAATTACATAACATGGATTCATATATCCATACTCACATAATCGACTCCACATACCAAATACCATATAACAAATAGTACATACTCACATAATCTCAATCATTATCATTATTCATATGTAAGTGAACACAACACTTCAACAATATCACATTCTCAAATATGCTAATTTTGCATCAAGAGTTTAAAATAGCAAACATGTTTCACATCAACCATTTCAACAAATAATCAATTAATATTCAACTATAAAAAACTAGGTTTTCCCTGGTTACCTTAAACCCTTGAGAGGTCAAAGGTTTATCCCTCAATAAAAGTTCTTCACAAGCTATACCAAAGCTTAAATGGGGCACAAGATGATTGATCTACAATTAATTATACCAATCATTAATAAAATCATCATAAACACTCTTCTAACTTCTATAATTCAATACTTGAATTACCCAAAATTCCAATCTTTGCACTTAAGCATAACCATTAGGTTCATTAATTCCCATTAACTCCATTTAACTTTCATTAACTTAAATAATCACTAATGTAACACCCAACCATCCAAAATCACACTTTGCAGGTTTAAGGTTTATCTAAAATGGATTACCTAAGCTTACAACCTTGTAAAAAATTTTAAATCATGTGTAGAATACTTAAACAACTCCCATTAGTCCCATTTAGACTAATAGATTCAGACCCATAGCCTTAAATTTAAAAATCACCGTCTCCCAACCTTGAATCTCACTTTCAAAATGTGTAGAGGAAAGAAAAAGAGATAAAGAAGGCATACATAAGTGAAATCAAGCTTCAAACACCTCCAAAATGCCCAAAAGTTGATGCCATAGTAGAGAAAACACTCTCTTGGTCGCCCCTTCTTTGTTTTAAATCTCACACTCTATTTTTTGAAGTGATTTTCATGTTTGAAAAACTAGTTCAGAAAATTATGCTACGGCATAATTTTTTTATGCTGCAGCATAACGTACTGTTAGCTAAAAATCTAATTTCTCTCTACAATTTAAGCCTGGGTGACCCAATTCACTTTTGAACCCAATTCAAAAGCTAAAGGCAAACCTAATAGATGTTTTTAACTATCCTAAATCTAATTATACTTAAATTTCCATAATTACCCTTCATTAGATTAATAAATCATGGGAAAAAATTTTTAGGATGTTATATATTGAATTTGCATATATTGAGTGATGGTTTTGTGAAGGTTAATGATCTACTGAAGCTGAACATGAATACATTTGCCAATATTCCATTAAAATCACAAATTATTGATGACATCAGGGAGATTAGTCAAGGTATATATACTGTTAGAAAATTCTGATTGATTAGTTATTTTGATATATTATTGGTTATTTTTAAACTCATGTTTATGATGAGTTTTGATTGCATACTTGAAATTAAGATGATGTGAAATGTTAGAGTTATATGGTATACATGTAATTCTTAGATACAATGAAACCAACTATCTTAAAATCTTAATAAATTGATTTACTTTTCTATTTTTTTAGGTTAATGATGCCATAAGGAACTCGTTCTGTACCTAAATTAAAGTTTATTAACCTTGTTGGTACTAAATGCTTTATTTATTGAAATTTATACATTGAATTTTCACCTGTAATGTTTTTTCATATTATATTTAAATTAAACTATTTTGTACTAGTTACTCTTATTGAAGTTATGTCTAACTTTTAAGTAAACATATCAATATGCTTTTGCTGGTTGGGTAAAATGATTTGAATATGCACTATTATAAGAGCTATTTTTGGCTCTATCAAATAAGCTCCCTATTTTTTAAACAAAATCCAAAATCAAATATGATGGTTATTAGTAATAACCTTTATATTTGGTTTCTAATATATGAAGGTTATTTATAACAACCATCATATATTAAGGGTCCCCAATATATCACAATTACTAATATATGATATATTAGGGACCCTTAATATATGATTAACATTAACTGTCATATATTGTGACAATAAAACCCATCATATATACTTTGGTACCAATAAGTAAAACTATAATTGGTAACTTTTATATGACAGGTTATATAACTGTCATTTATAGTCATAAGTACATGATGGGGATTTAACCATCATATAAAAAGGGGGATTTTAAATGATAGATCAACAAATGATGATTGTTTTAGATAAAAATAATAATCATTTATACCCTTTTGTTGTAATGCTACTAGCTTAAAACAAGTGAAGCTATTTAACACTTGTCTTTGGAAAATGAAATAGATCTATAAACAAAAAATATAGAAACATTGAATTAAAAATATTAGAGAAATATGTATAAATAAATTAAAGTTCACTATTTTGAGGACGGGTAACAAACGTGGGCATACAATCCACGAGGGTAAAATAACTAGACATGATTGATGCCATGAAAATAAATGTGGACACACAATTCATGAGAGTAACTAACTAGATATGGTCGAAGCCACGAAACAAATATGGATATACAGTTCATGAGGGTAACTAACTAGATATGGTCGAAGCCATGAAATAGTCATAGGCACAAGATCCATGAATAATAGACGTGAGAATAGAGCTCATGAAAATTAAAGTAAATAGTCATTGACTATGGCATGCTAAGGGCTAACGGAATTGCCATTAGCAATCACTGTTTTATATATAGTCCTCTATGAAATCAATTTGTCAAAAAATACAAGAAAATTATCATTTTCAATATATAGTTTTCTCTTTTAGATATCAAACTCGCATGAATCATATAAAACATCAATCTTTCTAAACTATGAAAATTCATAACTAATATCTCATAAACTTTTTCACAAATTTTCATAATTATTTTTATCAAATAAAGAACTACTAGAATTTGTAAAAGCATTTTCATCAATCTAAAAAATAAATGTCTTGATAAAAAGAAAATTTGGTAAGAAATTATTTGGGATGTTATCCATTTACTTATTGAATTTTTTAAACCCAAAGATATACTCCTTTTCAACTTTCACCAAGTTCTTCTTCCTCCACACATCCTTAATGAATGAACATATAAATAAAAACTTTAATTAATCCCTTAGGTCGACTATGACAAAGCAAGAGAAAATTCAAAGCTCCCTTAAAACATAACAGTGTTGTGGATGGGGGCAGAGGAGGAGGTTCAATGCACATTCAAGGTCAATCAAAATAAAGGTGATACCCACAAAAGAATTAGGGAGGGAGATTGATGATGCTGCATGAATAAGGAGGAGGAAGGCTTAAAAATGCTCATTGCATTCACATAGAAAAGAAGCTCCAATGATGACACCCACAATAGAACAAAGAGAGGAGGAGATGTGGAAGGCAGAGCGAAAGTAAGGATTTTCAGCCTATCCACATCGTCGACAGTAGTGGAAAACAAAGGAAGGTGGTAGAGAAGGGTTGCAAAACAAAGGGTTTGAAACTTCTAGACAAAACACTCTTGCTCGCATACCCAGACTAAATAAGAATAGGATCAGGTAGAGAAGAAGAGAAAAGGGAAAAAAATTTGATAATTGAAGTAAAGGGCACTTTGGTAATTCTACACAATCCAAACCAAAAAATAAACTCCCTTTTTCCCTTGAGGATTCAAACCTAGAACAAAGATTAGACATTAAGAGACATTCCATTAAGCCACTAACATCTTTTTGCAATATGTGTCCCAAAATTTATAAAAATACATTCAAAGCACCTTATCATAATTTTTAAATTTTTACTTAAGACTTTTGAGTCATTACATAAAGTCTGAGATTTTACAATCCCCGGGGTAAGGATTTTCTTGATCTATATACTCAGGATATGGTTTTATGAATGTAGGTTGGCCAATTGGTCTTAGCTAAGGTTTGTATATATCCTGAATTATGTCCCTTAAAGCTTCCACTATCACCAGTTGGTTCCATTATTTGTTAGGTCTTTTGGGATTGCACCTATGCCCCTTGGCCACCTGTATTTGGTTCCTGTAAATAGTATAGTAAAAACATGATAAACAAAATAGTCCCTTATAGGTGCGTGGCCCTGAAAGCCTCCATTTGGACCACTTCCTAATAGTTGCCCCTTAATGGCTCGAAGGTTGAGCCTACTTTATGAGGTCTTATCCTTAGTGATGCGGCTATATTTTTTATCCCTTTTTGTAAAGCCTGCATCATCATTTGTTGGTATTCCCTTTCTCTACATTTGAATGCTGAGAGAGAGAGAGAGAGCATACAATTTTTGATTTTCTTCTATCTGTTTGTCTATACGGTCTTGAATTCCTCACAGTACCTTTACTATTGGACTGTTAGATATACTAAATATTTGATTAACATGTTCTCTACTTGCCTTTGAACTAAGGCTCGATTTACTGCTGACCATGGTCATCTGTACTACGTGCTCATAATGTACACCTATTTTCAGCATCAAGTATTAATGGTTCTAACCCTACAGATGTAGAGTTTTCTTTTAGTTCATGAAAGCCAACACCTATCTCATCAATCTTTTTGTCTTTTCAAGTCCTTGGCATCTTTGTATATAGGTTCCCATTAGATGTGACATAAATTGTTCTCCTCAAATAACAAATACCAAGTAGGCCAGAGACACTGAGTCTCAAACATAACAATACATTTCCCAAACTCTCTTATCACAGTTTACTCAGATGTGAAAATGCAAAGAGATTGGAACAAATAAGTGTTTAAAAAATGCAAAGTACATAATTGTAAAGATTACAAAAAGCTAGAAATGATTTTGAAAACTATATGAGAATATAGAGTATATTTGGATGTTAAAATATTAAAAGTGCTAATAGATGTTGTTGATTGATTGTCCATGTCTCCCTCCTGCGACCCTCTGTTCCTTTTATAAGCATATAATTGAGACTGTTACTTCATAAGATCTAGAGCCTGTTTGTGAAATATTAGGAATCCCTTAGCATGGCTTGTGAGATTCATGGCATGCACACCATATCCTCTCAATTATCTTGTACATCTAGTCATTTTGAGTCTTGAGGGCTATATCAGGCTTGTACGTGGCATGCCTTTCCCCAAGAAATGGATTGACATACTTTTCTTGGGCCTATTGTGTCTTTTAACTTAATTCCTCTCATTAGGCTGTTGTTTTGCTTTTAGGCCCAAACAATATCATTTTTTGTAATAGTGACCTCATATGAAATTTCTATATTTCTTCTCAATCTCCCTATCACACACCCAACTCATTGGTTTGTTGAAATTGGTACACATTAACCAGCTATTCTCTCTTCTCTGCCCGCCATCTCTCATGAACATTACAACCGTTTTCTGAGCACTAACTTTTTGCCCGGATACATGCAACCCCAAAATCCTCCAGACACTTCAAAACCATCTCTAGTTGTGTCCTATCAGCTACACAAAATAATAAAAGGTCATTAACAACATTTTTTCTTTTATATGAAGCACTCCATAAGTTAGGTCACGATATTATATAGTGATTATATCTCTAATATATATATATATATAATTTATTAAAATGATAACAAAAATTAAAATATCATCAGGAATACAAATGAAATGCGCTCTTGCACGTGTATATAGTATTGTTTGGACTTACACATGATATTTTATTACTCTACTCCATACAAATGTTTATTAACTTGTACCATTGCGCGGGGATTTTTTTTTTTTTGGGATAAAACTTGCAAAGTGATTTTAATATCAATATCATTTCAAGTCATCATCAATTTTCAAAATCATTCTCGAATGAAGAATTGTTGGTGGACAGCTACACCTATTTTTTATTATCATATTATTTAATTTGTCTAATTTCCATTATATGATTTGATTCAATATCTATGGTTTAATTAGTATTATTTGATTTAATATCTTATTTTTAAGTATTATATCAAATAAAAAAAGATATTTAAATTAATTAAATACCTTATCATCATCATCTATTGATTTTAGGTAGATTTGAATTTAAATTTGAATTATTATTTTATTGTTCTTTTATTAGTTTTAGATCTCTAAATAGAGCCAGGGTTCCTCATTTGTATTTAGAGGAGATTTTTAGTATCGAATAAGAGTTTCCATTTTCAAGACCTCCTGTCACTTTTTCTCTGTCTTCCTCCTTCCTCTTTTGATATTCTCTTTCTTCCGCTTCCCCTTCCCATTTATCATACAATGCATTACCAATACCAATATTGATACACATACTATATGACAATATATGAACTCAATGGGTAGCAATTTTACAGCATCATGTAAACTGAAGTGTTTCAAATTCCAACAATTAACAACACCTTGGATACAACAACAGTACACACCTTCACTTCATAGCACTTCTTCCACATATTTTGGATGAAAAATCACACTGCTCTATACAAGTTCAAACCTAAAGGCTTATATTTATTCTTCTTTCTCAAATCGTTTTTATTTTTCAACCATGGACAATAATCAAAAATGGAAAACATAGTTCTTACAATGGTAGGCAGATCAAGCTCATATTGCTGTGCTCGAAGAAGGCTTAGGTACTTCTGTCTGCTCTTTCACACGATCCAGTACATTGGCCTAGTTATATATAATCATGTTGGTCTGTCCTTGAGTCTTGGAAGACACGTGATATGTTGTCTTCTTCCACAATTCTTGGATTCGGTACCTTTGAAATTGAGAATTTTAAGAGATGCCAATAAAGTGGAAGTTGTGCAAATGCATACACCAACCCTACTGGTAATAAAATGACTCCATAGGATATGATAGGCTTATACTTCTCATCAGGTTGAAAGTCATGGGACAGTGCAGCATAAAAAGAAACCAACATTGAGACAAGTGAAGCAAGGAATGAAATGATGCCCATACAAAGCTTCAGTGGCAAACTTCGACGGAAACCTTTTGGTTGTTCCTTTCTAGAGATATAAATGGCTAGAAAAGTAGCCAGTGAAGTCATAGAAAAGAGAAAGGAAATTAGCACGGAGATAGAAAATGTATGACCAAATCTATTAATGTCTTGGAAGCAGGCAGAAAATGCGGAACCAGTGACAAAAGTAGCTGCGACAATGTAAGATGTACATGTGTCCTTCACTGAGTCGTTACATTCATTGATGAGCTTCATGTGCTCATTGGTGAAGATTTCCCCCGGTGTCTCGCCCTTTTTATTGGGTTGGGAAATGAAGTAAGGTGGCATACTTTCTTTCACATACTGTTTCAACCATAAAATAATAAATTTCATAAGTAATGTACACAAGTTTCACTCGTAGATGTACATTCCATATAAAAAAAAACATAGTTAAATATTGTGGCCACTAAAAATTAAGTTAACATAAATTAAATTCATAGTTCTTTCAAGCATTTTTTTTCTTGTTATGTTTATATACAAATTTTAATTCAAGAAAACTTGTTTTAAAAAAATTATTTTATAAAATGGGAAGTGGTTTTATTAAGGATTTCAATCCATAAGGATATGGTTTGAGTTCGTTGTGTTCCTTAGTCAAGTATAATGTTAACTTGATAATAATCAAGATATCATTATGAATCATATTTAACAAATATAGTAAACTATCATCCTAGATATATGCAATAAACTACACTATTTATAAAGTATGAAGAGTGCAACAGACCTTACAACTAAAGTTGAGTTTTATTAGAACTAGTTGCCGTGCTCATTATACAGATGAGTACTAAGAATTCATTGCCTCTAGACTATTCAGATCTAATATTGATAGTCCAGATTTATAGCCTTTTAATTTTATTTTTTTTAAAAAATTATTTTAATGGATACAAAATCTAAAATAAAGACAATTTTTTAACTGTAAATTTTTCAAAAAAATAATAATTAAAAATGTAT
The DNA here is from genome assembly GCF_029017545.1 of Prosopis cineraria. NCBI lineage: Eukaryota > Viridiplantae > Streptophyta > Magnoliopsida > Fabales > Fabaceae > Prosopis > Prosopis cineraria. The sequence continues at coordinate 41,223,085 of NW_026555342.1, read as the reverse complement.
TAAAAAATGTAAATCTGGGTCATGAAAATTAGGTCTGAATGGTTTAAAGGCAATGAGTTTTTAGTGCTCATTTGTATGATGAGCACTGAAACTAGTTCTAAGTTTTATTGTATTCGTTAATTAAAACTACATTCTTTGTTGGTTACTTTTGAGGTTTTTTTTTTCCTTTAAAAAATTATCAATTGAAAGCCATGAAAGAATGAAAATTTGGACATTGCATCCTCGAGGATATTTTAGATGCTATCTCATATAAACCTATCATTTACCACATTTTGTATTTCAAGGGTAAATCTTCTCCGTCCACCTCAAGAATTTTTCCGTGAGATATTAGACCAAAACTGAACCCAAAACAACCTATTTTCATGGTAAATCTTCCTCTTCCATTTAAAATTAGGGTTTGGATTTATCATTCAACTAGGGTTCTATATTCCTATTTTTCGTGCCAAAAGAAGAAGAAGTAGAAAGCAGGGAGAACAAGGGAGAAAAAGAGGGAAGATTTATAAAACGAGAGGACCTTTGGGTTATTTATAGAACCTAGGTAACATTTATTTAAAATAAAATAAATATTCCATAAAAGAGAATGATGAGAAAATATACTAAATCCTAATTAATCTAAAAAATATTTTAAATTTCCTTATTTAAATATCCTAAAACAAAGAATCCTGATAAAATAATCATAAACATATAAAATAAACCTAATTATCTCTAAATCTATATTCCATGAATTTGGTAGCTTAACACACATGATTGTGTTCGCTAAATTAGATAGTAATTTTTATGGACGTTTAGCATAAGATTAGTGAAAAAAATATTGCATAAAACAAAATATGAACTTTCTGCAATGTTATTACTAAACACCACGATACATTTTTTGCCTCTTCTAATTTGCATGAATTGATTATAGGTTGAAAAACTAGAATATTAGTGAATGATAAAGTAACAATTTAAATATTATAATACCTCAAACCACATGACCTCCCATTGCACTTGCATAACAGATCCGCGTATTCCATTTGCTGTATATTTTGATTGCTTTGCTGCCAAGTGCAATGCATTATTTCCATCAACATCCACCTTTTCTCTCAGTACAAGCCAATGTTTGCGTTTCTTTACTTCCTCCAATACACGGCTTTGCCTTTCCTCTATGGCCACGTGTACTATATTCTTCTTCTCTTTGAGTAACTGGTCATGGATGGACACAGGAATATCATCTAGTATTTTCTTCACCTGTTCTGTTAGACCATTTTGGGCTGCTATTAACAGTGCTGTGGATCTTTTGATTCTGCCTGCCAAGTACCAATTACGCACAGATCAGATGTTATGTTACTCTTCACTTCAAAGAATTAGAAATCCTTTAGGTTGTGTTTGGGTTATGGATTTGAATTTAATTTTTTTATTTAAAATCTTAAATTTAAAATCACACATTTAAAATTCTTAGTTTGGATAGTATAAAAAATTATAAAGATAAAAGAGAGATGAGCTAAGATTTAAAGCAAAAACAAAAGCTTGGAAAAGATGAGCTTAATTACTTTATTCTTCAATCAATAAGAGACGAGGATGAGAAATGAGAAGATAGTGAGAAAAACAGAGGCAACAATAGGAAAAATGTGACAAAAACAAATGGTTGAAATAGATAAAATTTCAAATAATTAGGGTTTAGTAAGAATTTGAAATTATAGAAAAATATAATAAAACATGGAACTAGCCAAAGAATTTTATGTATCCAAATGGAAGGTTTGATTTAAATCCAAATCAAAATCCGTATACATCCAAACGCATCGTTAGTGTGTGTGTGTGTACATGCAGTGGGGTTACCTTCCTGTACAATCATATCCATGAGCGGATAAAACTTCATGTTCACAATATTCTTCATATCCTTTGCTTTTTCATGTTCCCGATACCAAGGATCTTGTCTTACAAGTTCGTCCATGATACGCAACACATGATTCTCTTTTGGTTTCCCAAGGTAGCCTTGTCAAATATTTGTAGGCACCAAAAACATTAAAGGCATAAAGATCAGATCTAAAACTTGTAGAGGAAGACAAAAAGAAAATGCCAAAAGGGGAAAAAGAGAGACAAATCATAAGTTAACTAGAGACAATTTCCATATGCATAGTAGAAGAGCATGAGAAATACCTTTCTTAAAAGCAGAAGGAATCATAACAAGCTCATTCAGAGGTAAATGTCCGTCTCTATTGAAAGAGCTACCGATCTTTTGGTCTTTGTAAAGCTCAATTATTCGGTATGACAAATCTAGCAAACATTCAATTCCACGTACATTATTTGTTAGTTCTGTTCTGATCTTCTGCAGCTTTCGAGATTCATTATTTGTGAAACTTATGTTATACTACTTGCTATTGCTATGTGATGGAGACTTGGTAGTATGTAGTGACAGATACAGAAATTTTAGAATGGGGAAGCAACATACATGTACATATATTTTATGGGGCAAAAGAATTAATATTGTTAAATTTTAGAATAATTTATATCATTAAAATACACATAAACTTGAGTAAAATGAAAAATTTTATTGCCCCCTCTATGTTGTGTGTAGGTGCATCCCTAGTAGTATGGGATATCAAATTTCACAATTAGAAATATTGGCATATTTAAGTAGGTTGGTTCTCCCACATTAAAAGCTAGCTTTTAGGGTAGGGTTTCTCATTCTACTTAGGCACCGATCAATCAATATCAAAGCTAGCTTATAGCCAGTTTTGGAGAGGACTATTCATGAAGGGTTCTAACTGGCAAGAAGTTTGGGTATTTAAGTAAATTAGTTCTCCCATTTCAAAAACTAACTTTTGGAGCACCCATCACTATGTATTTATTTTTAAGATCAGTAAAACTCAGCATATATAATTCAATGTACTGACCAAAGTGTTTTCTCCGAATGGTGCAGTGAAGTATAGTATCTCCATTCGTTCTTTTCCAGATTGAGGATGGCATTGTGGGCTCCTTCTCCTTGCAAATTGAATGGATATAAAGGAAAGTTGGTTGGTGACCGTGAAGAGCAGCCAAGAAGAGTGGCGTCTCTCCCTCGTTGTTATGCTCACAAACTAATGACTTGTCGACACATGTTATGAGCCGACAAATGGTGAGAGAGCCCCTTGAGGCTGCACAATGCAAAGGAGTGTCCCCTCCACTATTCTTGCTTCTGAGAGTCTCCAAGGCTTTATCAGTCTCCACTATTTCATTAACCAGCTTCTCAACAATGAATTCTGGTGCCTTGTTAGTGATAGCCCAGTGCAACACAGTGTCAGACAAGAACTCATCATATTGTGAATCAGGTCTCTCGTTTGTTGCTTTCATCATATTGCCCATCTTTTTATCCTGAATCAGTGGATTTTGACCAAAAATCTTCACAACTTTGTCCCAATCTTCTCTCATAAGCGCAATGAAAAGCTTTTCCTCAAGAGTCTCTTGCTGGCTGGCATCAGAACTGCTGCTATTGGTACTCATTTTCTTTTACTTCCCTCGCTGAGCCTTTGTAAATCAAACTACTTATATTTGTGATGAAATGAGAAGTACAGTGTTGTGGGTCCGATGTTGGGGAGCCTTACAAGCGAAGTGAGCCTAGTTTATAAGTATAAGTAGCTCTCTCATCTAATAGGTTAGTCTTTTAAAATTGACTTTTTTCTTTTGGACTTGTGTTCATGACATTGATGCTTTTGTTGAGAGGTTAGTGTAATAGAAAGAGCTACCTACAGAGGATTTTGATCAACAAGATGCTAACTGAAGTGCTATGGAGTAAGGCCATTGGGAACATCAGCTATCAAAGAGCATGGTATTATCATGAGTCTTACATTGGGGATCCTTACAAGTAGAGTTGAGTTTATATGTCTGAGGGGCTCGTTCATATGGATTTAGATTCAATGACTGTACTTAATACAGGCATTGAGTGCCTGTATCATCTAAACCATTACAATATATTAACGATTCAAATAAATTCATTCATTTATTAATCTTAAGTGAAGTATAAATTTATAACCATTAATTTGGATTTTCATGGTTTAGATAGTATAGGCATTTAATATCTGTATTAAGCATAGTCACTGAATTTAAATCCTCGTCCATATAGTGTTGGAGCCACATTACATTGAGGGTGTGCAAATGCATCCCCTTACATTAGGATAAATTATAAGTAGTGCATATAAATTTTACAACATTTACACTTCCCACTCTTAATATCTTGCACCCTTTGGATTAAATAAAAAATATTCGGTCTCAAAAAATTATTTGATATATAATATTTTAATAATTTAGATAAGATATGAAAAGTATATTTAAAATTAAAAAAACACATCAAATCATTCAATATAATTTTTTAAAAAATTGATGATTAATTTATTTATGTTATTACAATTTTTCATAACGTATTATTATTTTTAATTATTAAATTATTTTTTAAAAAATAATTTTTTATTAAAATATCTTACACTGCCTGATTCTAAATCCTAGCTTTGTTCTTTTCAAATAAACTTTCTTTTTAAACTTGTTTATGACAGGCAGAAGATAACAAAATTGAGAAAGTCAGCAAATAGTCAGACGACAACATTATTATCACCTAATTTCCGGGCTGGTTCGAAGATTGTTCATGGTGGATATGCAGCTTGAGGTCAATAATGGTGAATAGCAGGAATAGGGTGACTCAAAATTCTTAAGATCCAACTAATTATACGTACAGGGCTCAACAACTTTTTTGTTTTTTTTTTCTTTATTATTTTTGGCCGTGTGGTAGAATCTGAATGACGAGTGATGCAGAGTTAATCATTGAAATATTAACCGAGAACGATGGTGAATTTAAAAATATTAGTACCAATGGTACAACCCATGCAATTAAAAAACATTCCAAGTCTCAATATTATTACCTGCCAGTGCTCATCACCAAAAGTAACGAGCTATAATTGGACAGTCCATTATAATATAATTTTATTTTTATATTTTTAGTAAATTATTGTTTTAATGGATACAAAATTTAAAATAAAACTAATAGCTGTCATTTTGTTAAAAAAAATATATAAAGAATCAAAAGTTCACAATTTTAAATCGATCGGGACCGTAGATTTCACCACATCATCACTTTGATGAGCACTTAAACTCATCTTCATTCGATTATGAAAATTATTGTAATACTCATCACCTTCATCATCTTCGGTGATGAGCACATAAACTTGGACTGCCTACCAGGGCCGTCTAAGACGAAATTACTATATTCGATTATGAATATTGGAGACCTAATGTGAAATTACTACGGAGGCTTAGTGTGTTATCATTTATGAATTATACAATTTTTATTAGGATTAGGTTTTGCATTCATTTTAATAGTGACTCGTCAAAATAATCATTTCAATACTTTTTTTGAATTTCAAAGCATATGCAAAATCATTTTTCTTATAATTTTCCCATGAATGAGTGATATGATTTTACTAATAGAAAAAGAAATAATATTATAACATATATTTGCAATATATCATACTACAATTAAAAGCATGATGTAATTAATTTATAAGAAGAAAGATCAATAGGTTTACTATATAAATAATTTTTTATGAGGCTTATGGCAATTGCCTTAATGGCCAAAAGGTTTACGCAGCCATGCTACCTACATTAAAATTTGATGGTCCAGATTTAATATTCGTTATCTTTATATTTTTCGCCAATAATAAATTTAATAGATATAAAATCTAAAATGAATCTCGTAATTGTGTCTCTTAAACATTACTTTATCATTTAAAAATATAAAATAATATTTTAAATTGAAACTATCTAATCGATAAGCATCATTGGAAAGAGCTCCAGAGCTGACCTCTTCCATTTCCTTCGGTTTTATTTTTATGCCATAACTTTATTTAGTTTTGTTTTTCTACTTTTTTTTTAACTTTATTTTAGTTGTGATTTTATCATCACTTTTGACTTTTTTTTTTCAATATATCAAATGGGTCAAACCCTCAAATCTATGCACATGCCACCTCATTTTGCTTTTGAGCTATCATCAAGTGACTCATCTCTTATATTTATTTAGTTATGACTAATTAATTTTTCAATTTTACCATTAAATTTCACTCGTATCATTTAGTTTCATAGCAAATGACAATTGGGTCCCAAAACATCAATTTAATGATAGTTGGGTCCTTGAAAATTAAGTTGTTAGGAGATTAGTTGCAAATATGATTGCTCCCACTAGCGTATTGAATTGATATAGTAATAACTCAGAGGTGTATTCCAAGAGTCAAACCCAAAGAAAAGTAATTAACTTTGTTATTTATAAAAACAATAATTGCTTTGAAAAGAAATTTAATATTTAATCAAATAATGCAAAAAAAAGTAATGATAAAAATGATGAATCAACCAATTAGACAAGCGATAGGGATCATGATTCACTTACTAGAATAGTTTACTCCAATTTAGTTAATTATCTTCCCTTTATTTATAGTGACTACTGTTTTGAATTACCTCTCAATATAGTAGGGTATATTTATTTAAGGTTGAATTAGCTCTCACTAATCCTATTTAGACCTTAAACAAATCATGAAAATTATAATATAAGCTACCAAAGATCCTAAATTATCTCTAATTCAATTATCTGTGTCTATCTCTCTAAATCTAGGCTAACCCCACAGATAGATTATATAACGACTGTTCTATGTAAAAAGTAATTAAAACAAGGTAAGAATTCTCATAGACAAAAAATTAAGTTCAATAGAAGAAATAAATAAAACTAAATAAAAAAAGAAAAAATCCATCCCAATAGGCTACTCCTTACCTTGACTAGAAGTTTAAAAACAACTTTTAGAGTTCAAACTAAAGTCCCAATTAAAAACATAAATAGAATATGAAGAAGAAGAAGAGGGAAAACTCCTAGCTGTAAGAATTCCTCCGAACTTTGTAATATGCCTTTTAGCCTTAAGATATGAGATTAAATAACTTTTTAAGCTGTTAGGAAGTTTATTTATCATTATCTTGTCCCTCTTTGGCTTGGAATCCATCTAGATCATGCCTAAACCTTATTTGATTCTTAAATATCTTATATCTTATTCTTGAATATCTAATTTTTCTTTCTTTGCTTCAATTGATTTATTCTTTTTCCTACATGATATAAAAACATGAAGATATTTTATAGTAAAAATATAATTCTTCTTTATCTTATAATTAAGTGATATGAGAAAAATATATAAAAATTAGTTAAATAGGTATAAAATATTAATAAATATAATCAAATATAATCCAAAATCTATACTTATTTATCTATAAATATGCCCTTATTAAAATAACTATTCAAATAGTTGTAGATTATGAGACTTAACTATTATCAATTCCTTATTTGCAATTGTAACTTTTGTAATGGGCATTCATTCAAACAAGAAATGCTTGACCCCTTAATCAAAATTGATTCAAGGTACATGATTCATTAAGATTAATGGTAGGCTCTAATTCATTTTTTTTTGAAAATATAATTCAAGGTCCCCACATATTTTGAACGCCCAATGAAATTCACCTGACCCTCATTAGTAAAATTCAAAACTTCGATTGGAGGATTAAGTGTATAAACTCTTAAGATTTGCTGTCTACTCTTTTCTTCAAAATCAAATGCATAAGGCTCCACAATTAGAGCATCTACATACCAAACACTCATTATTCCCTTCCTACTTAACTTCCAACTCACAACCACCCTCAAAATCATCACAAGCTATTGGCAACACTTCTTGACTCCCTATGGTCAATTTTTCACTTAAGTCCTCATCTTTTACATAAGGATCATTTAGTATATCATTGAAAATACCTTCTTGGTTCAGAAAAATCTATGGTAGAAGACATTTTTCTTGCATGGAATATTAAATTTTGAAGGTCCAATGCATGTTCATTAATTTTCTTTTCTTGCCAACCTCTCAATTCATTTTGATGATCTAGGATACGTTGAAGCATATACTCTATTATAGACTTATTCTCATTAATGGGGCACTTCCATCTACATGAGTATTGTCTGATATATAAGGACGTGATGCATGTTAGGGAAGATAATGAGTAAAATCTCAAGACAATAATGTTTGTTCATGATTCCATTTAGGGTTGAAATTGAAAGTATTTTCAATCAAGTTTGTTTCTACTCTAGTTTAATCATACTCCACATAATTTAAAGTTGAGACATGGGGGTATTGCTCATTATAGTGACCATCCCCATAATAATTACAACAAGCTAAGTATGCAATAACCAAGCAATTTAAGTAAAATTATTATTTATGATTTAATAATTTAAGAGCGTTTTTTTATTTTGGGTTTGTTTTAACAAGATGCATAGGTGGTTCAGTAGAAACTCTCTTGGTATTACCTTTAAGTTCTTGGTTAAATCATTGGGGTGCAAAAGGAAGGGATTTCATTTTTGGCTTTAGCCAAATGACATTACCATTTTAGACTTTAAAAAATAACAAACAATACACAATTGCTCCTTTTCAATGACTAGTTATAGAGAGGGACAGCTAACCAAAACCCTAACCCCTCCATCCTTCAATCTTTGCCTCCCTCCTTTCTATTTGTTGCTAGTGATAATGAAGTATGGAGCCTTCCCCTACCCTCACCCTCCCCCCTATTTTTTATTCTTTATCAGTGATCAAGAGAGAGGAATGTGCTCTTTAAACACAAAAGCTTTAGGTTTGTACTTGCTTCTTCTTTTGTCCTCTCCCTTTGGTCGCTAGCGTATGTATGTGGGTGTCACTCATGAGTACATGAGGAGTGGTCCGCTGCTATTGGTGACTTGATTCACAAGTTTCCCTCCTCCCCTACTTTGATCAACTTCTACCTCCTTCTCTATTTTCGTGTGGTAGCATCCCCTCCTTCTTCCTATTTTTTAGTCGCCAATCTAGTGTCGGGAAGCTCCAAGTCTTGTTCTTCTTCCCTCAACTGTGTTGGTGAGTTAAAAATCCCTCTTCCTTCTTTTGTTGTCATGTGTATTGTTAGGTATTAGCTAAAAATTGGAATCTTTATTCTTGTTTTCAGTTAGCTGCTGATGAGTAGAGGGAGTTTGAACAAGCCAAAAATTGAATGTTAAAGAGCATGTTTTTGATAGATATTCCATTAAAATTGTCCTAGTTTTTGCTTAATGAAGATGGATTTAGTTTGATTTTTCCTTGAGGCTCAATTGGTACAAGGAGAGAAGGGAGGTGGGCTTCAACTCACCAAAGGAACCAATGGGGAATAATGGAAGGAATCAAAGCTTCCACACCAACTTTAGAATAGTGGCGACATGAAACAATCACTACTAAAAAAGGGCTTTAGTAGCATTTAAAATTTTAGTTTCGTGATGTTTATAAAATGCTATAAGATTCAATGATATTTTAGATCTTAAGTGACATTTCATTAATTAATGAAATTTCACAAGAAGCTAGCAATAGCGGTAGCATTTCCTCAAGAAAATTCCATCTCTCTTCCCTTTTATTTATTTTTTAAAAAGTAAGTAGACAGGGGGTGTTTCCTGCCTTTCTACTTACTTTTTAAAAATAAAAGGGAAGAGGTGGTGTTTAAAAAGTGTCATAAGAGGCATTTCCAATCTCCTTTTATTTTTTAAAAATTATAAAGAACTACTTTTTAATATATATATATATATATATAATCTCTTATATATCCATTAATATTCAGATAAATAATTTTTTAATAAATATATAATTAATTTTTTAGTAGTTTTAGATGACTAATTGATCACAGGTATATTAATCTTTTAAACAAAAAGTCAAAATACATTATCTTCATTAATCAACAAGAAATGCACTTGCATGCAGGTAAAAATTAAATTTAGAGTAACTAAAACAATTTATACAAAATATGAAGAAAAAATTAGCTATTATCTGAGCACACAAGTTTCATCTGTCCTTCAACATTGAACATACATACTAGAAAAAAGGGTAGATTCCAAGTTAGAAACAAGTTTCTTCCTCAATAATTAAAGAAAATTATCATCATTACCTTCTCAAAGGTCCAAAATTTGACAAAACTAAGTCGTTAATCACTGAAAGCATAAAAATTGAAGATCTTATGGTCTATTCCCCAGATCTTAATAAAGCTTTATGCCTAGAGAATTGTTTCACCAATAGATATGCATGTTAGCAAATTAAAAGAACAAACCCTTGAAAATTGGAAAGAAAAACTATCAACTGAAGAGAAATAAAAGAAAAATCATGAAGATACACACACACACATGTATGTATGTAGGTAGGTAGGTAGGTAAGTAGGTAGAGAAGAGGTAAGAAAAGTGAAAAAAGTAACCTATTATTGATGTATTTATACCAATGACCTGGTGTAACATCCTAAATTTCAATTTGAGAAACCTAGTTGCTAATTAGTGTATTGATTGTGGTTTGGATGTTGAGGTGGTATTTTATGTTGTTGGATGTTGTATTAATAGGATTGAATGATAGAATGGTAATCTGGGACATAATGCATGAGCACAAGTGATATTAACCTTACTATGCCACGCGCTGCATGACATTATGTAGAAATCACTTAAAGTTGACATAATCAGCTCATGAAATTAGAAGAGGAAGTAATGGAAAATGTGTTTAGGGAGGAGAAGTTATTATCTGTTAGGGCAAGCAACATCCAAAGATTGGGAGTTTGCTTCGGTTAGTAACTTGTTGGGTAAGTAATGCATAACCCTACACTTCATTTCTACCCCATTTTCATTGAATTTCATTAGTTAATAAATTGAATTAGGAAGTTTTAAAGTGTTTTAATCTAAAAGAAAGATTTAAAACAAACTATCAAATATGGAACTAAGGTTTTGTGACTAATATAGAGTTAAATGGTTGGGCTTTGTGAGTTTAAGCTCAAAATAGCCACAAAATTAGGTTAAAATGGTGAAATTAGGTGAATAAATGAGTTAAGAGGTTGTTATGGTCATTTGAATGGACTATATGGCTAGTGACTATAGGTAGTGGATAAATTAATTCAAAAGGGATTTTAATTGAATCATTTTGTGTGTTAAGGGATTCAGTTTAGTCAAATCAATGCTTGTGTGAAATGTTGAGAATTGATAAAGGGATACTGTATTATGTAGATTGAGCACTTGTGACATTGCTCGTAGGAATCTATATGCTTAGGGATCTATAGTGATTGGTAACCCTTAGTAAAAAGAGTTAAAAGTAACTGGAGTAACCCTTTTATTTATTGTTTGTGAAATTATTTACAAGTATTTTTATATAACTATATGCATTGTGTTGTGAACTGATAGAATATTAGCATTGTGAAAGAATATGCATGCGAGTGTGTAAGTATTGATTAAAATGAATTTAAAGAGGCATGTGCATTGCCATGCATCACATTAGCAAGTATAACCTGGATTATGATAAGGGGATACGGTGCTACTTTAAGGGCGTCCAGGAATTCTAATGATCTAGAGCGTAGAGCTTGACTCCACCATGATGGACCTAAGAGAATCCTGATGTTCTAGAGTGTAGAATTTGACTCTACCATGACAAACCTAGGATATGGAATGATCTATGAGGTTATCTTAGACAAGGATAGGGGGTCGTAGTCCTACTCTATATAAGGATAGAAAGTCCTGATAATCCAAAAGGTAGAGTTTAACTCTACCATGATGGACCTAGGAAGCCACCTATACACGAAGAGGATTATCTGGTCTAAGCAATGGAATGGTAGGCCCTATTTCATGTGACTGGAAATCTTAGTTCGAGCGTAGAGATTACTTCACTAGGTGGAACCGAGAATGCATTAGCATGAGCATGATAGGATTGATGAGAATGAATTCTTGTATGATATTGCTTTTTCTAAAGCACATATTACTTTGTCTTTTGTTTATGATTTTTCTTACTAACTGGTAATTTAGGTTGCTTCGAAGTTACTAGGATATATGTCTCACTCTATTACCTTTGTACATAGGTGAAGAGAGCATGAGAAGACTAAGAAAGGAAGCGATGAAAGAGTGGCTTTATTTAGTAGTGGTATGATTACTATTAAATGAAATGAATGTATAATATGTTGTTAAAGTTTGAGCTGCGAACTAGGATACATGTAACACTTGCCCCGAGTGTTATCTAAAAATGACACAATTCAAATAAACTAAGTGTGGTTAAGGAGTTGATCCTAAAACTAACATAAGAAACAAATTATTTAAATCACTAAACAGATACACCATTGCAAAATAAACATTTAAAACCTTTAGAAAAATTTATAGGTTCTACCTATAGTGCATGAAAGCAAGCTAGGCGAAAGTAGGGTAAAAAGATGCTATCATGACAGCATTAAATTGCTATCACGATAGCCCTCCCGGGTCAACTTCTAGGAGGTGCTGTTCTATCGTCCAATCTCCGATTGAAGTAATTTTAAAGCTCACACGTCATTCTTAATGATAACTAGTAGTGTATCAAATTTCAAAAAGATCTAACGGTTGGATTAAAAATTAGACACATTACAAGTTTGGTCATTTTTGCTATCATGACAGCTCATGTGACAGTACCTCCGGACTAACTTTTAGAGTACACCATTTCATCATCTAACCTCTAATCAGATCAATTCCAGAGCCCACACATCACAGTCAAAGGGTACTACAAGTGTACCAAATTTAAAAAGATCTAATAGTTGGATCAAAATTCGTGCATGTCCCAACATCAACAATGTTGCTGTCATGACAACAATGACAGCAATTTGTTGTCATGATAGCACCTCTGGACCAAATTTCAGATTGTGCCATTTCTCTGTTTGGTGTCCAATTGACATGATTCCAAAGCCCACACGAAGCTTATAAAATTTTTACTTGTGACTCAAAGTTCAAGAAAATCTAATGGTCAGATTGAAATTTGAACACCCAGAGGCAAAAGTTCAAGTTTTAGATAAAAACCATTTTTAAAATTGTCCAAATCTCATCCTAATGGTCACAAACTTGTGGGAACACTTTGGACACGTCGAATAGGACTAAAAGTACCTAATAGAACATTGAAATAATGGAAAACCCCTATAAATTAAAATTTGATCACCCATGTGCTATTTCCCAAAATAGACCCTAAACCCCTAAAATGCACAAATCATACAAGAGTGGTCAAAAATCAATCTAAATATCATGTATTTATATAAATACACATGCTAAATATTTTCACTTGGCTTAGAGCTCCTCGTAGGGCCCATGTACCCACTCTCTATCCAAGGTGTATGTTCACTCATAGCACACCATTTGCAACGCAACCACTTTGCATTTGCTTTTAGAATCACGTATATATCAAAATAAATATCTACTTGTAGTAGAAACTTGATTTACTAAATAAATCCATCAAAACCACACACCATAACTAAGTTTCCTAGTCACAAATCTACAAGCAGACAAAAATTCATACACAAGCCACAATCCACACATATTCACATATATGTATAGTCACATCCTACTAGCACCCTAATCCTAAATACATTACAATGTACTTGTTCAAAAGAAAGGGGTATTCGAAGCAAACCCCTAGCTTAGTTCTTTTCCCCATCCACCATTGGATCCTTCACTCGGACCTATAAATATTGTAAAGAAAAGGGTGAGACAACCATAGTCTCAGTAATATAGAAATCAATATTCCTTATTATAAGGAAAGCCATAGTCAAGTAAATAAATAATAGATTTAAAATAACATATAATTAACTAATTGAAATGCTTGAATGTATGAGATAGGCCAATATGGCTTTTTCTAACCAACAAAATGCCCCTTGGCACTCTTGAGCTTGTAGGTAAAACTTATACCCACTATACCAACTCCCTCTCAAAACCAGCCTGACTTACTCTCTATATGAGGGCTACCTTGGCTTAGGTACTCAACCTTACACTTCATATGCTGGATTTCCTCCCCCACTGAGAGGTGTCGAACACTCAATCTACTAACCACTTTAGTGTACTGAGCCCACAATACGAAAGGCAACACTGAGTACTAACAGTAAGCCATAAAATATCACAAGACCGCATCTCTTCATTGGTGAACTCCCACCAAGATCATGCCTCCTACCCTTTTCTACCTTTCCCAAGTATTGACCACTTCAACACTCAAGGTAGTATAACACTCATAATTCATCTCTTAAGTGATTCCTTAGCCTATCTAAAGTACTAAACCTAGTTACACTTTCCTAAGTGCAACTCCTCATTTTTTTATGATCACAATGCATGCTAATAATCTTATTTCCATAAGTAATATCATTATTAAATAGATAGTAAATATAAATGCATTATTGTTAAAGAAATACCCCATAAACCCTTCTGAACCACATTTTATTTGCATTCAATTGTTTAAAACATGCAATGCATGCTAGATAATATTATCTACTCAAAAATAGCTAAATAAACCAATAAAAAATATAAATTCCCCTGTTACCTCAACCCTTTAGTACCAAAAGGGTTCCTTTTGTACAAAATAAGACTTTGTATGGTAAATAAAACTTCTCAATAAGTTCCACCAACAATTCCCTACAATATATAAGTTATCCATATCACTTTTTATGGCAAATAGCATAAAAGAAGACTATAACTCATGCCACACAACTTGGGTCAATGAACCATAATCCATCCCAATGGTCCATGCATTAAACCAAGTATTTTCATATTACCGCTTAAATACCAAAATCATTTATGAGACACCATTAGGCTAATTTTCAAACTATATAATTTTTAATCAACTAAAAACCTTCACTCAGCATTATCAACTTTCACCATTAGCTCTTATAATGAAAACCAAAGCTTAATTTAAATTTTATTGAATTCAAATAGCACAATTATAACTAAATAAATAGGTTCAAACTATCGAGGAGCAAAACCCAATCTATTAGGGTTTAATTTATGCCCAAAATTCCCTTCTTTATCTATTTGTCCACTCAAAACATTAGAGCACTATATAGAAACTCAAAATAATCTCCCAAGGACCTAAAGAAACCAAAGCTTACAAGAATAAAGCCTTTGAGATCAAAATTCAAAAATTCCCTCTTCCAAAAATTGAAGAAAATCAAGAGGGAAGGAAGAGGATTCAAGTAGGGAGTTTACCTACTGCGTAGCCGAGCTCACAACAGCCACCAAGCCTTCTAGATCCGTGCCTAAGTCCCTCTCTTCCTCCTCTCTTCTTCCTCTCACTCTCTCATCCGTGCATTTCTTTTCCTTTTGTTTTCTTGTTTCATTTGTTTCTGTGTGCTGTTTTCCCTTTTAAAAAATTGATTTAAACAATTTGGGGAAAATTACAAGAAAGGGCTTAAATCTTTTTGTTATAACACAAAAGCTCAGGTTGACTTTGGTAATTTTTCTATAGTTAAAAAAAATAAAATAAAACTAAACTTTTACTGAGTAAAATTCTAACTCTGGACCTCTATCAAATTATTCTTAATTTTAATTTAATTATAGATATTTTATTTTTTTAAAATAAATTTGAGTCTTAAAATTTTCATGATGTTACAATGCATAAGTGAATATTTATATGAATTGTGTTGTGAAAACTTACTTGTATATAAATATGATGTTGTATCTCACCGAGATTGCCCCAGTAGTGGGTACGTGGGTAGGCCTAAATGCTATTCAAGTAAGTGTATGTCATTATGTAACTTGGTCCACTTGTATATATATGTCAAATGTAAAATTGATTGTGAATTGTGTATATATGTGAGAACTTAACACAAATGTGAGGCAAAGTCACACTTGAAAGAGTCAAATATGCTTATGATTCCTGATCATATTGTGAGGCGGAGCCCTATATGTAAGAGTCAAATGATTGAAAGTAAAACAAGTCTGTGTGAACATGTGTTGTATATATTTTACCTCATATAAGTTCACAAGGGTGTAATGTGGCATTGAAAGGTCAAATTACATATATGATGTGTTAGATGTGGTATGAAGTTTCAATTATGTGTATGTAGTCCTTTTGGACTTGGTTCAAGGCCCGAAGTGGTCAAATGGGACAAGGAATGAGAATTGACTATTTAGGGTGCAAGTTTTTGAAGAAAAAGTTACTTTTTGCACTTGGATGTTCAATTTTATATTAGACTATCAAATTCAATCCAAACTTGTCTCATTAGATAGAATATGTTGTAAGCGTCATGTGGGAACTTGAATTACTCCAATCAAACGTCAAATGTGGAAATGGCGCGTTGCAGAAGTTCGCCATCTAATAGTAAAATTTGCTATTATATACATCACAGCATATGGTGTGCCATGCCGCGATGTATAGTACAGACAAAAATAGGGCACGTTATTCTGTATCACATGCTGAGGCACATGGTGGTACAAGTTGCTGCACATGGCCCTTTTTAAGGGAATAATGTTGTGCCTATTTTAGTCGTATGATTATGTTTGCACTTTTATTAGCTCTCTTATTTGAATATATATTTTAAGAAGTCAAGATCTCATGATTTGAAAATAAATAAAGGGCTATTACTCTTATATTATTGTTCTTGTGTTTGTTGATTGTATGATTAGGAATAGTAAAGTCTAGATTGAGTTTGAACTTTACACCTTGACTAGAGAAGGCAACAAAGCAACTTTAGCAATTAGAGAACAAACAACTCGCGAGTTATGAGGGAGAAGAGCAAGCGACAGAAGGAAGAGACGACCAAGACAAGGAGATTAAGTTTAAAAGTACTAAGAAAAGTTGAGAAACAAAATGGAACAACTATTTCCAATTTTAAAAATAATTAAAAAATAATGGCGGTAGTTTTCTTCATGGAAGAAATACAATCTCTCTAACTTTTTTAAAAAATTAAATTAATTAATAATAAATTTAATCTTGAAGAGAGAGGTGGTGTTTCTATCACCTGGAAATGTTTCCTCTCTCACTTAAATAATTTTTTATTAGTTAAAATTTAATAATTATATGATCAAAAATAATATCAATTAATAAAAAATAAATTTAGAAGAGAAAAAGTGGCATTTCCATCACATGGAAATTCCACCTTTTTCATTTAAATAATTTTTTTAATATTTAATATTTAATTAAATAATATTTAATAATTATATATATATATTAAAATAATATTAATTAATAAAGAATTTAATTTATATGATAGAGGTGGAATTTCTATCACATTGAAACATCAGCTCTCTCACTTAAATAATTTTTTATTAGCTAAAATTTAATTAATTGTATTCAATAATTATATAATTCAAAAATAATATTAATTAACAAAACCTTAAATATAGAAGAGAAAGGTGGCCATCACCTAAAAATGCCACCTCTCTCATTTAAATAATTTTGTTAATATTCAATATTTAATAAATAATATATAATAAAAAATAATATTAATTGATAAAGAATTTAATTTATAGGAGAGAGGTGACATATCTATCTCCTAGAAATTCCACCTGTCTTACTTAAATATTTTTTATTATTTAATATTTAATAAATTATATTTAATAATTATATGACCAATAATCATATTAGTTAATAAAAATTAAATATAGAAGTGAAATGTGACATTTCAATCACCTAAAAATGCAACCTTTATTATTTAAATAATTTTTTATATTTAATATTTAAATATAATATTTAATAAATATATATTAAAAACAAAATTAACTAATAAAAAATTAATTTATAAGAAAGAGGTGGCATTTCTATCACATAGAAAACACCACCTTTTAGTATTACATAAATTATCATTTACAGGGAACTTTTAATAATAGTTTAAAGCCAAATGCTGTTAAAAATAATGGTAGTGGCATTTTCATAATATTATGCATGATTGCAAGACTTTTAACAGTGGGTAAACAATTAACCACTGTTAAAAATAATCACAACATTGGATCCCAAAGGAACCCAGTATTAAATGATTTTTAAAATAGAAAATAAAAATGTAACTCTTAACATTGGGTGCTCGGGCACCTGCTGTTAAAAGTGTATTAATAGAAAAATTAAAAAAAATTGAGACTTCTAACATTAGGTGCTCAAAAACTCAAAGTTAAAAGTGTCCACTTTTAACATCAGGTGCCTGGGTACCAAATGTTGAAAGTGTCTTAATAAAAAAAATAAAAAAGTAAGACTTTCAACATCCGGTGCTTAGACACTTGATGTTAAAAACATCTTAAATATTTAAAAAATTTTCTCATGTGCCTCTTCATGTTTTTACTTGCTCTCTCTTTGTCTTCATTGCCTCTTTGTCTTCACCTTCGAAAAATGTCATAGCTCGACCTCCCCTCCCACGTTGCTTGCACCGTCCATCCCTACCCACCGCTCGGCGTCTCTCTCCTCCCCTCCCACTCCACCACCCCTCCCTCCTATCACTCTCCATCCTCGCCCACCCTTAGCCTCCTCCATGCATCCTCCCTTTACCCTCGTAATGCACCACCTCTCCTCTCTAATCCTCACCCCCACTCGATTGACCTTGCAATTTTATTGTTATATAATTTTATTATTTGACATTGCAATTTTATGCTTTAATTTAGATGTTTGACATTGTGGATTTATTGTTCGAGAAAGATGTTGACAACATCTTCACACATTGGGCACAATATTTTGTGGATGGTATGTGAGGTTTAGTTAGTTTTTTTAGAAAATTGAATTTTATGTAATTTCTATGAAATTTTTTTATTGAAACTCAGATTATTTATATATACTGGAACTGGCTAACTGGTGATAAATTGTATAGAAAATCCTCATTTATATGAATTGAAAAAACTAGAAATAAAATTAATTTTTGTATAAAAAAATCACTTTTAACAGCAGTTGAGACTATAACTGCTGTTGAAAGTAGACTTTTAACAGCGGTTGTGGTAGTAACCACTGTTAAAAGTCTCTCTTTTTTTTTCAAAAAATACAATCAAAGGGCAACTTTCAATAGCGGATTTGTAACTGCTATTGAAAGTTTATTTTCAACAGCGGTTGGACAACTTATGTTAAAAGTCTCCCTTAAAATAACAACAGTTCTATAACCACTGTTAAAAGTACTTTTTATTTGCTGTTAAAAGCCTATTCTGCAATAATGTATCTCACTTAAATAATTTTTTAAAATTTAAAATTTAATATTTATATAATTTAAAAATTATGAAAATTAATAAAAAATTAAACTTAAAAGAGAAAGATGGCATTTCCATTACTTGGAAACACCACCTCTCTCATTTAAATAATATTTTTAATATTTAATATTTAATAATTATATATATATATATTAAAAACAACATTAATTAAAAAAAAATAATTTATTAGAGAGATGTAGCATTTCTATCACATGGAAACACCAACTCTCTCACTTATGATTGTTTCAAATCATGCATATGGCTTTTTGAAGAATGCATTTTATGAAATTGTGAACAATTTTAGATTGTGCAATGCAAATGACAAGTCAAAAGCATTTGACAAAATGTGTACAATTCAGTTGGTCCTTTTGGTAATCATAAAGACTGATTTGAAAATTGTAAATATGGATTGCTAGAAGAATGCAACAAGGACTTTTATTTTAATATGAGTGTATCATTTAATATTTATATAATTTAAAAATTATGTTAATTAATAAAAAATTAAACTTAAAAGAGAAAGATGGCGTTTCCATCACTTGGAACACCACCTCTCTCATTTAAATAATGTTTTTAATATTTAATATTTAAAAATAATATTTAATAATTATATATATCTATATATATATTAAAAACAACATTAAATAATAAAAAAGTAATTTATTAGAAAGATGTGGCATTTCTATCACATGGAAACACCAACTCTCTCACTTATGATTATTTCAAATCATGCATATGACTTTTTGAAGAATGCATTTTATGAAATTGTGAACAATTTTAGATTGTGCAATGAAAATGACAAGTCAAAAGCATTTGACAAAATGTGCACAATTCAGTTGGTCCTTTTAGTAATCATAAAGATTGATTTGAAAATTGTAAATATGGATTGCTAGAAGAATGCAACAAGGACTTTTATCCTAATGAGTGTATCATAGAGTATAAGATAAGGTAAGAAATGATATCACCAATTTTGCACATGTCCTTATAAGATTGCTGGATTAGGTGTATGGATGTTGATATTTCCATCTTTGCATGAGTGACACCAATTTTCAAGCTCCAATTGTTTAACTTTCTCAAGATTTGTTCTATTGTCTCCGAGTATAGCATTCTTGAGGTAAATCTTACTTTCTTCATCTTCCTATAAAATAATGGAAACCTTTCTCTTTCAAGGTATCCAACTTAACTTGGATCCACTAATGGTTAGCTTGTAGGAATCATAATTTATATGTTATAAATTACTTTATCAAGTCATAATAATTGAGCATAATGAATTAAGCATGTCTTTATACATATATGATATTTTCATTTGAAATCAATATGTATGCACAAAGAAATAATCTACCAACCATTGCAAATCCTTTGCAAGAGATTTATTAGTAATGATTTTCAAAGGATATGTTATGAAAAATTCATTTCAAAATAGTGTGCAATGTTCATTCCTAAGGTCACAATATATAAACCTCAATAGCTATCAAGAGTGATGGTGTAGGAGGTTTTACCAATGTTATACCTTGACCTTGGAGGTTTGTATTTTCTCACCTAATGCATAGGATGTTGAGATTTTGTATGTTACTTTGGGTGCATGTGATCCTCTCTCATAAGTTGTAAACTTCACAAGTCTTCTTCGTGACACTTGAGAGGTCCTTCTTCTTTTGTTTTCCTCAAGGTAATTGAATGGCATTCTATGGTAGTCCATCCTTAAGGTGTGAGGTGCTCTTCTCCATTACTTATTATGTAATTGAGAAGTTCTCTTGACTTTTATAGGCTTTAAAATTCTTCCTTCATGCTCATGAGAAGCTCTTCTAAACACTACTTTCTTATTTAGGTAATGCTGTCCATTTTTGTTAAATTTGTTCTGAACACATAAAGCACTAGAAGGACATTTTGGTACTCATTTAGCTTTGGGTCCTTAGGAGTTAGCATTAGACCTTCCTTGTCCTTTAAGAACCTAGACAAACTTATTTCTCATATTAGAATTTCTCCTAATATAGCATGTATAAGAAACATGTCCAGATTTACCACAATAATTGCAAATAATAGAATAATATGCATTTTGGAAACTTTTGCAATTTGTGTTCTTGTTGCTTGAACCATTTCTGAAATAATTCCGTTTTCTAAATAATCTCTTCTTAAAAGTATTTCTAGTAATTTTTTCAAAATTAGAATCCAAAATTTTTTATATTTTTCAAAACCAAGTTAGTCATAGGTTTGAAAATTGCTCTATGAAAATTTTCAAAATCATGTGACTTGCATGCATAAGAGAGAATGGAACTATATACATCAGATTTTTCTTGAGCTTCAAGTTATGATATAATCAAACTTTTCATGTGAATCTCTTCTTAGGGATCATCTTCCTCTTGTCCAATTGTATTGACTGAACTATGAAAATGTTCAATGATTTCTCCTTCTTCAATCACATCTTCAATGTGTTCTCCAAAAGTTAGTAAGCATTGATTCTCTCGTAGTTCAAAGTTTGGAGAACTGCTAACACTTTTAGTTTCAATAAGATCATTAGTAACATGGATGGATTCAAGAGTATCCCAAATAATCTTAGCATTAGAGAAATATTTGATTTTTACAAAGTCAATTTTAGTTAAGGCACTATATAAATTCTTTATAGCTCTAATGTTTAAGAAGAACAATTTCTTTTCTTTATCAGTCTAATCTCCTTTAGGTTTGAAATTAAAATCATTTATGAAAACTTCCCACATATCTAAATGAATAAACTAAATGTAAAATTGTATTCTCACTTTTCAAAACCAAAAATTGGTATTTTCAAGAGTTGGAGGTTTTTTAATGTCAATTCCCTCAAAAATTGAAAAACTTTGAAAACTTGCCATTTGTAACTCTTGAGACTATTAAGTCCTTTATCTAAAAGCTTAGCTTTGATACTAAATGTTAGAAATAGCAACACACCTAAGGGGGTGAATTGGGTATTTGAGGAATTTTCAATTCTTTTAAAACCTTTTCAGCAAAACTATATTCAAAGAAAAGTTTAGGTAAATATGAGTTTTAAACTTGGTGTGTAAAAATGCTAAAGTTATTTTTACAAGCTTAATATATGTAAGAGAGTTTAGAAACAATCTCTAAGTATAAGTCTGAATGGAGCATGTAGAAATATCAAATTTAATTTCATACACAAAAAGCATAACATTAACTAAGGTTGCTAGAAATATAAAGAGTTAAAGGATTACAAACAATGATTTATCCTAGTTTAGCTCCTCTACTTGAACCTACATTCAGTTCCCAAGCAACTACTTGAAATTTATTCACTATAACACAAGCTTAAGTGGGTGCTTGCCACCTTAGTGCATTCACAAGTTTAGTTTAGGCACTTGTGAGCCTTTACACTTTACAAGTGAGCTTCTTTTTCTAAGAGAACAATTCTCTTAATTCTAAGGAAAATCTTTCCCTCACCTTTACAAAGGTTTTGAGTAAGTGAATCACTCAATTGGAACTCTCTAAGAATAATGATGAGTACAATGAAGCTCTGATAATGAAGATATAGATTATATTGGCTCAAGAATAATGATTATCATATAATAAGAGTAATATGATCATGAATTTCATAACTTGATAATTTTTTACCTTAGTCTCTCATTAAGATCAGTTTGGAGTGTTGAATTTATAATTCATAGAGTGAAGTAAATGTTAGAAATCAAATGACCATTTAGAGACGTTGCTCAGTGATTATAATCATTGGTGCAAAATCTTGTGAGCAACTAGTGTTGATTCATGCAAGAAAATGCATGTTATAGTGCTCAGAATATAAATCATGCAAGGGACTAAGGTGCTTTCACACGTGATTCGGACCATAGTTGCTATAGAATGAAAAACAAGGCTCTGGAGGTCATTTCTCATGTGTGTACAAGGTGTTTTGTAAAGTTCCAACTCAATCTGGGCTTTACTATCCCCAATTATAAAATCAACAACATAAAAATAATAAAATATTAGAGTAATAGCCCTTTTATTTATTTTCAAATTATAAGATCTTGATTTCGTAAAACATATATTTAAATAAGAGGGCTAGTGAAAATGCAAACGTAGCTAAAGTGACTAAACAACACACAACTCTTCAACCCTAAAATTGGCAGTATGCTACGACATGCAATACATATGCAGTGGTATATGGCACAGAGCTACATACTCTGTTTCTGACTGTGTCATGAGCCGTGGTGCACTAGTTTGAATTTTCTACTGTCATTTATCAATAAAAATAATGAACTTTTGATGTAAGCTATTTTCACATCCAACGTCCGATTGGAGTGATTCAAGCGCCTACACGAAGCTTAAAACATGTACTAGCTAATGGAATAAGTTTGGACTTGATCTGACCGTCTGATCCAAAATTCAACACTCGAGTGCAAAACATGTACTAGCTCATGCAATACATTCCTAGTTCCACCTAGTAGAGTAATCTCTACGCTCAGACTAAGACTTCTAGTCACAAGGAACAGGCCCACCATACCATTGCTCATACTAGGTAATCCTCTTCACGTATGGGTGGTCTCCTAGATCCATCATGGTGAAGTTAAACTCTATGTTCTGGATCATCAGGACTTCCTAGCCTTATACAGAGTAGGACCATGACCTCTTACCCTAATTTAGGATAACCTCGTGGATCATTCAATATCATAGGTCTGTCATGGCAGAGTTAAGATCTATGCTCTGGATCATCAAGATTTCTTCTCCTAGTTCCATCTTAACAAAGTCAAGCTCTATGCTCTAGATCATCAAGACTTCCTGGACCTCCTCACGGTAAGGCTACATCCCCCTACCATAATCTAGGGTATATCTCGTGGATGCAATGTGTGTCAATACATGTGCCACTTCAAATTTATTTCAATCAATACTCATACACCCGCTTGCATATACTTTCACAATGTTGCTACTCTATTAGTTCATAACAAAATGCACGTAGTTATATCAAAATACTTGCAAATAATTTCATAAACAAACAAGTAAAAGGGTTACTCTAGTTACCTTTAACTATTGCTACAAAAAGGGGTTACCAACCACATTAAACTTATAGGGACACAAATTCTCACGAGCAACTTCAAAGGTGCTGAATCTATATAACACAGTGCCCCTTAGTAAATTATCAACACTTTACATATGCATTGATTTGGCTAAACTGAATCCCTTAACACATGAAATAGTTTAATTGAACCCTTTTGAATTCACTTATTAATTATTTATAGTCGTTAGCCCTATAGGCTACTCAAACAACTATAACAATTTCCTAACTTAATCATTCAACTAAATTCTCAATTTCATCCTAACTTTTAGGTCATTTTAAGCTTAAACTCTAAAGCTCAACTATTCAATTCCATACTAGTCACAAAACCTTAGTTCTGTATTCGATAGCCTATTTTAAACCTTTTCTTTTAGATTACAACACCTTAAAACTTCATGATTCAATTTCTCAACTGATGAAATTCAATAAAAAAGGGGTAGAATTAAAGCTTGGGATTATGCAACACTCACCCATAACTTACTAATTAAACCAAACTCTTGAGCTCCAGATATTACTTGCCCTAGCAGAGCTGGACTTCTCTTCCCCTCCAGATACATTCCCAACCTTTTTTCCTTCTAATTTCATGAGCTGATCATGTCAGCTTTAAGTGATCCCTGGATGATACACCATAGCTCATGTAACTTCCACCATGGCACATGGCACAGTGAGTTCAATCTCACTTGTGCTCACACGTTATGCCTCGGATTGCCTTTTTACCCTTTAATCCTATCAATGCAACATCCAAAAAAAATAAAATACTAACTCAACACCAAAACTACAATCAATCTACTAATTACTAATTTCCTCCTGATTAGCAATTAATCCTTGGGATTGAAATTCAAGATGTTACAATTCTTCCCTTCTTTAAAGGAATTTTATCCCTAAAATTCAAATACAGCTATAAACTCACCTCTTGGAACAAATGAGGGTACTGCTTCCTCATACTCTCCTCCGTCTCTCACGTCATGTCACCTAGAGCTATTCCTCACCAAAACACCTTAACCAATTAGGTAGTCTTATTACGCAACTGCTTCTCTTTAACATCTACTATCTATTCCGATTCAGTTCAATATATGATATTTTCTTAAAGTTCTACTTCTTCTGGCTCAATCACATCTGATGGATCTGGTTGATACTTTTTCAATTATGACACATGAAACATGTCATGTATATCGGATAAAGGCAGAGGTAAAGCGATTCTATATGTTATAGGACTTACGTTACTCAGAATCTGATATGGTCCTATTTATCGAGATGTTAGTTTCTTGACCCTTATAGACCTACCAATGCAAGTAAATGGTGAAACTTTAAAAAATACATGATCTCTTACTTCAAACTCTAACGATTGATGCTGCTTATCAGTATAACTTTTCTGATAGCTCTGGGTAGTAAGAAATTTTTGTTGGATAACCTTGATCTTCTATATAGTTTGATCTATTATATTAGGACCAATCCTGCTTCTTTCACTTAATTCAACCTAGCACAAGGGAAATCTACACTTTCTCCCGTACATCACCTTATATAGTACCATCTAAATACTCAAGTAAAAGCTATTGTTGTAGGTGAACTCAGCCAAAGGTAAATGGCTGTCCTAGCTGCCTTTCCATTCAAGGGCATATGATCGCAACATGTCTTCTAGAGTCTGTATTGTGTGCTAAGTCTGTCCATTAGTCTGTGGATGGTAAGAGGTACTAAGCCTCAACTTGGTACCTATTTCCTTCTGCAATGCTCCCCAAAACCTCAAGTAAATAGAGGATCTCAATCTGATACTATGTCCTTAGGTACACCATGTGGTCTTACCTCTTCTCTCACATATACTTTTGCATATCTTTCCACAAAGTAGGTGGTCTTAACTAGCAAGAAATATGCTGACTTTGTCAATCAATTCACTATAACCCACATAAAGTCATATCCTACCTGAGTCCTTAATAGACTAGAGATGAAGTCTATTGAAATACTATCCTATTTCTACTGAGGAATCTCTAAAGGTTACAGTGTCCCAGCTAGTCTTTGATGCTCAATCTTCACTTTCTGACACGTATGATACTGGCTCATAAACTCAATAACATCTCGCTTCATACCTTACTGCCATTAATGCTTCTTCATATCATGGTACATCTTAATCATACTAGGATGTTTTATATATTTGCTTTGGTGAGCTTCTTCTAATAGCCTCCTTCTAATCTCTTTATCTACAGGTATACAAATTCAGTCTTTATACAGGAAGAACGCATCATCACTGAACCAAAACAAGGTAGTATGACTCTATTCTATATCCTCTCAAACACTTAACAAAAACTTGTCTTTCAATTGAGCTTCTTGAATCTCTTCCCAAAACTCATTGGAAATCGTGGTTGAGTAAATTGCATTCAAAGTGTAATTTAATGCCTCGAGTTGTACTTCTAACAAGGACAACAACAATTGGTGTTCTCGAACCATTGACCTAGCCACATGTAGCAATTTCTGACTTAAGGCATCAACCACGACATTAGCTTTCCTTGGATAGTACTTAAACCCAAACTTGTAATCTTTCAAGAATTTCATCCATTGCCTTTGTCTCATATTGAGCTCTTTTTGATCCACAAGATACTTCAAACTCTTGTGACCACTATGCACATTAAACTTTACACTATGGAGATAATATCACCAAATTTTGTGGGTAAACACTATAGCTGTTAACTCTAAGTCATGTGTTAGATAACTCTCCTTATGAGGTCATAATTATCGAGATGCATAAGCCACAACTCGATCTTCTTGCATTAACACACACCCCAGACCTTTCAAAGAAGCATCTGTGTAAACTTCAAAAGGCAACTGTAGATCAGGAATAATCAATATCAGCGTTAAGGCTAACTTTTCTTTAAGCTTCATAAAAGTGACTTCACACTGATCATCCTAAACGAAAGGCTGTTCCTTCTATGTCAATCAAGTTAAAGGAATAGCTATTTGTGAAAATCCTTAAATGAATCTTCAATAATAACCAGCCAAACCTAGAAAACTTCACACCTTAGTTATTGAACTCGACCATTCCTATTGCAACACTACATCTACTTTGTGAGGATCCACTAAAATACTATTAGCTGACATCATATGTCTAAGAAATCTTACCTCCCATAGCCAAAATTCACATTTTCTTAACTTAGCATACAAGTGGTTGTCTCTTAGAATTCTTAGCACGGTTCTCAAATGCCTCGTATGCTCTTCCTCATCCTTAGAGTATATCACTATGTCATCTAGGAACACGACAACAAACAGATTTAGGAAGGGATGGAATAGACGGTTCATATAGTCTATAAAAATCACAGGTGCATTCATTAACTCGAATGGCATCACGAAGAAGTTAAAGTGATCGTATCGAGTATGAAACATTGTCTTGGGCACATCTTCTAAATTCACTCTTAACTGATGATACCCAAATCGTAGATTGATCTTAAAGAATACTAAAGCTCCCATTAGCTAATCCAGCAAGTTATCTATTTTTAGGAGTGCGTACTTGTTCTTTACTGTCACCTTATTCAGCTGCCTATAATCGATACACAATTATAGGCTGCCATCCTTCTTCTTCACAAATAGGATTGGCGAACCCTATGGTGATAGACTAGGGCATATGAAGCCCTTCTCTAGCAACTCTTTGAGCTATTTCTTAAGCTTTATCAATTTTGAATGAGCCATCTTATATGGAGCTTTTGATATAGGTTTAGTATTATGTGCCAAATCAATAGAGAATTCCACTTTTCATTCTAGTGGCAAACCCGATACCTCATTTACAAATACTTCAGGAAACTCACTCACCACTTGAATTTCACCAACACTACTACTGCCATTACCTTTTATTATAAAAAAAATTGCATAAGCTAGATAGCCCTCAAACACTAACCTTTCAACTTGTATTACTGAAAATAATCTTGGTTGACTAGTAGTTACTGCGAAAGTTATAGTAGGCATCACATGAATTGGTAGTAACACCATCTTTCTGGCGTAATCCAAGGTAGCATTATTCCCTACCAACCAGTCCATCCCAATAATCACATATAAATCTTACATAGAAATTAGGATAAGATCTATCACTGAAGTTCTGCAAGCACAAGTCAACCCTTTTTCGTGCCTTACTAGTCTTATCTAGTAATCTAGAAGGTGTAGACACTTTAACGACATAAGGTAACTCATGCACAGGCAAATCTAGCTTCTCCACACAATCATGTAATACAAACAAATGAGTAGCTCTTGAGTCAAACAGAGCCTCAACTCTTTACTCGTGAATAGAAATTGTACTTGTGATTAGATTCGGTGCCATTTGAGCCTCCTCTCGGGAAATAGTGTACACTAGTTCTAGCACGATCAGTAGTTGCTTAAAAGCTCTGCCTCGATTCTTGGGGCAATCGTTCTAAAAATGGCACATGCTACCATAAATGTAGCATGCCCAACACCTGCCAAAATGATATTGCCCATAAATCATGCACACAGGTGAGTATGCAGTGCTCACTACTATAGAATACCCATTACTTAATGGTTATTTTAGAAATTATTTGACAGTTTTTAATCGTCAAGTAATAGGGCGCCATATATTTATTTGACTGTTAAAATTTGTCAAATATTTTAGAGATTGCTTAATAGTTATTTCAAGATAACCGTCAAGTAATCACTTAAATATTGGCAGCACAGGTGTCCTGCAGGAATATACTTAATGGTTATTTAAAAATAACCGTCAAGTATTTAGTAATATTTGACGGTTATTTCAAAACAACCATCAAGTATTTATAAATATTTGATGATTGTAATGAAAAAACTGTCAAATATGTTTTGGAAAATTCTATGTTACATATTGCCAAAATACATGACGGTTATTTCAAAATAAGCATTAAGTAAACTTATACTTGATGTTTCTTTCTAAATAACCATCAAATATTTATGGTGTTATTTTTAAAAGTTGAAAAGTAGCCCCCTACAAATACAAAGCAATCAAATATGTACACTAGCTAGCCAACAATAAAAAACAAATGAGTCATTATTTATATTGAAATTACAATCTAAACATCTTCAATTTCCTATATCTAGCTATACCCTAAACCCACTGCCATAAAAAATCTATAATTTTACCTACTTTACAAGCTAAAATTTCAAAACTAATTAGCCTCAGACATAAAAGTGGCCTGAAAAAAAAGATGTGTATACCAAAACTAATTGGGCCTAACTATTACTATTATCCACATGTTGAACATGGCCTAAGCTGCCTTTTTAAGGGTTTCTTTTATATGTGCAGCTGCATATCAAACACAGTAGGTATCCTTGAACTACTGTATGCAAAGAGTTACAACAAATTCAAGTTAATAGCTATCTAACAAAAATTGTTAAAATTTATAATTTAAGTGTCATTAAATTTGATATATACCTTGTTAGGTAATGTGGTAGGGGCATAGGTGATAATGTCCTTCAAGAATCTCATCAAATAATAGCCACAGTCATTGCTCTGAATTGGTTAGAGTGGGCATTATGAAAAAAATCACATATCAATAAAATAATAGTTAAAAAGCCATGGTTTGTTGATTAAAAACTCAGCCCATTAGGTTTACCTTAACTGTGACCCATTTCTTATAAGAGTCCAATGCCCTTAACTTGGGGGATAGGGTCTTGTTGGTCACAGTATGATATAAGACCACATCTTTGAGAAGGAAGTAAAGAATAAATATTGAAAATTCAATATATATGGATATTAAAATAACAATTGATAAAAATTCAACTTATTAAAAAGTTCCACTATATCTAGCCTGTTGCTTGGTTCTCCATTAAGAGGATCAAGATACCAAATTTTAAAGTAATAGGGCTAATCATAACAAGCATCCAATGCCCCCTAATAGGAAATAACAAGTGTTATCAAATAGGTAAATATAAAAAATATTTACTTGTATCAAAAGTAGCTGAAAAGTGGCTCACTTAGCAGTAAAGAGTTAGAAATAAAGTATCATTATTTGCTCCCATATCCTTGAATTGATCCAAAAGCTGTGTTGCTTGATCTTCAAGAGCTTCCTTTGTAATTCCATTATAGGCAGAGACATTGTAGGGATTAATTAGCTTGAATCTTGACTCGAGGCCATTAGGAACCACAAATAAGGTATAAAGGTGGCTTAGGTGAAAAATAACCAGGTTAATACACGCGTGTGTACACACACATATACGTAACTTAAGTAATTAATTGAGCACTATTGAAGAAATACCTCATGTAAAAGTTCATTAGACTAGTGCTGGCCATTTTGTGTTTGAGAATTTCATTTAAAATTTCATCTCGAACAACTTCAAATGAGCCTGGTCTATCATACAACCTATCATCAAAACTAATGATATCCCTAATCGCCACTTGACAAGCCATCCTCGTAACCATAGCATATGTCTTAAGAGAGGCACGATATTTGTATCCTATAATTGACACCGGTGCTGCTGGATACTGTGAAACTATGGCTGACTCTTTGGTATGGCTCAACTTACCTTTCAGCTTGCTCTTCCCTCTTGGCTACATAATAAAAAATTAGATATTTATAATTATATTGTAATATTAGAAATAACTATTTAAATTGTACCTTTTTCTTTAGAGGTAATGGGTCCTTTGTCAGCTTTGGTGTTACCATTATTACAAGGCAGCTAGGCCATATAATAAAGCTCCCTGCTACTTCTCCCACTGTCTGTCCCTCATCAGTAGGAACAAGCAATGGATAGTTGGGGTTGATGGCAATAAGTAGAGAAACTCTAACATTGTCAGGCGGGAGGGGATGATTATAGATCATGTCCTTGCAAATGTACACACGCCTTATTGCAACTACTATATGTTTAGGAGTATCTGCCAAATAGTTGCAATCATTCTCACCCTAATTAAATAAATAATAACAATTAGTTTCTAAAATAAAAATAATTAGATAAATTCATAAGATAAAACATATTACCTCAGGTAGTTTTTCTGAAGGGATTATGCAGCTATCTTTTTGACTAGGCCTAATCTTACCCAAAGTCCTTCCTAGGACTTACCCTTTCAAAAACATGTTAATTAGTGCAGCCTTGGCTAGTAATTGTTGCTTTATAATGGCTTGCTCTTCTTTCAGCTCTTAGACCTCAGACAAAGAAGCTGATGTTTGCTTCTTTATCTTGCCAAAATATTACTTCTTCATGATGCTGAAGCTAACACCCCTAACACGACTAGGGTGGTTAGTAGTTCCTAACACCCAAGCCAAGATATCCTCATGCTCAAGAAGCTTGCCTTATGAGACTTCCTGAGAGATGAAATCTTGTGTAGAGTAAATATGATTAGTTTGGATATTCATAATCAATTATTAAGTAATAGATAAGTATAATACTTATAATTTTTTCAGTAACCTCCTTCACGCGGGGGTTGTCAATAATTCCTTCTTTTTTCAGTAACCTTTGATCCCTCCTCCTCTACTTATTTCTACTTAATGCCTGCATACCCTAACCTCCCTGCTCTATAAGGATATTCATTCTTTTCTACTCTCTCCTTATTTTGAGCACTCAATTCCTTGGAAAGTTAATAACAAAAATTCTGTTAGTACATACACATACAATCAATAAATAACACCAAACTTGAAATTTAAAAAACACTAATACCTTGAATTCCTTCTAACATTATGGGGCAATAAAAGCGTTGCAATCCTCTTGTTTTACCAAAGGCTACAAATTAAACATTAAGATCTTTCAAATATTTTTGTGATGAAATATCTAAAAGATCATAGTGCTCTCCTAGCCTTTTGTAGGACAAAATCTTTTCTGCTCTTGTCAATGTCAAATCTTGATTGCAAAATAAAATAAACAACATATCATATGCATCAATTGTGAAATAGTTTATACTAAAATATACTTAGTAAAATGTAACTTATCGCCACAGTATCCCAAACAAGAGCCTTCGTGGCCTCATCTGCTTTACCCAATGATTTTACTGTGATAGGCACAGTAGTCGTTGTCACCACCCCAATATAACTTATGAATTTTGAGGATTTAATTGATTACACTTTCTTGTTCCATTGCACATCAATTTTTTCTTCTTCCAGCTCTTGTCTTTGTCACCTCTTTCATTATCATTAGGCCCAGTTGAATGTTATTGTACTCTTGCTATAACTTTTTCTGTGTACTCAAAACCTCAGTTGAATTTGTAGCTAGAATTGATGGAGGGGTATTAACAAATTCACTATCAGAAGCCATTTATCTGTAAAGGAAGACAATTAAATCAAATATTAATTAACTTAAACAAAATTTATATAATTAATTCAAACATTAATCAACTTAAATAAAAAGAACACAATTAATCAACTTAAACAAAATTCACAAAATTAATTCAAATATTAATGCAACTTAAATAAAAAGAACACAATTAATCAACTTAAACAAAAAGTTTCATCATTCAAGTTCTCATATAACTTAATTATACTAAATCAAGTTACCCAACAACAATTGATATAAAAAATTTATCCTAAAAAATTTGACAGCATAATGGCTTAAAAAAGAGTTTCCTAGGTTTTGAACCCTCTCTTTATTCAAAAATTTCATCATTCACAAGTTCTCATATAATACTTATACCCAATCAAATTATCCATAGCAACAATTAATACAAAAAATTCATCTTAAAAATGCAATATGACTTAATCATTTCTAATCAAGTTATCAAACAACAAAATTATCACCATCACCACAACAAGGGAAGCAAATTTTCAACAAATTCATATAATGCCCAACAATAAATTTAATTTCTTAACTAACAAAGAATCGAAAACTAAAGCCTATATATATTCAGTCATAAATTATAGTTCTAATGAATAAAAATTTCACATTCTAACCACTAATTTCAATCAACTCCCTAATTATAATCAATTGACAATAATACTATAAGGAAGAAGGATAGGCCAACTTACTTGAAAGAGGCAGAGCATAAGGATAAAGAAGAAGAGTAGGGGAAAGAGGAAAGACAACAATTCATGATTTGCACTGTTGAAAAGCAAGGAGGGGAATTTCAAGTCAGATTTACCCTAAATACTAAACCCAAAAACGAATTAAACAGATGAAGGAGAAATTAAACTTATATATGGATAATGGAGAATGAACTCAAAACGTCCGAAATGAAGAATTGGATGAACGAACAATGCACGAACCATAGAAAATAGAACCCACAAGCAAAACCCAAGAAGAATCAAGTCTAAATGTGTTTTTAGGCAATTTCTATGATGAAAAATGATTTTTGAGCACTTTGGGTGTGTTTCCAAAAATGTTCAAGTTGCAGAAATGTGAATATGAAAGGTTTTGGAGCATAAATTTAAAAGGAAATACTTGAAAAACCGTCAAGTAACCATCAAGTATTCCTTACTTGATGCTTGTTATTAAATAACTATCAAATAAAAGGCAGACATACTTGACGGTTATTAATAAACAAGCGTCAAGTAATTAATTTTTTTCATTTTTCTATTTGAATCATATATTTGATGCTTGTTTACAAAATACACTTGACAGTTATTAGTAAACAAGGGTCAAATACATTTATAACAAAACCAAATCTGAGATGAAGATATATTTGATGGTTATGTCAATATAACCGTTAAATATTTACTAGGTACTTGATGGTTGTTTTGAAACAACTGTCAAGTATTTAGAGCTTTTTTATTTGTCATTTTACACTTTTAACCGTGAAATATAGGGCATCATATTTAGCTTATTTTGTTGTAGTGACTCACACGAGATGTCGGGGTAATAGCGGTCTAACTTGACTATTATAGAGCTCTAGAATCTCGCACTACTAAACTTATACCCTAGTCAATCACTCCTCAAAATTGTGGTCCTTTACCAAAAATTCTCCTGCCCGAAGATCTAGAACCACTAGCACCAAAACTGCCTCTCTTGAATATCCTTCTAGTCGAGCTTAATGGAGTAGAAAACATTCCATAATTGTCTCTTCTCTTCTTAATATCTGCCTCCTAACCCCATCTCATCGCTATACAAAGCTAGTTGCAAGTTTCCTCATATGTAGCTTCTCCAACAAGGCAATCTGCCTTCTATACTCAGGGCACATCTTCATAATCAACCTCTTAGATCCTTATTTGCTATCATCTTTTTCATATAAGTAAGTCACGAACTTGGAAAGCTTATTGAACTTCCTCATAAATTACTCCTTATCTATATCTCCTTGCTGAAAAGCATAAAACTCTACTTCCTTCATATCTTTAAACGCCGCAAGGAAGTGATAGTCAAAGAATCTCTTTTTGAACTACTCCCAGCTGAGTCGACTACCACTAGAAGGTCTCACTAAATGCTACCAATGCTTGGCTTTCTCAAATTGCACAATGGCTAACACCACCTTCTGCTCAGAGGAACACAGAGTAACCTCAAAAATGGTCCCTATCCTTTATATCCAGTTCTCAGCATCCCCCGTCCTCATGAAACCATTGAAGATTGGAAGATTCAATTGCGAAAAAGTCCTCCAGACTCAGTCTATGGGAATCTCTTAATCCTCTCTACCGATCACTAGCTTACTCCCTAAAACATAGGAGGTTCCTAGCCTACTCAATTGTATCTCAAGCTCTATTTTCTTTCTCACCTCAGGCCTTACCTCTTGCTCTGGCCTTAGCTCCTCATGATCCTTATCACGGTTTAAGGCATCACGGCCAGCTAAACTCTCTGATTGTCTAACATTACTTCCAGCATGCGTGCCATGATAGGGTCATTTAAGGTTATTTTAGTGGCACCTCTAGATCTTGCACATCTTGAGCATTTTAAGCCCATGTGCATTGTGGAATTCTACCACATCCTCTCGTAGTTCTACAGTAGTACTACAGTAGCTTCATATATCTTTCTCCCCTCCTTTAGAGTAAAGGTAGAAAAAGTCAGTAAATAGGTGTGAGAGGCAAGAAAAGAGTAATGAATGTATAAAAGTGACCAAATAATGTGATGTAATGCATAGATAGATCAAAACCAAAGAAAACTAATGCCAAATTATAAAGTCCTGACTCAATATTAGCTTTACCATCCCTAATCACACAATTAACAACATAAGAACAATAAAATATTAGAGTAATAGCCCTTTTATTTGTTTTCAAATCGTGGGATCTTGATTTTTTAAAACATATATTCAAATAAGAAGGCTAGTAAAAGTACAAATGCAGCTAAAATGACTTAACAACACACAACTCTTTAGCCTTAAAATTGGTAGTATGCTGTAACATGCAATACATAAACCGCTGCATATAGCACATAGCCACACACTTTGTTTCTAACTGTGTCATGCACTGTAGCTTGCCAGTCTAAATTTTTTGCTGTCATTTATCAGCAAAAATCATAGACTTTTGATGTGCGTCATTTTCACATCTGACATCTGATTGGAGTAATTCAAGTGCCTACATGAAGCTTACAACATATAGTAGCTAATGGAATAAGTTTAGACTCGATTCGATGGTCTAATCTAAACTAGACACTTGGGGGTAAAAAGTTAGTTTTTTTTTTTGAAAACTTGCATCCTAAGCGCTGAATTCTCATACCTTTTCCTATTAGACCACTTTGGGCCTTAAACTAAGTTCAAAAGGACCATATATACCTGATTAACACTACATATCACATATATTACATCAATAGTCCAACTTGGCCTTTTAGTGCCACATTACACAATTATAGACTTATATGAGGAAAACATATATAACACATATTCACGTATATACAATTAGACTTGTTCCACTTTCAATCATCTGACTCTTACATATGAGGCTCTGCCTCACCATATGATCAGGAATCACAAATGTACTTGACTCTTCTAAATGGGGCTTCGCCTCACCATTTCTATCAAGTTCCCACATATTTATATAGTTCACAATCAATTCACAATTAACACATATATACACAAGTGTAACAAGTTACACAAAAACATATACTTACTTGTTTCACATTTAGGCCTATCCATGTACCCTCTACTGGGGCACCCTCAACATAATGCAACATCATATACAAATATACAAGAAAGTTTTCATAACATAGTTTACTTTCTCAAACTCACATGTACTTATGCATCTTAGTTGGTAACTTAACTCTATAAACACATTATACATTCATTTACACTAATAGTAGTCATACCACTACCAAGCGAAGCTACTCTTTCATTGCTTCCTTTCCTAGCCTTCTTGTGGTCTCTTCACCTGTGTTTAAAAGTAATAGAGTGAGACATATATCCTAATAACTTGGAGGTAACCTCAATTACTGGTTAGTAAGCAAAATCATAAACAGGCAATAAAATAGCGTGTGTATCAATAAAAACAATATCATATGTATATATAGGAATACATTCTCATCAATCTCGTTATACTCATGTAATGCATTCCTGGTTCTACCTGACGGAGTAATCTCTATGCTTAGACCAAGACTTCTAGTCAACAATACACAACTAAAATAACTCAAGAAGACAAAAGTTTTCAACCCTGAAATTGGCAGTGTGCCGCGACATGTAGTACATATGCAGTGGCATATAGCACAGAGCCATACACTCTATTTCTGACTGTGTCATGCACTATGGCATGAGATGCCATGGGTTATGGTGTGCCAGTTTGAATTTTCTGCTATCATTTATCAACAAAAATAATGAACTTTTAACGTGAGCCATTTTCACATATGATGTCTGATTAGAGTAATTCAAGCGGCCATACGAAGCTTAAAACATGTACTAGCTAATTGAACAAGTTTGGACTCGATCTGACAATCCAATCTAAAATTGGACACTCAGGTATAAAACTTGTACTAGCTTATGCAATGCATTCCTTGTTCCACCTAGTGGAGTAATCTTTAAGCTTGGACCAGGACTTCCAGTCATAAGGAATAGGGCCCACCATACTGCTGCTTAGACCAGGTAATCCTCTTCGTGTATGGGTTGTCTCCCACGTTCGTCATGGTAGAGTTAAACTCTATGTTTTAGATTATCAGGACTTCTTATCCTTATATAAAGTAAGATAATGACCTCCTACCCTAATTTAAGGTAACCTCACAAATCATTCAATATCATAGGTCCATTATGGTGGAGTTAAGCTCCATGCTTTAGATCATTAGGATTTCTTCTCCTAGGTCTATCCTAGTAGAGTCAAGCTCTACGCTCTAGATCATCAAGACTTTCGAACCTTCTCATAGTAGGGCCACATCCCCCTACTATAATCTTGGGTATATCTTGCGTATGCAATGTGTGTCAATGCACGTGCCACTTTGAATTCATCTTAATCAATACTCACACACCCGCATGCATATACTTTCACAATGCTGCTACTCTATCAGTTCATAACAAAATGCATATAGTTATATCAAAATACTTGCAAATAATTTCACAAACAAACAATTAAAAAGGTTACTCCAGTTACCTTTAACCCTTGCTATAAAGGGTTACCAACCACACTAAGCTCTCAAGGTTGTAGATTCTCATAAGCAACTTCACAGGTGCTGAACCTACAAAACATAGTTCCTCTTAGTAAATTCTCAATGCTTCGCATAAGCATTGATTTGGCTAAACCAAATCCTTTAACACATGAAATAGTTCAATTAAACCCTTTTGAATTTACTTATCTATTATTTATAGTCATTAGCCCTATAGGCTATTCAAACAACTATAACAATTTCCTAACTTAATCATTCACCCAATTTCTCTATTTCAACCTAACTTTTAGGTCATTTTGAGCTTAACCTCTTAAAGCTCAACCATTCAACTCCATACTAGTCACAAAACCTTAGTTGTGTGTTTAATAGCCCATTTTAACTCTTTCTTGTAGATTATAATATCTTAGAACTTCATGATTCAATATCTCGACTGATGAAATTTAATAAAAAATGGGTAGAATTAAAGCTTGGGATTGTGCAATACTTACCCAGTGAATTACTAATTAAAGTAGACTCTTGAGCTCTAGATTTGCTTGCCTTTGTAGAGCTGGACTTCTCTTCCCCTTTAGATGCATTCCCAACCTTTTCCTTTTTAATTTCACGAGTTGATCACATCAGCTTTAAGTGATCCTTAGACGATGCGCCATAGCGCATGGCACAGTAAGTTTAATCTCACTTGTGCTCGCATGTTATGTCCTTGATTTCCTTTCTACCCTTTAATCCTATCAATACAACATCTAAACAAAATAAAATACTAACTTAACACCCAAACCATAATCAATCCACTAATTACTAATTTACCCCTAGTTAGTAATTAGTTCCTAGATTGAAATTCAAGATGTTACATATTTCATGTGTGATTTAGCATACATAAGCTACTTAGTGTGAAAATAGGCTTTTAGAGGTCCTTTCACATGTGGATACAACATACTCTCATGTGAGATTAGACACTGGTGCTAAATCACGTGTGCGTGACTACTGCTCTCACGAATGATTTTGTATCTTCACTATAAATAAATTCATAATGTCTTAACTCACTCAATACAATTCTAAATTTGACAAATTATGTATAGTTGGAAAGCTCCTGAAGTCTAGTTTTCAATGAAATAAGTTTTACACTCAAAGTCAATTTATATTTTGAGATATGCCCAAAAGAGTGGGCGAAGATTAGGACTAAATGTTGTGCAAAATGAGCATCTCAATACTCAATTTCTAAAGTTCATATATTTCATAATAGAACTCTATTGTGAATAAATAAACTATCATTGAAAATTTGTTGGAGTTTATTTTCAAATGAGATATGTTTCATATTAAAATGATCTTTTTAGTGAGAGATATGACATGAAACATAACCAAAGCTCAAAACAAACTTTCTACACAATTTCCTTTTCAAAGCTTAGATTTCAAGCATTGATGACTTTTTCAATTTTAGTCCATCTTAAGTAAATAGAACAAATTTGAATATTTGATGGAGTTAGTAATCAAAACATTATAAATTTTGTGACATATGTGATTAAAGATGAAAACCATGATTATAGAAAACTATATCTCACTTTTTCTCTTAGGAGTTAAAATGCATGTTTGATTTGAGATATCTTGAGCCAATACTTCATATCTAAATCAATTAGTTTAACATAAAGATTTCTAGCCTAATGATATTATACCTATCAAGTCTAAGGCTTCTAAGACGCATCCAAGCTTGTATAAATGTCTTGAATTTTCTTAAGCTCTTATTGGATCATCGTTCTCTTTATGTTTTCCCATCTTGAATGTGGCTTGCATGCTAATGATGACTTCAACTTTGTTACTCTTCATGCTTCCTCTCATCTTTACTTTAGACAACCTTAAATGATATATCATGAATAATTGGATATAGAATCAATTTAAGATAAGGAAAAATATGACAGTATAAAATAGCTTTGATGCATGAAAATCAATTTTCAAATCTAAAATAATATGGAACAATATAAATAAAAACACTTTAAATCACTTGTTCCATAGTCATAGTTAAAACAAATAGGCATAGTATAGTTAACTCATCTATATTTGTCATCATAAAAAGTTAAGCTAAACGTAATACCACAAGCCATCATGTCCAATAATAATAAACAGAAATCTTTCACCATAAGTCTGAGCTTGACTTCTGGTAAAAAAATGAACTTATTACCATATGTCAAGCTTGGACCTGTAGCTATAAGTGTAATAAAGAGCCATTTATGGTGACAGTTATAGCCACAGCCGTCACTATAAATGGATCTTTTACCATAGTTAATGTTATAACTATGGTTATAAATGCTATATTTTTTTTATAGAATTACCTATAATTATATACATCCCTTACTTACAAAATTGTAATGACCTTAAAATTTAAAAATAAAAAAAATTAAAATTTTTATTATTATTTCCCAATTTATATTTTATTTAAATTTATTTTATGGAAAATGGAAAAGGGCGAATTAGTGAAAATTATATTAATAGCTTACTTGAAGGTCTGAAGTTTAAATATTTTTTAGATATTAATTTTATTTAGTTTAAAATTTTGGAAAATTTACCAAAGTGCATGTGTCTTTTATGTTATTAGAGACAATGTTGGGCTGTCTTTTGTAATTTTTGCAGTTTCTTAAAATTCAAATTTATATTTCTCCTTCAGTTAGATACGCAGGCATCGCCTCTTTCATTTTTCTTTCTCCTTCTTCAAAAATTCTAGAAACCAGAGAGATTGCCTCTTCTCTCCCTCTATTCTTTCGGCCTTCGTCCTTATCGTCGCTAGTGTGAGTGTGGGCTAGAGAGAAAGTTGAGAGTTTTAGTCCTTTGTTTTTCTCCATCCATTCCCTTTCTATGTTTCTGAAGTGTGCGAGTGAGGAGCTTAGCTGCTCAGTCTGTCACTGATATCAGTGTTCGCTATGAATCCGCTACCGTCAAGACCCGAAGTTGTGAGTTCGTCTTTCATGTAATGGTGATGCTTGAATTTCTCCCCTATTTTCTCGTTACTGAATCCTCCTTTCCCATTTTTTTTCTTTGATCTGTTACCGGCGCTCGAGTAAGAGAGGAACCAGAATTCTTGATCTCTTTCACCTTCTCATTTCCTTCCTTGATTGCCTTCAACATTGCGAATGAGGTTGTGAGCTAGAACGCCATCCGCCGCTGCTGGAGATCTAATACATGATTTCTCCTACTCCATTGTTTCGCGATGCTCTTTGAACTCTGTTCGGCTGGCTGTTGTGCATGCATGAGGATCTCTTTCTTCCTCTTCCTTGTTTGAACAACAGTGTACCCTTTTACTTTTTGATAA
Source organism: Prosopis cineraria (assembly GCF_029017545.1). Taxonomy (NCBI): domain Eukaryota; kingdom Viridiplantae; phylum Streptophyta; class Magnoliopsida; order Fabales; family Fabaceae; genus Prosopis; species Prosopis cineraria. The sequence goes on along the minus strand of NW_026555342.1, from coordinate 41,182,441 downwards.
TATTGATCAAAGGTATGGATTTTCAAATCTCTTTCCTCCTCCTCGATTCTGTATATGTGTATGTATTAGAGAAACCATTGGCTTTGGACTCTCTTTCTTGATGGTCTTTTGTGATTAAGTGTGTGAGTTTATGATGGAAGCCACAAGAATTTCCTTTCCCTCTGTTACTGCTGCATGTAACCATTTATGTTGGACATGAGTTTTTAGGAGAAGACTTGTTAGGGTTTATATATGGCTTGGATAAAGAATTAAGGAAAGCAAGAAGATTGTCACACTAATTTTCTCTTGCACATACAGTGTTTGACAGAATGATTGAGTGAAATTTTTTATATAAATGAGTGCTTAAACTTTACCAAATTAATCCTAATTAAATTTTAATGTTTAGGTCACTTGGTTTTTTTATATATACAAATATGTTAATATGTGTTATGTGAATATATTTATATGGTTAGGATTATAGATTCTCCTTTATTGCTTGTTTGATCCTGCACATGCCTGAGCTATGAGAGGATTTGAATAAAAATGAAGATGGTTTGACCTGATGGTGTATGGGTTAGAGTTTAAACATGTTAGGTGAAAATTTAAAACTGTTAGAGTAGTTTGGGTCTTAAAGCACAGAGGAACAAGGAAGAAATTTGTTATGCTTGATGATATTTATGATATTGAATTAAAGGTGTCATAAGATCGATTGTGGTTGTGTAAGGTAAGGAATTGTACTGTTTTGAATAATGTATACTTTATAAAGAATTATTGAAGAGCCTTAAGGATAAATCATTTATCAATTACTAAAGGAAGGAGGCATGGTTAAGATGAATATGTCATTATAGGTGGGAGAAAGGAATAGAAAGAATATAATTCTAAATATGGATAGTGGATTAAGGACAAATAAGGATTGAGGACTTTAAAAATTGTTCTAGATTACATATTGGGTTTACGAATGTCAGTTAAAAATATATGAATTGGAGTTCTTATTAAAGAAAGTTGTTTATTCTTTTGGTCTAGGTAATAGCGTAGCTAAAGGGAAATGGAGAGGCATTTAAAAAGAACATATTATTATTTTAGGAATTATCAGGCAAGTGGATAGCGTCCTAACTGATATTTTATTAAAATCTCTTTTATTCAAATATTACATTTTTATGCAAATTCTTTTTACGACAACAATATGATTATGAGATATTTTGTTGACTAAATTACTTTATTTCGTGAAATTATTTTACCAGAATTGATCATTTTAGTTAATCAGTAAATACAAGTTTGAATTTTAATTGTGGGATTTCAATTTGAAAATTATTGAATTGTTATGAAAAAAACGATTCATACGAGTTCAACATTGAAAAGGAAAATTTGTTTGAATGGTGATTAATTTCTCGCATGTTTTAAAATGGTTTTAAAAAAAGGGGGACTTTATACGGAACACTGGTTGCTAACGGTAGTTCCGTTAGCCCTTGGCGCGCCATGGTATACCTAGCTAGCAGGGTCTGTATAGGAGGTGCTAGCCCTGTACGATAGCCAACGCACGTGGAACGGAGGGATGGTTATTCATAAGCATCGTACTCATGTTTATTTCATGGCTTCGGCCGCGTTTGGTTACATACCTTCGTGGACTATGTGTCCACGTTTGTTTCGTAGCCTCAGCTGCATTTGGTTACTTACCCTCGTGGATTGTGTATCCACATTTATTTTCATGGCACAAGCCGTGTTTGGTTATTTACCTTTGTGGATTGTGTGTCCACGTTTGTTAATTGTTCTGATAAGTCCCTATAATTATGAATCTAATTATTTAAGGATTTTATATTCCATTGACGTTACTAAATAATTTGTTTATAACTATTTATCTCATTTATGTGTTTTCTTGGAAGCAAGACCTATTAATATTCGCTATGATAGTTCAATGATTTAAGATTTAATTTTAAAAAATTTTATAAAGTTATTCTATTTTAAAGTTTATTACATTTTTCTAAAAATTGTTGTCTCTTTGACTCACAATTATTTTAAACTTTCCTTTTTATTCAAGTTCTGTTATTTATTGTTGGGATGTTATTCACTGAAAGTTATTATTTTGATCTCAAACGGTATAGCTAAACTTATGACTTGAGATAACTACTAAGGAGTTTTATTGCTGAATTGAAGCAGAAGAATTATTTTAGTCAAATCCTAATTTGCTGAAAAATTTAAACTTTACACCTACGTTGGTGTCTGGCCTTAGGTGCTCCACATAGATTATAGGTAAGATTCTCACATTTCTTTTAAAATTTAATATCTGATTTAGTATTTTAACCATTTTTAATTAGTCTATTAGTGTGTTTGATGTATTAATTTCAGAGTTTCTTCAATCACGGCTTAAGGGATATGAGTTTTGTGCCCATATCCCGTGTCGGTCATACCTGATTTTTGGGATGTGACAAAAACTTACACTAATACATAAACAATAGCTCTAGAGATCAATACAAATATCCAGTACAAACATATCAACTAAAAATCTATATTTTCAATACAAATATTCAAAAAGCTTTTACCCTAACCTTGTTAATTCTAAGAAAAAACTAGATCAAATATTGCATATATGTCTCAAGTTTTGCTTAGAATATGATTTTAAACTTTTAAAGTGCTGCAAATTCAATAACAGTATACATATGAATACTAATTCAAGTATACAGTGAGCTTCATAATATAAATCATTATTAACAAATTATTGTTTGATCAAATGAGTGGATAATACCTTGAGTGATGATTTCATATATGAAAAGCATCATATAATAACCATACTCTACACTTTTTAGTTGTCGAGGATACTATAAAGAACATAAAAAAGATTAAATTCATTAAACTAATATTGTAATATTTATTCTAATTAGGAAGTAAATTTGAAATACTTACATTTGCACCCACTTGATTTCATTTTTTTTCTTGTCATCCATTCTAGTAGGTTTCTAATATATCACTAAAGATCTATTTATCAAATATTCATACTTAGAAAATATTAAATATATGTTATTCATAACAAAAAATAGAATTATTCAAAAACTTATGATTTAATCAAAGACTTTGTCACATCTTGAAAAATGGAAGTGACCGGCATGGAATCGAGTACAAAACACATATCTCTTAATCCTTAATTCAAGAAAATTTTTTATTTTTAAAATTGTAATTATATTTGTATTGGATTTAGGATATCTTTAGTGTTTTTATTCAAACAAATGCATTAATATGTTTATAAAAATTTTAACAGAACCTCACTTGTAAATTGGACCTCTCAAAATTCTACATCATAATTTTCAAACAGAAAATTTCAACAACCACGAGCTCTACTCATTTCTGCCAACAGACAAGGTATATAACAAAAATAAGGACCCTAACTATAGTCTATGTAGAACACCTAATCATATTTTTCATGACATGCTATATAAATCTCATATTTACATCAATAGGAGATATTTAAACAACCAATCTACACTTTTTGATTGTCGAGGACACTATAAAGAATATAAAAATAATTAAATTCAAGAAAATGGAAGTGAATTTTCTAGTTGTACTCATATCTCATGTCGGTCACTTCCTTTTTTTGAGATATGGAGCACCTAATCATATTTTTCATGACATACTATATAAATCTCATATTTACATCAGTAGGAGATATTTACACAAATAATCTCTACTCGGCTTAGCCAAAATCCCTTAGTGGTCAGGAAGATGTATAGTATTAGCTACGCTATTTGAGATCAAAATAACTTTCTAGTGAATAATGTCCTAACCATCACATATTGTAGAATCAAAATGAACAAAACACAATAGTTATATAAATTAGATGAAAAAAAATTCAATGTAAACAAATCTGCAAACTTGGAATAACTTCAATAACAATTTAAATCTATAATGATAAAGCAGCTTTAACATTTGATTTTGACACATTAAAATAATTAAATAGATAAATAAAAATAACAATATTTACTAAATTAAAAACCTTTACATATGAAATCACCAATTAATTAAAAATTCATATATTTTTGGAGGATTTATCAGAACAATTCATAAATATGGACACACAATCCACAAGGGTAAATAACCAAACGTAGCTTACGCCATAAAGATAAATATAAATACACAGTCCATGAGGGTAAGTAAACAAATGGAGCTAAAGCCATAAAACAAACATGGACTCACAATCCATAAGAGTAATGCTAACCAAATGTAGCTTGAAGCCATGGAAACAAAGGCGAGTACGAGACCCATGAATAACAAATGTGAGAACAAAGCTCACGAAAATCAAACTAGCTAATCATTGACCATGGAGTGCTAAGGGCTAACAGGACTGCCGTTAGCAAACTTGCGAAATTCATTTTCAAATATGCAAGAAAATTATCACTGTGAAAATATAATTTCCATCCTTGAAATCAAACTTGCATGAATAGTTTTAAGTTTTAAAGGTTGCTAGAATAAAATTTCATAGTTAATGTTCATGCTTGCATTTATTGAGTAATCAAACATTGCCAAAGATAGTAAAAATGACTTTTATTAATCTTGAAAATATATATCATAAGGAGTAAAACATCCGTATGCCATGATATAGATGTTCTTCACCACCATTTTATAACTTAAAGATGAAGTAGTTAATTAACCAAGTATCCATTAATCAACACAATAATTATTAAAATAATCCATATAGAAGTATAAAATTTCAATAAAATAATTTTATTAATAAATCAGTTGGAATGCTATCCACTTACCTATAGTACCCTTAAGGTCCAAAACTCACTTCTTACAACTCCAATTGAGCTTTTGTTTTTCTTTTCAAACACCCTATAAAAATAATAGAGTCTAAATATACTTTCAATAAGTTTGATAAATCCTCTCCCAATATTAACACAAGCCAATATTTGATCCAAGTAATTCAAAGTTTCTAACATCATCATTTATTTCTCAAAGTTTCCCAATAATTTATTATTAATCAAGAGTGTGTGTCACTCCACCAGCAAATACTTTATTAGTCCATAATTTTTTTATTATTCACTTTATTGAATACCTTAGGTATATCCTAAGAATAAATGGATATATATAAATAGCAATTAGATTCTTAAATTACCAACACAAATATCTCTCCCAAAAAGTTCTAAATTTTACTTTAACTATCATTGAAAAAGAACAAATGTTTTCCATAATTATTTAATCAATAATGACAACAATCACAAAATATTTTGTCAAACACCATTTATTTTGCATAATGTTTAGACCATAAAACCAAGTTCTTTTCCTCTACGATTTCCTTTCCAAAGGTTGTCTTGTATCAATATGTGAATCAATCAAACTTCCAACTTCTATTAAAGAGAGAAATTTTTTTTTAAAGATAGTGTACTTAATCAACAATATAATAATCACATATATATTGTCATCATATACCAAATTCTCCTCATAATCGTTTCATCGAACACTTCATAAGCACTAATCCTTAATCCATAATTCCAATTTATTTTCTACTCAAATTCATTGCAATTGCTTGCAATATAATTTCAAATTAAAAACGTTAGCTGAACTCATTTCATTTTACACTAACTAAGTGCTTTAACAAATACTTAAGGCTTGATTTGAAATTCAACAGGGAAAGAAATAAAAGTCACTTTAGACAACACAGAATAGTACACGTACACAGCTAAGAAATAGAGGAAGAAAGGTGGATTCAACTCACTAAATTAGCCGAGGAAAAGATAAGAAAAGTTTAAAGTTCCAGCACACCAGATTAATGATGTCAAAAATAGGGTGGAGAAGAACATGTTATCACGTAATGCTAGAGGAGAAAAAAACAATAGAGAGAGAGAAGGCTGATAATGTAATAAGGGAGAAAGAAATCTGACACACACTCAATCACACTAGAACAGCGACTCACTTGTTTGTTGATTTAACTCAATGAAGAAAGATTTGAACCTAAAGACCGAACAGGGGAAGGAGATAGTGGTGACATGAAGCGTGGAAGGAAGAAGTTTGACACCCTTAGCCATAACCGCACCGACAAATGTAGCAGCAACTTGAAGCAAGAAGAAGAGAAGTTGTCGTACAAACACAAAACAGCAAGTGAGAAAAGAACAACTAGAGACACAGATGAAGAATGAACAAATGAGTTAACCATATATTAGTAACAATGAATGCTACAAAACAAGACGGAGAAGACGACACACAATTTGGACCGTTAGCAATAGCTAATTATGGTGATTGCATACTCACGCTGGTAGACACGTTGAAACGAAGAAGAATAGACGAGAAGCTTTCTGGAATCCTCTCCTCTCTCTCTTACTAAATGCAGATCACAATATTTAGGATGGTAGGGAAAAAATCTATTTGTTCTAAGGACCAAATGGTAATTTGATTGAGATTGAAATGTAACGAAAAAAAATTTGCTTTTGCATAGCAAAGGAATCGAACCTAGAACCTTAAATTTAAGATTAATAATGCTTACTAATTAAGCCATTAGTTTACTTGGAAAATTAACTCCAAAATATATATAAATATGATTGGCTTACATAATCATAAATTTTAAAAATATTTATTATTATTTTTTTGGATTATTACAAACTTCATATTGTCACTTTCCATTTTAATGAACAAAACTAGTATAGAGTATTTTCATATGGGCAAATGACAAAAAGCATCCAATAATGACTACAATATATTAATTTATATTAATATCACATCATTAATCAAATTTTTTATAAATTAAGAGATGAATTTAAAATTTAACATCTCTTAATAATTAGTAAAAACCAGCACCTCTTTCTTTGCCTATATATTGTCTTTCCAATATAAGAAGTTCTTTGATTCACTTTGTCACATGCGATTAAAAGTGGAGACAATAACCCATAATTATCATCCACACCAAGTTTGGTGCATGTCTTTTGGAGGTACCTTTGGTAATAAGAAATATGCTAGTAATAAAATAAAAATAGGAAATATTAACTTAGAAATAAAAATGAACATTTTGTTAATTCCAACCACTCAAAAATAATGAGATCATTAATGTCTTTTTTGGCGACTCTAAAAGTAATGGGCTTTTTAACAATCTTCACTCATGTTTATTTCATCAGAAAATTCACTCATGTCAACCACCATTGAAGCCAATCATTTCAAATCATCTTGCACTAGTTGGGGATTAAAACTTAGAGATTCTTTTGATTGTAGAAGTTCCTACAATTAATATATAATGAAAATTAGAAATACCTATGATGTTAATTAATAAATATAAACAATTGTAACTTTTTCATACCTCATCAGTAACTTGTCGGACCACCTTTATTAACTAAATAATAAATTTATGCTGAGCTTGTCCTACTATTTGCACCACCTTAGTAAGGAATAGCAGATGAGCATTAGCAATCACAGCCTTTTAAACCACTACCTTTACTTGGTTATGTTGTATCTGCTAGTAGTGGATTGTAGCTGCATGGTTACACACCTTTTCATATCGAACAACTTGTTTGCCATGATCCTTCGCATAAAATATGCATGGCATTCCTTGCTCCGATAGGTTAGGATCACACTCTAGATTTGAAACACTATTATATTTCGGTGCTTGTGATTAAATATGCAGATTACTAATCATTGATTATATTTCCATCATCATGGTTAATTTGCATTCTACTACCATCATTTCCACTTGTTGCATTAGCACAAGATTAGGAGGTGGTGGTGGTTGTCCAAAATATTATCTTATGCCCATACCTTTTAGAACCCCCTATCATAACTAGGGTGCTTTTTTACTCCTTAAGGCAATGGCCAATATATCCTTCCTACCAATAGATACAAAGGTCTTGTGAAAGGATGCTTCTGTAAGAGCATCCTGAAACATGTAATCAACCAATGCGGTTAGTAAATTTAAATCATAAAATTGAGATGATGACTATAAAAATACCTACAACTTTTTCAGCCACTTCTCTAGCTTTTAAGGAAATATACTCTCTCATTTGTCCTCTCTTCCATGATTGTGCACGATTAATAGGAGATGGAGGAGAAATGCCTTTAATGTTATCCACTGTCGCTACTTGTCTTTTAGCTGACCACTTCTCCTGAGTCATTATATCATAAACATATGCATACCTTCTTTAAGATATAATATGATTGTATAGGTTTTTCTTTTAATGCTCTTGACCCTTTTGACCTTTTCCTACTAACAACAATGAAATGCATTTGTTAAAATAAAAATTTAATAATACTATTTAATGTCATATTTTTCTTTTGCATACAAAAAATTTGGGATCGTGTCTGCTATGAACAAATTTCATCTATGTGTCAAAATAAATGAATGGTTACTTCTCTTATGGTTTTTCCATGCTACCATTATTGTCACTATCATCATTTTCATTGTTATTCTTGTGAAACACATTTTGTTGTAAGTTTGGTTAAAGTCCCTCCATCAGTCCCCAGCATATTTAAGCTACTTATCCTTTAAAAATGGAGTTTCCTTTATGTCATACATAATCTACAAAATAACACACACCAACAGTGAATTTAGTAACAACATATATTTAAAAAAAAGTAAATATGATATAGAAAAATTAGAAATACCAGTATAGATTTCAAAACATAATCTCTATCACTTTTTTTTTTTACATCATCCCACTCTTCCTCCAAGATGCTAATTTTTTAATAAGCCACAAGACCCATAAAAAATCTTAAAAATATTTCCTTTTTTTCATATCAATAGGTTGGCCATTTTCATCAAAGTCAAGATCAATCTTTTCATGTACTTGGGCTAACTTAGTAAATTATGTGGCTGCTCTTTTACCTCTTTTAGGCTTTGCTTTCTCAATGCCAATGTTGGAGGGATTTTTCATATTTATCCTAAAACAAATAAGATAAATAATGTTAGTAGTAAAAAAATATAATAAATTTAAATAAATGTAAAAATGCAAGTAGAAAAAAGAAAGCAAAATGAATCAAAATGATCCTATAATATTTTGTTACCATTATAATATATTTTAATTCTTCCATAAACTTTCATCATGATCAGTTCTAACTTCATTTATGTCATCTTCAATTTCCACATCGAACAGGAGTTGGGTTGGCATAAGGAGGAATTTCTTTAATATCAAAAATTGTTTCATCATTCTCACTATGAGTGAGGAGAGTTTTTCCTAATAGAAATACGGACAACTTTTTATCAGCTGGATTGATGACATAAAAAACTTATTTTGCATGAGTTGCCATAATAAAGGCTCATCCTTATATCTTTCCTTATTAAGGTCCATTAGAGTAAAACCCAACTTATCTTCTCGAACACCATTCTTAATATCAACCCACTTACACTTGAAAATGGGCACCTTAAATTTAAAGTAGTTAACTTTCCATATCTCTTCAATGACTCCAAAATATGATGAGGATGCTAATGTTGAATTTTATCTTTCGTACTAGAAAAATATATTGCCTCAGCTACTACCATTACCTTACTATTTTGCATAGTGCTATTATCATCTTGTAGTTTTGTATAAAATGAATACTCATTAATGTCATATGCATTTCAAGTTGTAAAAACAAAGTTAGGCCCACTAGCTAACCATCTTATTGTATAATAAACATTGAACTTTCGACGATCCTCCTTTACCCTTGCTTGAGACTAGAGTTGAACATATTTTTTGTGCTCATTAGCAACCATTTGTCGGCCTTTGAAGGTATTGATCCCTTAATTCCTTTATCCAAGTAGTCCTGAATATCATTAGTGTTGTTCAGGATGTATATATATTCTTGTTGTATTTCTTTATGTTTTATGCGCTTTACTTTCATCCCTCGTGTCCCTTACGTTTCAACTCTAATTCAAGGTGAGACTCAACAACCCCAATAGATTTTACTTTGGATAGATATTTAGTACAAAACTCGACAACCTCCTCAGCAATATATCTTTCAACAATAGAGGCTTCCGGATGCTAGGGATTCTTCATATAGCCTTTAAGAATTTTCATATATCACTCAAATGGATACATCTAATGCAAATAAATAGAGTCACATAACTTTATCTCTCTCATAAAACATAAAGTGTACCAAGATATCAAAAATGAGGGAACAAAATACATTTCAAGTTGACATAAGGTAATGGTAACATCATCTTGCAATTCATTTAATTTCTTAGGATCAATGACTTTGCTACAAATTGCATTGAAGAAGACATAATTTGATAATTGATTTTCTCACCTTTTCCCCCAATAGGTCTCAAGTTTCTATTAGTAACAATTATTGCATTAATACATGGCACATATGAGACTTCAAAATAACTAATTTTAAATCTTTCATCAATACAAGGTTATTGACATTTGAAGAATATCCTTATGGAACCTTAATACCACATAGACACTTATAAATTTTTTTCTCTCTCTTTTAGACAAGGTATAAGGGGGTGGTCTTATGTAAGTTCTCTCTCCTTCTATTATTGGACCTAAGTTTGTTCATATTCTCATGTCAAGTAAGTCTAGTCTTGCTTTGACTTCATCCTTGGTCTTTCCTTTTATGTCTAACAGTATTCCAAATAGACTGTCATACATATTTTTTCTCCATGCATCACATCAAGGTTATATCTCACCTCAAGGGTGCTTCAATATGGGAGATTAAAAAAGAGAGACCCCTTCTTCTACTAATCCTTTCAAGCTTCTTTTTTTTTGTGGCTCATACTAAACATCACATTGATGTTGTTCACCTGATCATATACCAAGTTTGCAATTAATGGCTTTGGAGCTTCATTATACTCTTGATAACCATTGAATGATTTCTTTTTCCTATGATAAGGGTGGTCTTGTCTCAAGAATTTTTGATGACCAAGATAGACTATCTTTTTTTCATGTTTTAGTTGTTGATAGGATGTGTTATCTTCACAGATAGGACATACTTTATACCCTTTCACACTATATCTGGATAGGTTTCCAAATGCAAGGAAATCATTTATCATACAAAAAATCATAATTCCTAACTTGAAAGACTCATTCTGATATGAATCAAACACATCGACCTCCCACATTATCTTTAAATCTCCAATCAATGGTGCTGAGTAAATATTTATGTCATTTCTTAGTTGTTTAGGGCTAGAAATCATCAAAGACAGCATGATTTATTTGCATTTCATGCATAACCATGTAGGAATATTATAAATCACTAATAAAACAAGCCATGAGCTTTGTTGATTGCTAAGGTTACCATAAGGATTCATTCCATCTATATACAATTTAAGCCTAAGATTTATAGGCTCATTGCAAAATTCAGGAGATAATTTATCAATTATTATGAAGAATCGATTTGATGCCAAAGCATGCCATCAATTTCTCTCTCATTAGCATGCCATTTCAAGTTCTTTTCCTTATTATAAAAAACTTTAGTATTATAGGAAAATACCACAACACCTTTGTTAGAGGCCTCTTAATAATGAAATCATCACTACCATCCATCTCTTTTACTTTGTAGTGTGATACCTTACAAACTAGACATGTATCCAATACTTCAAAATCATTTCTATATAATATACAGTTATTGGGCAAGCATGTATCTTTTAGTACCCCAAATTCATTGGACACAATTTTTTTTGCCTTCTCGAAAGTGTATTACCTTTTAGAATAATATTTTTCAATAATCTGAGCAACTCTATGAAACTCTTATTACTATACCCATATCTCACTTTCAAGTTGAACAACTTCAACACTATTGTTAGTCATGTATATTTTGTGCATTGTTCATACAAAAGGGTTAATCATTGCACAAGCTATCATATTTGTGCACCTTCTCGATATCTTCAATGCTAATATCACATAACATATTCATTATCTGATCACTAAAATAATCCATATCATCATCCTCATCCTGTGGTACATTATGTTTTCTAGATTTACCATGCAAGACCCATTGTGTGTATGCTTTGTAGGACCCAAAAAAAATTAGGTGATCTTTTATCTCAACAGGAGTTCACCATAACCCATTCAAACATTTAACACAAGGACAATAGAACAATCCTTTATCATTATAAGGATTGTTGTTTGCAAATTCCAAAAATTCATGTTTATCACTTGTCCGGAAAACATCTATCAAACTATAGTTCATCATTACCTAATTAAAATATCAATAAATAATTGATGATTTGAAATTTAAAAAAATTTGACAGCATAACGACTTATAAATTGAGATTCCTTAGGCACTAAGCCTTCTAATTAAGCCTATTGGTTTCCAATAAGACACCAATTTCAACCAATTAAATCCAATGCATGATATTATATACTTATCAAATATAATCAACCACACAGTTAACAAATAAAAATAATGTTTTAATTAAATATTTTATGTTTTGAAATTTTAAAAAATTTTGGTTGTGTAGTACAACTTATAAATAGATATTCCCCGAGATCTGAATACATCAATAATTTCAATAACAAAACAACTTAATTTTAACTAATTAAAACTCAAGGCATGACAGCTTATAATTAAATTTAATAAAGTTATAATTAAAAAAAAATGCATCATTGTAATTAGAAAACTAAAAATGAAGTTTCAAAATGAAACAGAAAAAAATTTAGGTAAAAGATGTAAAAGAAAAGATGGAAAAAGGAAATCAATTGCAAAAAAAAAAAACCTAGATAGGAAATAGGTAAGAAGGAGGTAGAGCTAGGGATAAAGACCAACGAACAATGAACTATAGGATATGGATGAAGAGCTAAAGATCATAGAGGAATGCACTATGGCAGATAAGTTATGGGTGAGTTGTGGCTGCCAATAAGGTGGCGGCAACACTTGAGGATGGAGTTGTGGGTAATGACGACAAGAGATGAGGGTTGAGCTTGAGGAAGATAGCTTATAAAGCTGTAGGAGGATCTCACAGAGGAGCTATAGGCAAATGGAGCTATGGGTCGATGAGGTGGCGGCAACTTGAGGAAGACAAGTCTTAGGCACGCGTATAAATAAAATTTGAGGGAGTTAAGGGTTAAAATTTAAAGGATATGCCACCTCAAATTCATTTCAATTAGTACTCACATGTAACCTCCTTGAGATTAAACCATAATTTACTCTAAAACATAGCATTTACTCTAAAACATAGTTATTCGAGGTTTTAAAAGAAGAATTTCTCAAAATCTTTTCAAAGGAATCCTAATTTTCCCTTTTAAAAACTCAAACATAATTTAAGGACTCCAAGTCAGAGTTTTAAAAACAAAGTGAAAGCTTACAAATCAATTGCGACCCAAATAATGAGTTTTAAAACTCAAAAACAATTTCTGTATAGAAAAGGACACGTGCGCCACGGCATGTCTTCTCGGTACCATGCACCGCGGTGTGAGGTGCCATGTGCCATGGCACATTGCATGAATTTTGATAGATTAGTGCTATCATTTGACAGCCTGGGAGGTGAACTTCCGACACATTCCAAATCTCCGTTTGAATTTCAATTGAGATGGTTTCAGTGTTTACACAGAGCTTTCTCCTAGCTTTAGCTAATGGCATCAATTACACACTCGAATTCATTTTCTATAAGAATTTGGACACCAAAACCCATTTTGACATATTTTCACAAAATCTCCCAAATGAAGTGTCCCAACTCAACCACACGTGCTAATAGCCTACACCAACCCTCCGACCACTCTCAGTGGACTCTTGTAGACTCATGAAACTCACCACACACAATCAAACACACTTATTTCACAAACTTACCACTCAACCCTAATTTTTACAAAACATAAAGGGGGAGGAAAAGTTGCATAAAATCAACCATTTCATTCATATTTCTCAAAAAATACATTTGTTCTTACTTGCATAAGTATTTTGGCCCTATTCATGGGTTCACAATAAAAACTCACTAACCCAGGGCACAAAATACACTAGTTAAATACAGAATCATGCAAGTAGTGCACCAAACATGACAATTAATTTTAGTTGGCAATTACATTAACTAATACACATGTAAATAGCAAAAGAAAGGCATATAGAGGATTTACTCCACTAATACTAAGCCTCAATATGTTTTCCCTAACTTAGATTCGATGAGCTAGGTCCTGAAAATATTGAGAATTAAGGGGTAAGTATAACCACTCAGTAACCAAGTTTTACTTAACCCTTACAGTTACATGTTAATTGTAAGTAGATGCAATCAGGCACATAAACACATATATCACATAGCAATAGGCCACGATTCAAAAAACTAACAACCATGTGACCGAGCTTGCCACAAAACACCATATCATGATATTTTCTCAAGAACATAATATAGGGTCGCAAAAATAACAACCATGCTAACATGTGCCGGATCACAAAACTAACAACCATATGGCCGGACTTATACGATGATCATATGCCAACCTTATATCCTCCTGTTACCTCCGACACAAAACCGGTGGCTATCATATGGCTACGTCCTTCACGAATTAACCCAGCCTTCCACTTGTGAGGAGATATCTGGCCAAGGTTAACTCACTCACTTATATAATCTAGTTTCCCCTAATACTAACAACTATAGGGTGTCGTACCCCTAAACTAGCCTTCTCATGAACCAGTAGAGACTAATTAGGTTTGAGTCCCTTATAGAACAAGTGAGACAATCCCAAATCAGCCATGGGACAAAGGCTACCTCCCGATTTCAATGGTCAGTGCCAATGCTAATTCCTAATTCCAACGGTCACTACCAATACCTCGTGAATTTTCAATCAATCTACTCCTCTCCCTAGGTGAATTTCTGCCAATGATCATGCTGTACACATTTCACACATAATATGGATTTTAACAATCATTTCAATACATGAACTCACATAACACAAATACTTTCTAATTTAACACATAATTCATCACAATTCTCTACCCATAGTAATAAATCACAAGTAATTTCACAAAATATCAAGGGTGGTAGAATCAAGGTTTTCTCTTTCCTAAAGCCATTTCAAAATCAAGTATTTGTCGATATGCATCATCAATTTAAACTCATAAATTACATTTCACAAACACAATTAACATTCAACTATACAAATTAAGTTACCCCCGATTACCTCAAACCTTTGAGAGGTCAAAGGTTTACCCCCTTACTATATCAACTTTCTAAAGCTTTAACAAGCTTGAATGGTGCCAAGATGAATCTTTCTACAACTATATCACAAGGATATCATCATCTACTAGCTCTTAAGCTTTATCAAAATAAAAATCCTCATACACTATTTTAACTAACTCATAATCACTACCCATTCATACCCAATAGGCTCATTAGATTTCATTAATGCTCATTATCATTAATAACACCTCAAACCATCATTAATGCATATTAACCTATCCCAACTACCTCATAAATACCAATTTTCAGACATTCAATGCTCTCATGGACCAACTACTTATAAAATCATCAATGTGGTGTTACAATACATTAAATCACTCCCATTAATCTCATTTTAACCAATGGAATTGGACACATACTCCTATGGACTGGAAATCCATCTCCTAACTCAAACCCTACCATAAACAATCATAAATGAGGGAGAGAAAGGAAGAAGAAAGCACCATGATCTTACCTTGGGTATTTGGGAGCTTCAATCTATTAATAATGGGACCAAAAGTCGTGCCCTATCAGAGCCAAAACTAAGCTCTTCATTTTCCTACTCTTTTCCTCTTTTGTTTTCACGTAGCTGATGAACTAGATATATATGATTTTTGGCCGTGTGCCATGGTGCACAATGACCTCTGCCGCAGCGCATGGCATAAAGGAGCTTGTTACATTTGAATTACCTCTGTGCACTGTGGTGGACCAACCACACGCCGCAGCGTGTGGCACAGAACACAACTCTTCACTTTTTTGTCCTTTTTCCTTGCCCGGGTGGCCTGCCTCTAATCCAGACCCACTTTTAGGGTTGAAATCACATCAATTATGCTAAGTTAAGATCTTCTGGACACATACCTCATTAACTCACTAGCTATCCTAATTAGATTAATAAATTAGGGTTAAAATTTTTCAGATGTTATATCACACACCCACATACATTCTTTTACAATGTTGTTATTCTATCAATTTATAACACAATGCACATAGTTATGTAAAAATACTTGAAAATAATTTAATAAATAAATAAGTAAAAGGGTTGCTCCAGTTACCTTTAACCCTTATTACTAAGGGTTACCAATCATACTAAGCTCTTAGAGGTATAGATTCCCATGAGCAATGCCATAGTGGCTCAATCTACACAACATAGTGTCCCTTAGTCAATTCTCAACACTTCATATAAGTATTGATTCGGCTAAACTAAATCTCTTAACACATAAAACAATTCAATTGAACCTTTCTGAATTCATTTATCCACTATCTATAGTCATTGACCTTATAGGCCACTCAAATGACCATAACAGCCTTCTAACTTATTTATTCAATCAATTCCATCCTTTTCACCTAACTTTTAGGCTATTTTAAGCTTAAATCCTCAAAGATTATCCATTTAACTCCATACTAGTCATAAAACCTTAATTCCATATTCAATAACCCATTTTAAACCTTCTTATTAGATTACAACACCTTAGTACTTCCTTTTTTAATTTCATGAGCCGATCACATCAACTTTAAGTGATTTTTACATAATGTGTTGCAACGCACGTAACTTTCACCATGAGACGTGGCATAGTGAGGTCAATCTCACTTGTTTTCTTGCGTTATGCCTCAGAACGCCATTCTACCCTTCAATCCTATCAACATAACATCCGAACAACACAAAACACTAAGTCAACATCCAAACCAAAATCAATCCACTAATTACTAATTTATCCCTAATTTTAACAACTAGTTCCTGGGATTGAAATTCAGAATGTTACAATTCTCCTCTCCTTCAAAGAAATTTTTTCCTCAAAATTGAAATGCAACCATAAATTCACCTCATAGGAAAAAGTGAGGGTACTTCTTGCTCATACTCTCCTTTATTTCCCACATCACATCACCAAGAGCCATTCCTCACCAAAATAGTTTAACCAATTAGATAGTATTGTTTCGTAATTATTTCTCTTTAACATCTACTATCCGTTTCGATTTAGTTCGATAGGTGAGACTTTCATGAAGCTCTACTTCTTTTGGCTTGATTGTATGTGACAAATATGGTTGACACTTCTTCAATTGTGACATGTGAAGCACATCATGTATTCTAGATAAAGACAGAGGTAAAGAGATCTTATATGCTATAGGACCTACTCTACTCAGAATCTGATATGATCTCATATATCAAGGTGAGAACTTCTTAGCTCATAGAGACCTACCAATGCTAGTCAATGAGACTTGGAAAAATAAATGATCTCCCACTTTAAACTCTAACGACTGACATCGCTTATCAGCATAACTATTTTAATAGCTATAAGCAATAAGAAGTTTCTGCCAGATAAATCTAGTCTTTTACGTGGTCTAATCCACAATACCTAGATCAATCATGCTTCTCTCACTCAACTCAACCGAACATAAGGGCGATTTACAATTCCTTTCATATAATGCCTCGTATGGTGTAATTTGAATACTTGAGTAAAAGCACAATTATAGGTAAACTCAGCTAAAGGTAAATGGTTGTCCCGACTGCCTTTCTATTCCAAGGCACAAGATTAAATCATGTCTTCCAGAGTCTGTATTGTGCGCTCAGTATGCCCATTAGTTTGTGGGTGATAAGAAGAACTAAACCTCAACTCAGTACCCATAACTCTATGTAATGCTCCCTAAAACCTTAAAGTAAATTGAGAATTTTGATATGATACTATGTCCTTAAGAAATACCATGCAGTCTCACCACTTCTCTCACATACACTTCTGTGTACTTTTCCACCTCATAAGTTGTCTTAATTAGCAAAAAGTGAGCTAACTTCATCAACTAATCCATAATAACCCACACAGAGTCATATCTTGCCTGAGTTCTCAATAGACTAGACACAAAGTCCATTGAAATGCTATCCCACTTTTATTGGGGAATCTTTAGAGGTTGTAGTGTCCCAACCGATCTCTGATGCTCAATCCTTACCTTTTGACATGTGAGACACTGGCTCAGAAACTCAGTAACATCACTCTTCATACTTTACCATGACTAATGCTTCTTTATGTCATGGTACATCTTAGTCACACTAGGATGCATAATATATCTAGTTCGGTGAGCTTCTTCTAACAATCTCCTTCTGATCGCCCCATCTATAGGTATATAGATTCGATCTTTGTATAGGATAAACCTATTATCACTAAAGCAAAATAAGGTAGTGTGGCCTTTTTCTATATCTTCTTAAATGCTAGACAAAAACTTGTCTTTTAATTGAGCTTATTGTATCTCTTTCCAAAATTCAATAGAAATAATTGTTAAGTGAATTGCATTTAGAGTGTAATTTGATGCCTCAAGTTGTACCTCTAGTAAAGACAATAATAACAAGTGTTCTTAAACCATTAGTCTAGCCACATGCAATAATGTTTGACTCAAAGCATTAGCCACAACATTAGCTTTCCCTAGATGGTACTTAAACTCAAAGTTATAAATTTTTAGGAATTCTATCCATAGTCTCTGCCTCATATTAAGCTCTTTCTGATCCACAAGATGGTTTAAACTCTTATGATCATTGTGCACATTAAACTCTACTCTATAGAGATGATGTCACTAAATCTTAAGACAAACTACCATAACTACTAAGGTTAAGTCATGTGTCGGATAGCTCTCCTTGTGAGGTCACAATTGTCACGACACATATGCCACAACTCAATCCTCTTACATTAACATGCACCCCAAACCATTCATCTTTATGTTCTTCATTTTCTCTTAATTCTCTCTCTACTCTTCCACTCTCTCTCCTCCATATCTCTCAATCTAACCATCTAAATTTCACCAAACCACTACCATTCTCTTCCTCTCTTCCTCTTCTACAAAAGCTAATGGCTGTCATAAGGATCAAACCTTGTTTGATTTGGGTGAACTTTTTATGAAAAAGAGCCTAGAATTTTGGAGCTTCAACTTAGAGATTACGTAAAGATGCAAGGCTAGATTCTTAAAGGAGCTACTATGAGGAGGAGGAAACCTTGAGTTTACATTATTTTCTAGTTAGATTTGAATTTATTCTCTCTACTTTTCTCTCTCTAGAATTATAAATTTATATGACTCTTTAATCTTGTAATTTTAAGTGATGATTCATATGATTGAGAGATGCTTATTGTTACTTGAGTTTTATTACTTTGAGCTCTAGATTTTGGCTTCTTTAGGTTAATTGTTAATTTTAGTTAGCTTGATGAGTTTAACATGCTTTCTTGCTTGTCATAATCTTACTAACTTGAATGCAAGTGAATATCTTTATTAATCATAATCTTAAGCATGTTGATTCTATCATATGTGCTTGACCTAGTTGACTCATGTTTGTAACACTTTGGTTAGGCTTAATGCTAGCTTTACTTTAGCTCACTCTAAGACCATAATCTTTGATTGGGGTTGGTCAAAGTATTAGCTAAGTCTTGATTGATATAACTAAGTCATTAAAACTAAAGAGAAGAGAGAAGAAACCAAACTAGCTAGGTTGTAATCAAATAAGGATAGGTGACCAATTCCACATAGGAGTTCCTACTTCTAATAGGTTTTCACACATCCACTTAATTCACTTTAAAATTAGGTTTAATAGCTTAATTAGTTTTGAGTTTAAATCTGTCTCACATACCTTTTAACTTGTAACATACTTCAAACCTAATTTTTAACTAAGCCTCCTTATAAAGATCGACCTAGGTTCATAATAGTATTATATTAGTATAGCTTAGTATTATTTTGCTAGGGTAGCGACATACTTAGTCAACATGCTATTATAGGGTCATTACCCTGAGGTTGTTCTGGTGGCATTTTCGGATCTTGCACATCTTGGGCATTCTAAGTCTATATGCATCATGGAAATCTACCACGTCCTCTTATATCTATTGTAGAATGATTGTAGCTTCATGTACCTTTCTCCCCTTCTATAGAGTAAAGGTAGAAAAAGTTAGTAAACAGGTGTTAAAGGTCGCAAAAGAGTAATGAATGTATAAAAGTTGCTAACTAATGTGATACAATATACAAATAGATCAAAACCAAAGAAGATTGATATCAAACTGTAAAGTCCCAACTCAATCCAGACTTTACCATTCCTAATCGCGTAATTAACAAATCCTAACACAATAATATCAGAGTAACAACCTTTTATTTGTTTTCAAATCACAAGATCCCAACTTCTTAAAACATATATTCAATTAAGAGGGCTAGGGGAAGCACAAATACATTAATAAGACTTAACAAGACACAACATCTCAACCTTGAAAAAGGGCTACATGCCACAGCATGTACCATATATGTCATAGCATATGGTACAAAGCAACGTGCTCTATTTCTTTTTGTGTCATGCACCATGACGTGGCATACCACGCGCCACGATGCATATGATAGTAAATTCTACTATTATATGATAGCTTAAAAGATGAACTTTTGTCGCATGCCATTTCCACATCTAACGTTCGATTAAAGTGATTCAAGCACTCACACAAAGCTTACAAATATACTAGCTAATGGAACAAGTTTGGACTTGATCTGAAGGTCCAATCTACAATTAGACACCTAGCTATAAAAATTTACTTTTTCTTTCAAAGCTTACACCCTAAGTGCTCAATTCTTATTACTTGTCCCATTAGACCACTTCAGGCCTTGAACCAAGTCTAAAAAGGACCATATATACTTGATTGACACTACTAATCATATATAACACGTCATCTACTCAATTTGACCTCCCAAAGCCGCATTACATACTTGTGGACTTATATTAGGCACAACATATACAACATATATTCACACATACACGAATAGATTATTCTACTTTCAACCTTCTGACTCTTACATATAGGGCTTCACCTCACTATATGGTTAGGAATTACAAATGTACTTGACTCTTCTAAATGGGGCTCTGCCTCACCATTTGTGTCAAGTTCTCACATGTTAACATAATTCTCAATTAATTCACATCAATTTTTCACATATAACAAGCGGAACAAGTTACATATAACATCATACACTTGCTTGTTTAGCATCTAGGCCTACCTATGTACCCTCTCACTGGGGCACCCTTTGTAAGATGCAACATCATATACATATACAATCAAGGTTTCACAATATAATTCTTATACACATTTACTTATGCATCCTAGTTGAAAACTCAAAATTTAACAACTTAGTATATATTCATTTCACTAAATGGTAGTTATACAACTACCAAATGAAGATACTCTTTCCTCGCTTCCTTTCTCAACCTTCTTATGCTCTCTTCACATGTGTTCAAAAGTATGGAGTAAGACATACATCATAGTAACTCAGAGGTAACCCGAATTACCGGTTAGTAAGCAAAATCATAAATAAGAGATAAAGTAACATGTGTTTCAATCAAAGTAATATCATATGCATATATAGGAATTTATTTTCATCAATGTCATCATACTTATACAATGCATTCCTAGTTTTACTTAACAGAGTAATCTCTATACTTAGACTAGGACTTTCATCACATAGAATTGGGCCTACCATACTATTATTCAAACCAGCTAATCCTCTTTGTGTATGGATGGTCTCCTGGATTTATCATGATAGAGTTAAACTCTACATTCTGAATTATTAAGACTTCCTAGCCTTATACAAAGTAGGACCATGGCCCCCTATCCTAGTCTAGGGTAACCTCATGGATCATTCCGTATCCTAGGTTCATTGTGGCAAAGTCAAGCTCTATGCTTTGGATTATCATGACTTCTTGGACCTCCTTATGGTAGGTCTAAGTCCCCATACCATAATCCATGGTATTCTTGCGAATGCGATGCATGGCAAAGCATATGCCACCTCAAATTCATTTAAATCAATACTCATATACTCACATGCATTCTTTCACAATTCTGCTACTCTAATAGTTCACAATACAATGCACATTTTTATATAAAAATACTTGAAAATAATTTTACAAACAAACAAGTAAAAGGGTTACTCTAGTTACCTTTAACCCTTGCTACTAATCACAATGGACTCCCAAGCGTGCAGATTCCCATAAGTAATGTCACAGGTGCTTAATCTACACAACACAATGCCCCTCAGTCAATTCTCAACATTCCACAGACCATTGATTTAGCTAAACTGAATCCTTTAACACACACAATGGTCCAATTAATGCTTTTTGAATTCACAAGTTTATTATCTATAGTCATTAGCCCTATAGGCTATTCAAATGACTATAACAACCTCCTAACATATTCATTCACCTAATTTTATCATTTAACCTAACTTTCCTAGACTAAATGAGCCTAAATTCTCAAAGCTTAGCCATTCAACTCCATACTAGTCATAAAACCTTAGTTTTGTATTCGATAGCCCATTTTTTACACTTCTTTTAGATTCCAACACCTTAAAATTCACTAGTTTGATTTCTCAACTAATGAAAGTCAATGAAAATAGGGTAAAATTGAAGCTTAGGATTGTGCAATACTTACCCAGCAAGTTACTCATTGAAGTAGACTCTAAACCTCTAGATATCGCTTTCTTTAATAGAGCTAAGCTTCTTCACCCCTCTAGATGTGTTTTTTACTCTTTCACTTCTAGTTTGACAAGCTATTCACATCAACTTTTAAGTGATCCCTATATAGTACGTCGTGGTGCATGTAACTTTTGCTGTGACGCTTGGCATAGTAAGGTCAATCTCACTTGTGCTCGCGCATTATGCCCCATAATGCTATTTTACCTTTTAATCCTATTACCACAACACCTAAACAATAAAAAACACCAAGTCCAAATCCAAACCACAATCAATCTACTAATTACTAATTTACCCCTGATTAGTAATTAGTTCCTAGGATTGAAATTCATGATGTTACATGGTACTTGTCATGTGAATGTGAAATAAGAAAAGGGGAAATATTTGAGTATGATGAGGGCAAAAATTGTAATTTATAAAGGCTAAAAAGAATAAAAATCATGATTTTCAACTTAAGACTTGTAAATGAGTTAATAGCATAATTTCCACCAGATCAAGATTCCTTTTTAGTATATTTGTTCAAAAAATTAATAAAAATACAATCAAAATACTCAAGATTCCTTTATTTGATAGTGGTATGACTACCATTAAATAAAATGAATGTACAAAGTTGTATATAGAGTTTGAGTTGCTAACTAGAATATATAAGTAAGTGTATTTATGAATTGTGTTGTGAAAACCTACTTATATATATATAATGTTACATCTCTCCGAGGATGCCCTAGTAATGGATATGTGGGTAGGCCTAAATGTTAATCAAGTGAGTATATGATATTGTATAACTTGTTCCACGAGTGTATATGTGCTGAATGTGACATGGATTGTGATTGTTATTTGTGTATATATGTGAGAACTTTACATAAATGATAAGGCAGAGCCTCATTTAGAAGAGTCAAGTATATTATGATTCCCAACTATATGGTAAGGCAGAGCCCTATATGTAAGAGTCAGAGGGTTGAAAATGGAACAAGTGTATTTGTATATTTGTATATATGTGTTACAAGTATTGCACCTTATATAAGTCCACAAGTATATAATGTGGCATTGAGAGGTCAATTTGAGTAAATGATATTATATATATGGTTAGTACTGTTAATCAGGTGTATGAGGTCCTTTTGGATTTAGTTCAACACTTGAAGTAGTCTAATGGGATAAGGAATGAGAATTAAGTACTTAGGGTGTAAGTTTTGAAAAAAAAAGTTACTTTTTACAATCGGGTGTCTAATTTTAAATCAAACCATCAGATTGAGTCTAAACTTATCTCATTAAATAAATTATGTTGTAAGCTTCGTGTGGGCACTTAAATTACTCCAATTAGACGTTGGATGTGGAAATGACATGCGGCGAAAGTTCATCTTTTGAGCTGTCATATGAAAGTAAAAGTTATTGTTATGTGCACTACGATGCACGGTGTGCCATGTTGTGGCATATGGCACAAATAAAAACAAAGCATGATGCTTTGTACCACGTGCCATAGTGCATGTTTTTTGCGCATGGCCCTTTTCCAAGGTAGAAATGTGTTTTGTTTAGTTGTGTGACTATGTTTGTGCTTCTGCCACTAATACAAAATATAAAATTTATGAGGTACTTTTTACATCGATTGGAAGGCAAACGGTGTAAAAAATAAAGGCGGTGGCATTTTTGTAATTATATTGAATTATTTAACACTTTTTTATACTTTTTACTACACCGAGTGGCCATGCACCCAGTGTAGAAATTTTTTTTAAAATTCCTTTCTTTACTTTCCTTCCTCCATTCAGTTCCTCTCCTCCCTCTCACCGCCTTCCCCCTCGTCTCCCCCTCCCTCACCTCCCCCTGCTCCTCATCTCCTACCCTCAACTGCCCCCTCCCCCTCATTCCCTCCCTCGTCGGCTCTCCTCCCCCTCATCCGCCCCCTCCCTCTTCTGCCTCGTCCCCTCCCTCGCCCACCCCCTCCCCTTCTCCCTCCCTCTTGCCTGCCCCCTCCTCAGTACCTTTGCCCTGCCACCACTCCTTCTCCCCTTGTCACTCTCTTAGTATTGAGCCATTGCTGCAGCTGCTGCCACTCAGGTATGTGTTGAATATAAATATTTAAATTTTATAATACTTAAATTTAGTTTTTAATGATATTGATTATTGCTGGGAGTGCTGTTAGTGGCTTCATAAGGCCTTAGGTTGTTGCATGTGATCATTTATTTAGTTTTAAATTGCTAATTTTCTCGTGTAAAATTTTCTAAAACTTTTGAGAAGTCTAATTTTTAGAGGAGACTCCGTCAACAATTTTTTTTAATTCATTCTTTCCTCTAAATTGCTTAAATTTAGTTTTTAATGATATTGATTGTTGCTGAGAGTGTTGTTAGTGGCTTCATGAGGTCTTAGGTTGTTGCATGTGATCATTTATTTAGTTTAAAATTTTCAATTTTCTCTTATAAATTTTTTTAAAAGTCTTAGGAGATCTAATTTTTAGGGGAGACTCTGCCGAAATTTTTTCAAATCTTAAATTAATTAGTTTCTTGAAATAGTTTATAGGTAATAACATTAGTTATATTCTTTAGGAGGTAATATATGGATCGTAGTTGGATGAATACTAGACGAACAAGTGACGAGTATGATAATGGGGTGAAAGAATTTTTGAAATTTGCTAAGAAAAATGCTATTAATAGTAGTGAAAGATTCTATTGTCCTTGTGTTAATTGTTTGAATGAGAGGAGACTAGGTGTTGCTGAAATAAGAGAGCACTTAGTTTGTGATGGGATTTGTAAAAATTATACAATATGGATTTGACATAGTGAACAATTGGAAAATTATAGTAACACATCTCAATGTGTGGGAGTTGATAATCTTGATGATAAAGTAGAAATAAATGAAGATCGGTTAAAGGACATGATCCGTGATGTTGGGGAAGAGGCTTTTAAATGAGCACATGTGTATGATAACTTGTGTACTGACATAGAGAAGCCTTTATACCTGGGGTACACTAATTTTAGTTTGTTATCTGGGGTGTTAAAACTAGTTACCTTAAAAGCAAGAGCTAGGTAGAGTGGCCAAAGTTTCACATGGTTGTTAGAGTTACCTCAAATAATGTTTTCGAAAGGCAATGCACTACCAAATTATTATTATGATGCCAAGAAGATCTTGTGTCCAATAGGTATGAAGTATTAAAAAAAATACACGCATGTCCTAATGATTGTGTGTTGTACAGAAAAGAACTTGAAGAGGAGGAGAAGTGTCTGAAATGTGAGGCACCACGGTACAAAGAGAAGGGGGCTCCTACAAAGGTCTTATGGTATCTTCCAATTATACTAAGGTTCAAGCATTTGTTTGCAAATACTAATGATGCAAAGAACTTGATGTGGCATGCAAATGAGAGGATATCTGATGGAAAACTTCTACGTCGAGCCGATTCTCCTCAATGAAAGAAAATTGATCAATTGTTTCCTGAATTTGGCAATGAGCCAAGGAACTTGAGGCTTGGACTTTCTACCGATGGAATGAATCCTTATGGTAGTCTTAGTAGTATACATAGTTCATGGCCTGTTCTTTTAGTGATTTACAATCTATCACCTAGGTTGTGCATGAAACGAAAGTACATGATGCTATCCATGTTGATTTTAGGACCAAAACAACTTGGAAATGATATTAATATTTACCTAAGACCTCTGATTGAAGATTTGAAAGTGTTGTGGGAGGTAGGTATGGAAGTGTTTGATGCAAATCAGAAAGAGAATTTTATGTTAGGTGTTATGATCTTTTATACTATAAATGATTTTCCTGCAAATGGAAATTTGTTTGGTTATAGTGTGAAAGGTCATAAAGCTTGTCCAATTTGTGAAGAAAGCACAAACTACCATCAACTTCAACATGGAAGGAAGACAGTCTACCTTGGCCATCGGAGGTTTCTTAAACGAGATCACCCATATCATAGATTGAAGAAAGCTTTTCATGGTCACCAAGAACACAATGATGCTCCAGATGCTTTGACTGGGGATCAAGTGTATGAATGTGAGAAAAACATTAATATTATCTTTGGTAAGACTAAAAAGAATACTGGTGCAAAAAGGATATGGAAAAAAAGGTCTATCTTTTTTAACCTCTCATATTAGTGTAATCTTGAAGTAAAGCATTGTATTGATGTTATGCATGAGGAGAAAAATGTGTGTGATAGTATTATTGGAATGCTTCTGAACATACCAGGTAAGACTAAAGATGGTGTGACTGCAAGATTGGATTTGAAAGAAATGGGAATACGGGAAGACTTACACCCAAGACCAGAAGGTAAACGAACTTATTGTCCCCCAGCCTCTCATACATTGTGCAAATCTAAGAAAACAAGTTTTTGTGAGTGTTTACATGGAATCAAAGTTCCTTCGTGGTATTCTTCAAATGTTATGAAGCATGTAGCTATGAAAGAGTTGAAACTAGTAGGCTTAAAATCTCATGATTGCCATGTCTTGATGTAACAACTATTACCTTTGGCTATTCAAGGCATATTGAAAGAAGATTTAAGACTTACAATAATTAGACTTTATTTCTTTTTCAATGCTATATGCAGTAAAGTTATTGATCCCCGTAAATTGGAAGAGTTAGAATAAGAAGCTTGTACTATCTTGTGCCAACTTGAGATGTACTTTCTTCCTACATTTTTTGACATTATGGTTTACTTAATAGTGCATCTAGTAAGGGAAGTAAAATTGTGTGGTCCTGTTTATTTGCGATGGATGTACCCAGTTAAAAGATACATGAAAATACTGAAAAGGTATGTCAAAAATCCATTTTGACCCAAAGCATCGATAGTTGAGAAATATATTGCTGAAGAAGCTATGGAGTTTTGTTCTGATTACTTGTCAAGTACAGAATCAATTGGACTTCCTAAATCTCATCATGAGAAAAGGCAATATGGTCAAGCCACATATTGAGTATCAGTGAAGAGAATGAATTGTGATGAATTACAAGAAGTACATTTATATATCTTGAATAATATTGATGAAGTTAAATATTACATATCTTCTCATAAAGAACTTTTAAAGGCAAAAAATTATCAAATGAGAATGACAGAATAAAAGTTGTTGAAAGAGCATAATAGGACTTTTGTGGATTGGTTTAAGCAAAAATTTTTGAATGAAAGTGGTGTTTCTGAAACAATTAAATGGTTGGCTGGAGGTCCTAACTTTGATGTTATATGTTGGAATGCCTATGATATTAATAGGTATTCCTTTTATACAAAGTCCTTGGATGAGAAGAGTACGGTGCAAAATAGTGGAGTTATGATAATGGCTGAAGCTGTACACTTCTCTAGTTCAAAAGATTAGAAACCTAAACTAGCATCTAGGACTTACTTTGGGGTTATTGAAGAGATTTGAGAGGTTGATTATATAAAATTTAGAGTTCCTATTTTCAAATGCAAGTGGATTGATGTCAATAGTATTCGTGATGATAAGTTTGGATTTACAATGGTTAATCTTAAAAAACTAACTTTTGGAGATGAGCCATTTATTATGGCAGACTAAGCTAAACAAGTTTTCTATGTCACAGATCCAGCAAATATAAATTGGTCAATAGCACTTAAAGGGAAAAGGATGATTGATAGTAATATTGATCATGAATCAAATTTTGATATTTTTGAAACTCCTAACTTCTCAAGTGGGCTATCAATTTTGGATATGGTAGATAAAGTAGATGATGAACATGCCATAAGAAGTGATCACCATGAAGGGATATGGGAGAATATCCTATATGAGTTTAGTTTTGAAACTAAATTATGTTAATTTAGTTCAATTAAATTTATGTTATGGGATTGTTTTTCTTAATTATCTTATCTTTGATTATTTTTTTAATTAATTTCATTTATTTGAATTAATAGGAATATAGAGAATCAAGGTGATCATACTTAGAGCCAGCCCACTACAAGCCAGTCAATTAGTGATGTTGCTCCTAGTGGGGAGCCGAGTCAGGGCACCCCTATTGAGGAGCTGAGTCAAAGCTAGTTTGTGAGGAGGGGGAGATGTGGCACACGATTGAGAGATTTGACTTCAAGTAGGAGTGTGATAGAACACATTTGTTATCCACTTTTATTTGTCAATTAGGACCATTTTATTAATGATTTATCACCTTCAAGTGCACACATTGCATTAGATTTGGAACTTTGCCTAAGTTTCTAGGTTCAGTGCACTAGGGGCATTTTGGTCCAAAAAATGAACTTTTGAGAAAATGTACAAGAAAAATTGACAAAGTGCATTTTATGTCTAGTTGATGAATGGTGAAATTATATTTTTAAAATTCATTTTAGTGTGGAGTAATTAAATAAAAAAGTCAACACTTTCTTAAGTGTCTTAGTTTGTCCTAGTTTTTGGTTTGCCTTTGTGTGAAAATTTTTATATAATTTTGTGCAGCCTGAAACTTAGTTAATTTAATAAATTCTTCCTTGTAATTATGAATTTAATTCTAGACATGAATTAGATTTTATTATATCATATGCTATTTAATTGAATTATGTGATTTATGTGACATAGGTGGCATGTGACTTGTGCATCAATTGGGCAATTGAGGTCAACACTCCTTGAGGTCAATGGCTGATGGTTTGCACATGAATTATGATTATTTTTAGGGGTTAAATCAGCTAAAATGATGTGGATGACACATGGGAAATTAGGCACACATTGGAATCATCTACAAACTAATAGGAAGTTGCCATCTTGTAAGTGTGACAAGGCTCCCATTTACATTTTAATTTCTTTTTCCTTATCTTAATTAAGCTTCAGCGGATTGGAGACACCAAGGAGCATGCCATTTTAAGCCCCAAATGGGATCCAACACATATCTCATTCATCTTCCACATTCTCTCTCTCTTGTTCATAGTGTTCTTCATTTTCCAGCACCCTAACCTCCATTTTCAGCCATCAAATCTCCACAAAACTCATACCATTCTTCTCCTCTCTTCATTTTCGTTCCATCCCTTCCATTTTCACAAGGATTGAAGCTCATTTCCATCATTCAAGAGCTATGGAGTTTGGCCTTCACAAGCAATCACTAGGGTTCTTGAAGATGAAGATTGGCTAAGTTTCTTTGTGGAATCCTAGAGAGATGAAGATGGAGGATGAGTCTTGAGCTTCAAATTGGCTAAGTTCTTTTGTTTCCTATCCTCTTCTCTTTTTACTAGATGATTAGATTCCTTAATCTAGGGTTTAATCATCTTAGCTTATAAATTCTAATTTGAATTTGATCTTGATGTAAAGAGAGAGGATTGTTTCATTTAATTTCTTCCTTAGACAGCCATGACTGAATTTTGCCACTCTTTGTTTGGTACATAATCTTATGTTTTTCAATTAGTAAATATCTTGTGTTAATATTGCATAATCTTGTGGTGTTAATGCTTGTGTTGTTGAGTAGCTTGACATAATCTTATGGTTGCTCAATTTATGTGTTTCACCATGGCTGTTGAGAGAGAATTTTGAGTGAATCACTTGGCTAATGTCTTCACCAATTGGTTAATTGAACTAGGGACTTTAATCTAAGACCTAAGGAGGTTAGCTAATTAGGTTAATTGGCTTAGGATAATTTTCTTAAGTCATGATAGCTTTAGTCAAGAGGAAAGGGAAGCTAAACTTAGCCTAATCATGAGAAGATAATGTGTCCAAAATCAACTAATCTCTAGGGTTCCATTATTGTGAAAAGGGAAGTTCATTTTACTCACTTTCACTAGCATTTTAATTACTTGCACATTAGGTAATTAGTTTAGATAATTAGCTAGGTAACTAAATTCCTACAAACTTTGGTTGATTTATTTTACTAGATAACTTTCAATTAGACTTAAAACCATTCCTTGGGAAATGACCTAGGGTTGGTCCTATATTGCATTAGGGTTAACTTTAATGTAATTTTGAGGATAAGCGACTAATTTCCTATCAGAGTGCTAGGCGTAGGTTACCAATTCAATTTGACTAGAGATGGAATCCTATAGGGCCACATAAAGCCAAGTTTGTTTGTTTTCTTGGCCTCCTATCATGTACCAAGCCTCCTATTGTGTTTGAGGACTGGCCTGATATGCTAGAACGTGTCAAGGAATAGATTTGGAAAAGTATTCAAGTAAATAATTAAAAATTATTGATTATTATCTTATGTCTTCTTTGTAGCTCACATACGATATTCCATCTAATCAAGATTGTCGACACAAGTTGGAGAAATTTTAAGACTGAACTTGCTAGAAGATATATCTTTATCGAGGTGTTAGAGGGTCAAGCTCATCCCAATCCTCTTGATACATACCAATTCCTTGATGAAGATACTTGGGAAGAATTTGTCAGGATTCGAACTTCTAAAAAGGCTTTGATTTGTTGATTTTTAATTGATTTAAGTTTTATTTAGATTTACTTCAATTATAAAATCTAAAATTCAAGTTATTAATAGGAAAAACGAGCTAAAGGGTGAGAAATTGCTCGGCAAAATCAATGCCCCCACACCCTGTCTCGTGGAGGCTATGCTATAGCTAATAATATACTGATGGTAGAGAAATAGAAGAAGAGAGAAGAAGTCAAGTCTGATCCTTCTATACTCTTTTTTCCACCATCACCTATCTCTCGAGAGGAGAAATAGAGATATGGACATCAGTATAAGAAAGGAGGCTATACAAGTGAGATAGCACGGGAGATTTTCGAGAGGATTATAAGTAAAATTATTATTCTTTGTCCCTTTAGATTTCTATACAATTGTATATATTATTAATTAATATTGTTATTTTTATATTATATGATGCTCTTAAGGAGCAACAAGCCCAAGGACTTCATTTTAGAGGGCAGAAATGATATCTTAACTGTTGCTACAGGCAAACCAGAGCATCCGGGTCATGTGAGGGATGTTGGATATGGTGTTAGCATTAACGACTACTTTGAAGCACTTGCACGTCCCAATTCAGGAGGTGTAGTGATCAGAGAAGAGCTTAATACATTGATATCCAATGTGAAGCAGCAGACTAAGGATGAGTTCGAAGCTTTATTTATAGCTCGGCTTCTACAAATGAAAGAGCAAATAAAGGAGGAGATGATGAGCATAATGAGCTCACGACAGGAGACAACTGCTGAACCAGTTCATATGTCTCCTGCATTTCATAGTACAAAAGGGAGTAATGTTCTTGAGCGTGTGTCAGAGGGTCCTTTTGGTGATAACATTAGTGAACCGTGTGAGATATTTCTAGAAGATCCTGATAAACACTTGGTTGCTCTTAGTTACATCTACAGCTTGGGGTCAGCCATTCACCATAAGCAAATTCAAGATGATCAAGTAAGAGTGGTGGTTGTAGATCTAAAAGTGCCAGATGCTTTAGTTCCATTCCCTACTAATGAGGTCAAGACTGTGGTTGAAGCTGTTGGTAATTTTATCCTATGGCCCAAGAGACTTGTGAATCTAGTTCAAGCTATGGTACGAAATTTCATGAATTTTTATTATGTAGCAACTTCCTAATATATGTTTTTTATTAACTATTTCTTGCCTTTTTATTATGTAGAAGCTTTCCTTGCCGAATCTCCCGAAACTTTCATAACCCTCATTAACTCCGCATCAGCGAATGATCTTAATGGCGTATGATTTATCATTCGAATTTAAGAGTTTAGAAATGGATTCGAAGGTTGTGGGTAAGAAAGACATGATAGTGACAATTGAACGGGAAGATGTGGTTCGACTTCTGTCGAATAATCAGCTTATCACACTACACATTAAACTATTTATGATGTAAGTATATTTTTCTTTAATATATTTGCATTGTTGTAAGTAAACTTAATCATCAAGTTTAGTAAACTAATATAATTGCATTGTTATAGGTATCTTCATCATTTGTGCATTACATTGGGCAAAGGTGATAAGTTTGGACTCTTTTGCCCTCATCATATGATAGAGAAAGGTAATACTCTAGAGTTAGGGGCCGCGTACCTCCAATAGAGAATATGTGAAGTTAAAAAGGATGTTTTTATGGCTCCATATGTGCACTCGTAAGGATCAATTTATAATTAATAGTTTTTTCAATATGGATTTACTTTAACTTGTATTATATTTAGCAGAGATCATTGGCAGTTATTTGTTCTTTCAATGAAGAGCAACATTGTCATCTTTTTATGCTCCCTCCATTACAAACTTGGGAAAAAAAGGAAGAAGACAATAGACTTGTAAGAATACTTTTACTAAACTATTTAATTTAATTTTTTTTGAATATTTTTACTAACTTAGTGATCTTAATCATAGGGCAATGAGAACATATCAAAATGTAGTCTTACAAAAGCATGGACATGAGCTTAAGGATCCCACATGGATTGAGCCAAAGGTGATCTATACTTTATTAATATGTTCAATTATTAAGATTTCTTACTAATTTTTTATAATTTGTTCTTATACAGAGTCATAGACAACTAGTGAGGACGAACTTGTGCGGTTTATATGTCATGAGACACATGCTCAACATTATCACGTTAGGCATGAATGAATTTACAAAAGAGGTAAATATATTTTTAAAAGTTTTATTTTATTATGTTATTTGAGATTGATTAATACGCCTATTTTATGAATCAAATTTTAGATGTTCGACAATTCAGATGCATTTTCTAAAGCTAAATTGAAGACATCTGTATACGTTGGGCAACCTATTTTGTGGAGAACTTGTGAGGTTTTTTGTTACTTTTAGACATATTTTAATTTTGATAGTTGACACAATTTAGACAATTGTTAGTTTTTCTAATAGTTAAATAGTTTTGTATAGTTGATAAATACTTGATAAACAATTGTAAATGAATTGAGCTATCTGATTTAACAATTTTTATACACAAGAAAGGCAATTTTGACAATTTAGACAATTATTAGTTTTTTTAACAGTTAAATAGCTTTGTATAATTGATAAATACTTGATAAACAATTGTAAATTAATTAAGCTGTATGATTTGACAATTTTTATGCACAGGAATAGGTAAGATCGATAAAATAAATATAGTATTAAAAAAATAAAATACTTTTTACACCGGTTATTACCATAAGGTTGTAGAATATAATATTTTTTACATCAGTTATGGTAATAACTGGTGTTAAAAGTAGACTTGTAACACCGGTTGGGATCCAACCGATGTTAAAAGTTTGCGAGCCTAGCCGGTGTTAAAAGTTAAAGTAAACTTTTTTATTTTCTTGTATATAATTTTCAACATCGGCTTTATAATTGATGTAAAAAATTTAATTTTTACATCGTTTTTATAATCGATATAAAAAGGTAGACTTTCTACATCCCCTGAAACAACATCGCCTCTTTAACCACTGTAAAAATCATTTTTAACCACTGTAAAAAGTCATTTTTGTACTAGTGTGCTAGCCCTTTTATTTGAATATATATTTTAAGAAGTTAGGATCCTATGATTTGAAAATGAATAAAAAGCTATTACTCTGATATTGATTTGTGATTGTATTGTTGATTGTGTGTTTGGGAATAGTAAAGTTCGAATTAAGTTGGGACTTTACAATAATACCTTGTTAAATCCAAGAATCTTTGATTCCCAATAACTATAGTGGGTAGTTGTCAATTTTGAATTCCTTCTACCTTATTTTGATATGCTTAAATGACATCATGATATACTAGAATTCATGCTTTGATAATTTTTCATATAAATATTGTTCAAGTTATTATGGGCTCTTTTAAATAGACCAAAGTTTCATCCATAAAATCTATTATAAATTTATTAAGAACTTATCTAAACATTATACTTATCCTATATTCATAAACTTTATCGCTCTTGCTCTTTCTCACATATCCTTTTCTCAGTTTACTCACTTTCTCCTTCCACTATTCACAAGCAAAGACAATTTTAACTTAGGGTGATTAAAGCATCTTTTTAGTAGCTAATATATTTAGTTAAAGAATATCAAAGCATTATCCCTCTCCACCTAGATTAGCATGTTATGATCATATAATTGATTATAAACTTTAGATGATCATAACTTGATATGGGAACATCCAATTGAAGCAAATTAAGACTCCTTGGAAAGAAACATTCATGTTCTATCTATAGCTAAAATTTCAAAGTCATTGGAGTCCATTTAATTTAGAAAAAGAAAATCTGATTATGATGAGGGAAAAAATGATAATTTACAATGGCAAAAAAAAATAAAAAATAAAAAATCCTTTACACCACTGATTTCAAAATTAGGACCTATAAATAAGTTAGTAGCATGATTTCCAACATACTTCCTTTTTAGCATATTTGTTTCAAAAATCAATAAAATTACAGTGGAGGAATAAGGTTGCGTGAGAGAGAGTGGGGGGGTTGAGTTTTGTGAAGGTGATGTGTGAAGGATGGATTTGAATGTGGGAAATGACAATGAGAGAAAGAAAGAGTATGTGTGCCATTGGATAAGAAAAAAATCAATGGTTTAGAGAAAACTATGTAGTGATTCTTTTAAATAACCACTATATAGTCACTAATTATATAACAATTATTTAAACAGAACCACTATATAATCTCTAGAAAAAACATGCATAAAGAAAAGAGACTATATAGTCTCTAAAAAAATTCAAATAGAAATGAGATTATATAATGGTTGTAACACCTTAAAATTTTTTTAAAACAATTAACTCAATCATAGTAGAAAAGTGTCTCCCATGGTAAACAAAAGTCAACTAATCTTTTTCTTTTTTTGAGGCAATTCTATAACTTGAAATAGTACTATGGTAAAAGAGGATAAAACATAGTTTTAAAAACTATTCCACCTTTTGAAATAGCTACCATGGTAGAAAATAGTTTCTACTATGATAGAAGGATTTAAGATAAATAAGTAACACTACTAAAAAATAAGGTATATATAACACCTTATATTCAACAGTTATATAAAAAAACATTGAATAAAAAGGCAGGATTTTAAAAAATAATTATTCAGTAATTAAAAATATACACGTTAAATAAATAATAAAATACTGAATGGATTTAACCGTTGAGTATATCCTTCATTTAAGCAAGCGCTGACATTACGAATTTATTCAACAGTTCGATTTAAGTATATTTGATGGTTTTTGTTAAAGAACTATTGAATAAATATATATTTAATGGTTCTTTAACCAAATCATTGAATAAGGACATTTAAATGTCTGTTTGTATTCATGAATCCATTACTCCTCAAACTCTCAAAACTTTTTTTTCCCTCTAAAAAACCAAATACCTACCTTAGAAACTCCATCCTCGAGCACTAATGAGACATTTTCAGCCAAATCCATCATTCTTTCCGTTGGAACTCTGTTGCCATTTTTGTCCTTTTGCCACTATGGTTTTTGAATGTAAATCCTCTCTTCTCTTCCTCTCTCTCTCTCTCTTTCTCTCTTGCTAACTTCTTCTTCTTCTTCCATTCTATTATCTAGGTTTGTGGGTCATCTCCCTTCAACCATGGGTTGGTCCTTGTGTTTGTGAGTTGTTGGCTAGCACAAAAAAGGTTAGTTTTTTTTTTTTTAAGAAATTGTATAAAATTTGAGATGTTTATTGGAGTATAGATTGCATAGGTTTTGATTATTCAAAGTGAGGATGATTTCACATATAATATGCTTGAATTTTGGTTGAATGAAAATGCTTTGCATGATTTTGTGCTACATATTTTGAAATTTCAATTGTGAAATTGTGAAATAGTTAAATGTGATTGATTGAGAAATTCTTAGTATGAATTTATTGTTATTTTAATGTTCAATTTGTTAAAAGAGGATAATAAGCCTAGGAGATGCTCAATTTTATACTGTTATGTTGCCAAAATTTTTTTAAAAATTTAGTTTTACCCTTGAGTGGAAAAAATATGACCATTGTTAAAGTTATTGTATGGTTTAGAGGGAGTTTAATTATTTTTTAGGATGACATGTAATTTTAGTCCTTTTATTGTCAAATATCATTGGTGAAATGATGTCTTAAATTAAGGTTCAATTGAGGCTTACAGATGATTTATTATGAAAGCCTATTTTGTTCTCTAACTTGAGTGTTCTTGCATTTGAAAAGCTTGCATGTTTTTTTTTTCCAATCAATTTTATGAGTTGGACATTTTGGAACTATAACATGTCAATCAAACTTGATCACAATGAAGTTGGCTATATATCTTGATCATAATTTCTAATTTTAAGGAAAATTAGATTTGTTTATAGGGTTAAGGTGCAATTTTACCCTTAAACTATTCTTAAAAGAGCAATGTTGCCCCTAAAATAATCAAATCGAAACAATATTGTCCCTGTCGTTTAAATGTTTGTTATTATAGACAGTGGGACTTACTTTTCATGAGTTAAGGTGCAATTTTGCTTCTAAACTATTCCCAAAAGAGCAATGTTACCCTCACCATTTAAAAGTCATAAAATTAAATAAAAATAAAAATATAATAATATTAAATGTATATATAAATATAAAATCATAATAATATCAAATAAAAATAATATTGAATGCATATATAAAAATAAATATAAGAAAAAATATAAATTATAATTTTATAACATGTCAAACATAAGTGGATCTTAGTTAAGTTATATATGAGTAGACTTAGAAGCATTTGCATATACACCTATAACTATTGACCAGAGCCATCATTAACTACTAGATTTGGACCAAAAAAATCATTTTCATGATTGAGATGAATTGGATAAAAGTTAAGCCGCTATTAAGCTGAAAACTGAATTTGAATTGGGAACCGAAGTGGTTTTCAAAAAACTAAATGGTTTTAAATATAATATCAAAAAAGCTTAAAAATTTTAAAAAAAGTTAAAAATTAGATCATACTAAAAGCCAACTTTATTTTGGAACAATTCACATGTATAAAATATGATTTGAGACCATTTTTTTTTAAAGATGTTGATAGCTATAGGTGCAAATGCAAATACTTTTGAATCTACTCATATCTAATTTAACCAAGATTCACTTATATTTCACAAGTTATAAAATTATAGTTTTATTTTTTTCTTATATTTATTTTATATATACATTTAATATAATTTTTATTTAGTATTATTATAATGTTATTTTTATATATACATTTAATATTAATTTATTTAATATTATTATAATTTTACTTTTATTAAATTTTATAATTTTTAAAAGGTGAGGGCAATATTGCTCTTTTGAGAATAGTTTAGGGGCGAAATTATACCATAACTCATAAAAAGTGGGTCCCACTAGCTATAGTAATGGATGTTTAAACGACGAGGATAACATTGCTCCGATTTGATTAGTTTAAGGTAAACGTTACTATAATAAATAGTTTAGGGGCAACATTGCTCCTCCGAAAATAATTTAAGGGCAAAATTGCACCTCAACCCTTATTTATACTTCTATTTTGTTTCT
The DNA here is from genome assembly GCF_029017545.1 of Prosopis cineraria. Lineage (NCBI taxonomy): Eukaryota > Viridiplantae > Streptophyta > Magnoliopsida > Fabales > Fabaceae > Prosopis > Prosopis cineraria. Next base: position 41,144,673 of record NW_026555342.1, on the reverse strand, counting down.
TGAAGTAGTTTAACATCTTGTTATATTAAAAGGGTGTAAAGAAAGGGCATAATGCTTAGGCAATACCCATTTGAAGCTGTTATGTTGTCATTTTTTTTAACTTTAATTTTGTCCTTTAAAAGAACAAATATATGCATAGGTGAAGTTGTTGAAGTAATTAAATTTGTGACACACTAAATGCTTTCCTATCTTTACCATCTTTTTTAAATAAGGGCATTATTGATAAGGAGTAGATGTTTACCAACTACATATCTAAAGAATACTAGGATGGGGTGGCAAACTTCATTTGTATAGTATACATTAAAAGGTAAAGAATTTAATATTCAGCTTTAGATTACTCAACAATTCATAACCATTAAATATTAGTGAAAATAACCTTTTTGTATTTCCTTTTTTGTAGTATTGTAAGTCTATCATGTTGAAAAGAATTGAACTCTTTAAATAGAAATAGTTATGTATTTTAAAATCTTATAACCACCTATCAATCTTTCCAAATAATACAAAAATAATTTTTTATACTACTAATATACATCTACAACTATAGTCGAGTTACAACCACCTAACACATTTTATATCAATAAATCCAATATAAAAGCATTTAATAATTGATTTATGTTTGCATAATACAATATCATAAATAAATTTTTGCAAATGAAAAATTAGATAATGGAAAATGATAGTTGGACAATATTTGCAAATGAAAATTTTGAAACTATTTTTCTTATCCCATATATACTTGATTTTAATAAGAGAAATTGAGTTCAAAATGTTGGATGCTAATGGTAATTCCATTAGCTTTTAGTACACCATGGTACACCTAGCTAGCAGGATGCTTATAGAAGATGCTAGCCCTGTACGAAAGCCAACTCATGTGGATTGTAGGGATGGTAATTTGTGAGCACTGTACTCACATTTGTTTTTGTGTGTCCCATGCCTGTACTTGATTCGTGGTTCTTACCGCGGTTGTTATTCGTTCTGATAAAGTCTTCCTAAATTTAAATTTAAATTTATCATTTATATAAATTCTTTAAAAGTATTTTACCTAATTGTGCCATTACCTAAAATTGATATATTCTATGAGCAACACAAATCTTGATAAACTTATATTGTTCTATTAGCATTATTTAATTTCACAGTTGTATTATTGAAATTAAATCGTTCTTTATTGTTAGTTCAAATATATGTTTCATGATTTCATAAATTTGTTTTAGACTGAATTTATCAATTCTATCTTCATAATTATTTTAATGATAATTCTAATTGAAATGCTACTCATCAAAAATTCTTTAACCCTTAGATATTATAGCTAACCCTGCATCTCCTACGGATCACTGAGGGGCCCTACTGTTTCTCCTTGAAAAGAAGGATCACACTACAACTATCCTTTTTAGTGAACTATTATGATATTATATAGTTAGAAGTTAGTGTTCCACGTACACCATAGTTAGATCCTAATTTTATTTTATTGATATGTAATTTGCAAGTGTAGAGCTAGTCTCTTTTGTTGGTTTAGCTAACAGTTTTTTTTTATCGTAAAGATTTCATGAAGTCTAAATTATAGGGGAGACTCTGTCAAAATTTTTACAAAATATTTAAAACTTTATAAACTTTATTATTATATATATCTTATATATTGATATTTTAGTTAACCTCTGACCAATCAATGCTTACTCATATTTCATATCGGTCATACCTTTAATATCAAGGTGTGATGCCTGTGTTGTAGTAATTGTGTTTGTTTGTCAAAAGAAGTCCAACATTGCCTAAAGGAAGAGTGCTCCTAGTGTATAAATACTAAGAAATGAAATGGGCTTGTAAAATGGGCTTAGAGGAGAAGTAGGCTCTCGTGCATGAAACAGGTCAAATTAGGGTAATCGCAGTGGAAAACAGTCGATTCGCCCCCTGCGTGTGTGTTCAAGAGGCACTGGGTTCTTTCTACTAGATTATTTTTACAAAAAAAATTATTTATTTTTATGAGCTTACCAAAAAACCTTAAATTTTCTTTGTTTGAAGTTTGAATTCAAGCCTTAGCTGTTTCTAAGTATTAAACCATTTCTCAAATGGATTTTGTTAATTAAGTTCTTAAATGCATTTATTCCCCAACGGCTCTAAATTGATTACATTTTATGTGTGTGTAACTGAGGCTTTAATTCGGTGATTATGAGCCTAACGTTCATGCCTTTACCTTCAACTTATATATAGCTATGCCTTTCGAGCCATTTCTTTCCTCCTCTACATGCTTCATCTAAGTTTCTTTCCTATTAGTCCTATTGTTTTAGTGCCTTGCTTGTGTAGGAAGTGCTTGTTTAATCCTGAGAAATTGTCGGTCTGTTGTCTCGGTATGCTAAAATAGTTCTTAAGGATAGTGTTCTTTAGCATGACTCAAGTAGCTCTTGGTTTACCTCCATACAGCCAACAATCTTAAGAACTATTTAAACTAAATGGCATCCAATGCTAAGAATTTCATCCCCGAGGATATGCCTGGTGGTTCAAGTGGAGATCACTTCATCCATGCTATTATTGTTGTCCCCTTGTTGATGCCATTCCTAAGCATATCAAAGATAGAGGTCTTTAATGGCAAGAATTTCAAGCACTGGTAGGAACGTGTCATTACCATTCATGATATGCATGATGTGGCTAATGCTCTTGCTCAACCTGAACTTGCTGCTGATGCTGACCAAGCCTACAGAGTTATAGACTCATGAAAATAAGATATGCCAACATACTATTATTAGTACTTTATTTAATGATGTGTTCAATGTCTACTATGTCTACATAGAACCCTGTAAGATTGAGGATTCTTTGGTGACAAAGTACACTACTGAGCATGCTAGCAAATAATATTTTTTTGTTGAAAGCTACTATAGGTGGGAGATGACTGAGAAAAGGGTTATGAAGGAGCAAATCAATGAATATCACAAGTTGCTGGAGGACCTTTGTGCTAAAAAAATTACCTTCCAAACAAGTTCATTGCTAGAATCTTGATTGATAAGTGCCAAAATTATGGAATGATTATAAACAACAGCTAAAACATACATAAAAGCAACTATCCTTGATTGAATTGATCACACAACATAATTAAAGACACCAATTGTAAGGCAGTGCGTGCATCTTGAACCAAAGAAATGACATTCAAAGCCAATCTAGTGGAAACAAAGCCTTATAATAAGAGGTATGACCCTAAAATCTAAGATAACAAAAAGAATAAAAAATTTGATTACAAACCCAATGCTTCTAACCCCTCTTTCAAGAGAAAAGGAGACTGTTTTGTCTATGGTAAACTAGGACCCTATACAGCACAATGTAAGAAGAGAGTGAATCGTGATAAGCCTCGAAAGCTAAATGTATGGCACAACGAGATGATGATAGTGATGATGACATCATTGCTACAGTGGTGTCTCAAGCTCTCTTCATTTTTTATATGAAGAAATGGGTGATAGACTTTGGGACTACTAGGTACATGTGTGCTAACTGAGAGATGTTTACGTCCAATGATCCTACAAAGGAAGAGGATGACCATGTTTACCTTGCTGATTCCTATACTGTTAAAGTTTAAGGAAAAGGAGAAGTGGGCTTAAAGCTCATATCAGGAAAGACTCTGGCTCTAAATGATGCTCTGCATGCTTGAAGTTCGAGCAAACTTAGTTTCAATTGCTCTGTTAGGGAAAGCTGAGGCTAAAGTATCATTTGAATTTAACAAGATTGTAATGACAAAGAATAATGTATTTGTGGGAAAAGGGTATTGTAATTAGGGACTGTTTATTTTGAATGTTGATGAAATGAATAAGACTGCATCTTTTGAGTATATGCCTATTTATATGATTGATTCCTTTGATTTGTGGCATGCTAGACTAGGTCACGCTAGTAAAGGTTATATAAACAGGATGTGATAACTTGAACTACTTTCTGAAATTAAAAACAATGATTTTGGAAAATGTGAAGTGTGTGTAGAAACCAAACAAAGTAAAAAGCCTTATTTTTCTAGTCAAAGAGAATTTGAATTACTATCTTTACTTCACACTAATTTAGATGATTTGAAACAAACCATGACTAGAGGTGGTAAAAAATATTAAATCACTTTTATTAATGACTTTTCAAGATATACTAAGTTATACTTGTTAAGAAATAAAGATAAAGCTTTTGAAAAATTTCTTTTATACAAAGCAGAAGTTAAAAATTAGTTAAACAAAAAGATTAAAAGAGTTAGATGATTTTGTTAAATAATTTTTGTGAAAAAGAAGGTATTATTCATGAGAAAACACCTCCTTATTCTTCTGAGTCTAATAGTGTTATAGAAAGAAAAAATAGAACATTAAAAGAAATGATAAATGCTTTGCTTGTAAGTTCTTTTGCATTTGATAACTTGTGGGATGAAGCCATTTTGTCTGCATGTTTTTTACAAAATAGGATACTTCATAAGAAAATAAAGAAAACACCTTATGAATTGTGAAAAGGGTTTAGTCCAAATTTAAAATATTTGAAAGTTTGGAGGTGTTTTGTAAAAGTTTTATTGCTTGATCCTAAAAAGAGAAAAATTAGTTTTAAAACTTTTGATTGCATATTTATTGGGTGTGCTAAACAAAGTACAACTTATTGCTTTTAGTTTTGAAAAGTGATGTTTTAGATCAAAACAAAATAATTGAGACTAAGGATGTTGAATTTTTTAAACATATTTTTCCTTGAAAATTGAGCATGCCTCTATACCTATTGAGAATTCTGAGGTTGAACAAAATTCAAATAAGGATTTGGTTTTAAAGAGAAGTAAAAGGAAAAGAAAAGAAACAAGTTTTGGAGATGATTTTTATACTTATTTGGTGCAAGATGAACCTTTAAATTTTTATGAAGTTGTTTCTTCTCCTTATGCTAAACTTTAAAAAGAAGCAATTAAAATTAAAATTGATTTCTTAAGAAAAAATAAAACTTGAGTTTTAGCATATTTGTCTCAATGAGCTAAGGCTATTAGGTGTAAATGAATTTTTTTAAAAAATAATTTTTAGATGGTTTAATTGATAAATATAAAGCAAGGCTTATGGCCAAGATTTTACTCAAAAGGAAAATATTAATTATTTTGACACCTTTTCTCCTGTGACTAGAATTTCTTCTATATGGATTCTTATTGCTCTGGCTTCAACTTACAAGCTTTTTGTTCACCAAGTGGATGTTAAAATAGCATTTTTAAATAGTAATTTAGAAGAAGAGATTTATATGATGCAACCTAAGGGATGTGTCATTCCTAGGCAAGAAAATAACATTTGTAAACTCATCAAATCTTTGTATGGCTTAAAACAAGCACCTAAGCAATGGCATGAAAAACTTAATCAAGTTTTGACAAATGGTGGATTTCATATTGTTGAAGTAGAAATATATGTTTATACAAAACTTGTGAATAATGATTATGTGATTATATGTGGATGACATGCTAATTTTTGACTCTAGTATGTGCGTTGTTAATGAAACAAAAAATTTTCTTTCTTCAAATTTTGATATGAAAGATATGGTCGAAGTCAAGGTAATCGTGGGTGTAAAGATCATAAGGAATGATAATGGGATTTTACTTTCCTAAGAACACTATGTTGAGAAAATTCTTAGGGAGTTTGGACATTTTGAAGATGCTCCTCTTAGTGCTTCTTATGATTCAAGTATGCAATTAAAAAAGCACAACGGTGACCCAGTTGCTCAATCTAAGTATGCACAGATTATTAGGAGTTTGTTGCATTTAATGAATTTTACTAGGCTTAATATAGCTTATGCTGTAGGCAAATTGAGCAAATATACTCACTATCCAGGTAGTAAACACTAGGAGGCTCTGGCGAGAGTCTTAAGATATTTAAGAGAGACCATAAATTATGGTATATTGTATAGTGGATTTCCCGCTATATTGGAAGGATATAGTAATGCTAACTGGATATCAAATTCAGAAGAGACAAAATCTACTAGTGGTTATATATTCACTCTTGGTGGTGGTGCAATAATTTAGAAGTTTGTAAAATAGATAATCAATACAAAATCCTTAAGGGGTTCTAAATTTATTGTCATAGAGATGGCTAGAACTAAGGCTAAGTGGTTGAAAAACTTCTTAGTGAGTATTCTCAATCCATTACGTAAGATTAGAGTTAAATTTGGCAGATCCATTAACTACGCCCTTGGGGAAGGAATTTATTATTGAAATGTCAAGGGGAATAGGACTTAAGCTTGCTTGAAATTAATGATGATGGCAACCTAATCTTTGTGATTGGAGATCCCATAAAGATGATTCAATGGGTAAGAACAAGTCACTTATCAGTTCTGCTAGCACTAAATTTTTGTCCCTTCCAATGGATTAAGAAAGTGCTAGAATGTATTAGACGGAAGTTGAGCAGAAGCTCTTAATGTTTTCATAGTTCTTATAGATGATATATTCATTACAGATACACTTGATGAAAACACTTATATAAATATGGAGTGGGGCCGCTCCTATGAGATTGTGGTTAAATCTCTAGAGCATTTGTTAAAACTAGGTGTGCGTATGGTCGATAACGTGCAAAACCATCATTAACAGCATAGACTATGGGGGTATAATTTGATTAATATGACCTTTAGTACACACTCAAGATTAGATGGTTCAATAACAAAGTTACACTAACTTTTTTGTGTGCTAAGTTTTATTAGTCTAGGTTTGGTTGAAGCTGAAAGACACTAAATTCAAAGTGATTATCCTCTGTGTGAATAACTTAGATGATAGTAGGTCCTTTTGACACATGTGGGGGATTGTTGTAGTAATTGTGTTTGTGTGTCAAAAGAAGTCCCACATTACCTAAATGAATAGTGCTCCTACTGTATAAATATTAAAGAATGAAATGGGCTAGTAAAATAGGCTTGGAGGAGAAGTGGGCTTGCACACACGAAGCAAGCCAACTCTAAGCAATTGTAGTTGAAAACAGCAAATTTGCCTCCCCTGTGCACGAGTTCAAGAGGCATTGGGTTCCTTTTACCTGATTATTTTTGCAAAAAATAAATAATTATTTATTTTTATGAACTTAGCAGAAAACCTCAAATTTTCACTGTTTGAAGTTTGAATTCAAGCCTTGGCAGTGTCTAAGTGTTAAACCATTTCTCAAATGGATTTTGTTAATTAATTTCTTAAATGGATTTATTCCCAACGGCTCTAGATTAATGACGTTTTATGTTGTGTAATTGAGGCTTTAATCTAGTGATTATGAGCCCAACGTTCATTACTTTGCCTTCAGCCTATATACAGCCACGGGTGCAAACAGAATAATATACTAGGCTCTTGAGCTTTTGAGCTATTTCTTTCCTCGTCTGCATGCTTTATCTGAGTTTCTTTCTCGTTAGTCCTATTGCTCTGGTGCCTTGCTTGTGCAGGAAGTACTTGTTTAATCTTGAGGAATTGCTAGCCTATCACTCGATGTGCTAGAATAGTTCTTAAGGACAATATCCTTTAGTACGACTCAAGCAGCTCTCAGTTTACCTCTATATAGCCAATAGCATGTAAACTACCTTGGATGGCTCTCGAGTTGATGAATGGTAGGTGATATTGATTGGACATGATTTTGGTGGGGCATGTATATCTTATGCTATAGAGTTGTTTCTTCTTCAAATTTCCAAGGTTGTTTTCATTTTTGCAACAATGCTGATTAGTGGACAAAGTACTTTTGATATCTTTTCTCAATAGGTGAACTTCTCCTAATAGCATTGCAATGGCCACATCGATACTTTATAATTTAGAGAAAGCATGCAGCTGCCATTTATAATTTTATATGTCATTATGATGTTTATGAACTTACATCTACAAAAGATGTGGTTGATTTACTTTCTAAAATGTTTCAGCTTATTTTATCACCTCTCTGCCATCCGTTGAGTAGTGCATGCAAAATGAAGTGTGCTTGATGTGGACAACTGCACAACATTTACCCCTTGATACTAAATAGTTGATTTTGTTTGGAATTTTTCCATTTGAACTTGTAGGCTTCATAATTTTCCCATCTCATTGCGGGAATACTTGTTTCTTGATTTACACCTACACTATGGTTGCATAATGTATAGCTGTATATGTGCATTGCCATTTTTTTTCCCGAGCAAATGCAATACCATTTTTTTAACCGATGAACTTAATTATAGCTCGAGCTTGCTCATTTTTAACTAATTTACAATGTTCCTTTCACCTTTTAAGCTTCAAGGGAGTTAAAGATGAAGAGAAAGAACATACATTTGTAGTTAATTTATGGTTTTCTGCTCTTATTAAAACAGTTGAGTTTTATAAACCATAACATGGAGTTCCTTATTCTATCAATGCATTTCATTATGCTTAGAATTAAAAAATAGACTAATAGTGATGATTGTAGGCAATTGATGGTGGTGGTTTAATTTATGATAAAAATTAGTCAAACTGACTATATTTTTTTAATAATTAAATGTAGTGTGTTTTAAAAACAAGAAAAATCATTCTGTTTCTATTTTTTATTTTTAAAAATGAAAAATGGGAATAGTTTTAAAAAAAATTAAATTCAAAATATTTATTCAAATGATTTTTTTTATTTTTTATTTTTAAAACAGAAAATAAATTTTAAAGACAGAAACTAAATAGGTTATCGCCTTGCACTTTGAGATAACTCATCCGCGAGCTTAGATGAGCATAAGGCGAACTTGGACACTGCAACATTCATTAAAAGGACAATTTACGTAATTTACAAAGGGGGGATAAAACAAAAAGAAAAGCACGTGGTTGTGCACATGGGCAAGGCAAGCAATTCACGGAAAATCTTATATGTGACACATGGGCAGTTCCTTAGTTTTCGCTAATTTTCTTTTTTTAATAAAGGAACAAATAGTTCCAAACTATTTATAAGAACAAATAGATGGAAAATATGATAGGTTCGAGCTTATTAATAAAAAACTCTAACATATTTTTTAATATAATTTTTTTATAAAAAACAAGTCAATTTTATTAATATAAAAACTGCAGGTTGATATACACTAACAGCAGAAGGGGGGAAAAACAATGAACACTCGAAACCTATGCATTAACAACTAACATGCCAAACTATCAAGGCCGGGGGGGGGGGGGGAACGCAGAAACAAAGCAACAGCAAACAGCAACCAAAAAAAAAAAAAACATATACAGTACAATTTGTTTTGAGTTAAGCATTAATTTTTTTTCATTTAATATTCCGAACTAACTATAAAAATTCATAACTAAATAAACTCTCCCCTAATTGATTACTTTTATTTTGGCTAATTTTAAAATTTGTAGGAAATAACTAATTTCAACAAACTTTATTAATTTATGTAAATTTATTATATTATTAGTTACGTTGCTTATAAAGAGAACTACAGAGAATATAGCTTGAAGAGAAGCGAAATGACTACTTCTATCTGTTATAGGATTGAGTGAACTATAAATTCTATGGCATACATTCTTATTTTCCCATATGCAAGTCCAATCTGCAATGAGCATTTTACTAAAATAAATTTATAATTTTAAAATAATAATTTTATTTACTTTTTCATCATAACAATTCTAAAATAATCTCTAGTACAGGTTTTATATGTATAAAAATAATTGAATATCATAAAAAATATAAAGCTAAAATAACAAATGAATCTACATCTGAACCATCTAGTCGCCCCATTCAAATTCGATGCACTTCATTTCAGAAGCAAAATCCCGATCGACCATGCCCACGTGTTCAGAACGTTACGTACTCGAACAACAAACAAAGTATACGACAGCCACATACACTAACGTAAGGATTAAAATATTTATATTGTAAACAATTAAGATAGGATGAACTTGAATATTCTGACAGAGAAAATGGTAAGTGGTTATGTAAGCTAAAAACATATGAATCACATGAAGTTTTGTATTATTTGAGAATTGAGAAAACTAGTGACTGAGGAACAGCATCAGAACTAAAAATCTAAAAACCTGATAGGGACCCTAATATCCCATATCATCTTCTTATTTAATTTTTTTTTAAGCGAGATTTTTTTTTCTTTTCATGGTACGTGCTATAATAATGTCTTAAAGTGAATTTAATTTTATTATGACATACATCAATAAACCCATTGTTTTGAAAATGCAATACATCAATTTATTAGCCAGCATTTACAGCATTAGCTGTTTGATTAATAATAAATATTTTTATTTCAAGTTCTAAACATAAAATTGGATATAACACTTAAGGATCAATAGGCAGTATTATCAAGTTTGCATGCTCTGAATCTCTTTAAATTGATGAATTTGACAGTGTGTAGTGTATCCTCTTGAGCGATTGAGTAGAATAACGATGAAAGTATAACAATTGATGAAAGATGTGTTTGAATGGAGCGACCACCAAACCAATTCTTGAATCTTCAAAAAATTGCTTGAAATCAACAAAGAGCCAATGAACCAAGCTAGCATTATTGATGAAGGATGTCTGAATGGAAAGACCGGCCATCAAACCAGATGGAGATAACCAGAGGGTATTCAGCAAAATTGTGATATATTGTTTCATCACTTTGACAACCAAAGGGAAATTTTATTAATGTTTGAGAAGTTTTTGCAAAGTAGTATTTGCTTTAGAGGTAGCTCTACTTTCCAAATGGAGTGATGTGGCAGATAATCACCGGTGGGATGCTTCTATGATTGACACGCATTGTGTTTATTTTTATTTAAAATTGATCGATACAGGTCATTTACAAAGAAATGACCAGACTGCGTTACTATATCGAGCTATCAAAATACAAACAAAAATTTAAACCACAATAGTTAATTTGTTAAACGGCTTAACTCGTGTTCCCATATACATCACGTTGTTCACATTCTGTCAATGGATCCAAGAAATCTGTCCGCGTGCCTTGAAACACGTCTAATCTGACACCAACATGCGTGGAAACTTCTCACTTTTTCCTGGCTATAAATACCAAGTCTAGTTCACTTCCCAGATTAACAAGAGCACTAGCTAGTTCAGAATTTCTAGAGCTCAAGTCTCAAAGCTTGAGGGGCTACTTCACTTTAAACGCTGCACAAAGCATAATCGCGTGGAAGAGAAATACACACAAAGACGTCCTCCAAGATGACCCAGATAAAAGAAATTATAGGCAAATCAATGGTGGAAGCTTTTCGTTTGGATGCTTCAAAGGGACCATTTTACTTTAAATGCTGCACGGAGCAGCAGCATAGAATTTCCTTGCCTGCCACTTTCTATTGCTCAGTTCAAACAACGAAGGAGCAGAAGAAGAAGGTGCTTCAACAAACTGCCTCACCGCTCTTAACTTTTACTGAGGGGGCTGAGTCAAGGAGAGACCTCGCTGCTTGGAAGAAGGTGCCGGAGACGGCGATGGTGACTGTAACTGCCACAGTAACTATCAAGAATAGAAAACATTCAGAGAATGAGATGATGTCGATGATGCTTCAACGTTTTGAAGCTTTCGACAAAACCACGTCTGGGAGAGGCATGGTTATGCAGTTAGTGAGTACTGAAGTTGACCCTAGTAAGTTTGTGTTTTTATTTTATCTTTTCCCTTGTTAGATACCATACGTAATGCTTTACGATTAGCTAGATATATAAATATATTATTATATGTGGTCTCAAATTGTACTGTGTTAAAATGAAGGAACAATGGAGCCAAAGGTGAGCAAAAACGCTGTATTGGAGTGTATGAAGGACGTGAAAGTTGGGAATCCGAGGACCACTTACAAAGTAGAATTTGAGATTGATTCAGGTTTTGGGTTACCAGGAGCAATCACTGTGTTAAATAAATATGAAAAGGAATTATTTTTGGAAGACATTGTGATTGAGGGCATTTTCCATTTTCCTTGCAATTCTTGGGTTCAACCTGAGAAGCTTCATCCAGAGAAGAGAATTTTCTTCACCAACAAGGTAAAGGCATATTTTAACGTAATGATTTTCTTCCTTCGTTGCCATAATAAATTGAGACTGGTTGATTGATGAAGTTAATTTGTTGTATGTAATGTTCCAAATTAAACAGGTCCATTTACCGTGGGAGACTCCCGCAGGTCTCAGAGAGCTAAGAAAAGAAGAGCTAAGGCAGACAAGAGGAGATGGTAAAGGTGTGAGAAAATATGGTAATAGGATTTATGACTACGATGTGTACAATGATTTGGGAAATGCAGACAAAACAAGACAAGATCATTTAAGGCCAATATTTGGTGGCCATCAATATCCCTACCCTAGACGATGCCGAACAGGTCGTCCTCCTTCTGTCTACGGTGAGCTCTCACTCCAATTTCATATCGTGATTGGGACCATTGAATCTTGCAAAAGAGAATAAAATAACTTAATAAACCTATTTAAGCGGTACCTTAGTTTTTCAAGATTTATATGAAAGTATGGAAAATAAATACAACCATTAATTAAGAGGTGAAAAATACCATTTTATATTTTATATTAATTTTGATGACTGTGGAAATCTTATAAATAATTTATTCTGATTTCTTTATGAATTCATAACTACAGCGGACCAGAAAGTTGAGACGCCAGTAAACGCATTTAATGAAACGTATGTGCCGAGAGATGAAGTATTTGATGAGATCAGAATCCAAGCTCTGGATGTGGAGAGGACTAAAGGAATAACTCGGAATCTTATTCCTTTCTTCAAAACTTGTGTCACAAAATGTGGAACTTTCATGCAGTTTTCGGATGTTACCAACATTTACAATGGAAAGACTGCGCAAGAATGGAAGTGTCAAGATGCGAGCAATAAGATCCAAGATTCTTTGGATGAGTACTTCAAGTTCAATACTCCAAATATTATTAGAGGTATGTTCAGCAAATTTTAACTCATTGTAAACTTTTGAATTGTAAAAGGTCTTATTTAGGTACGCAACTATCAATGATTGCAGGAAATAACAATGGCACTTGCATACGAGATGAGGAACTTGGCCGCCAGACATTGGCTGGCATCAACCCTCTAAGCATAAAAAGGCTGGAAGTAAGTATAATAGTGTAAAGAAAACTTATCTGATTAATCTAATTTTTCACAAAATACAACAAACGTAAATGAAAATGTATCCTAACCTCTTACCTCTAAACTTTTGTAGACCTTTCCTCCAAAGAGTGATTTAGATCCATCTCTATATGGTCCACAAGATTCCGCAATCAAAGATGAACACATTCTGCCGTTCCTCCATGGAATATCTGTAAAAGAGGCTTTGGAAGAGAAGAAGTTATTCATATTGGATTATCATGATGCTTATATCCCATTTCTCAAAGGCATAAATGCTCAAGAGGATAGGAAGGCTTATGCGACTCGTACGATCTTCTTCTTGACTAGACTAGGAACTTTGAAGCCCATAGCAATTGAGCTCAGTCTTCCACAAGGATATCCAAATCATTTGTCCAAACAAGTCCTAACTCCTCCTGAGGATTCCAACTCTTATTGGCTGTGGCAACTTGGCAAAGCACATGTTTGCTCCAATGATTCCGGAGTCCACCAGCTTGTCCAACACTGGTAAATAGTTCTATAAACCTAATTTCTATTGAGGTATTTTTTGTTCAAACCAATTAATCAATCAAATTTAAGTGGCTAAACTGAAATCATCTTTGAACATATACAGGTTAAGGACCCACGCATGCATGGAACCTTTTATTATAGCAGCTCATAGGCAATTGAATGTGATGCACCCAATTTTCAAGCTTCTAAAGCCTCATATGAAAGACACCTTGCAAATAAATGCCCTAGCTCGAGAAGCTCTCATCAATGCTGGAGGCATTATTGAATCTGACTTCTCTTGTGGTAAATTTTGTAACCACATAGTATCTGCTGCTTACAAAGATTGGTGGCGTTTTGACATGGAAGCCCTTCCTAATGATCTTATAAGGAGGTTTGAATTCTAAACTCACATTTCTTAATCTCAATTCGTAATGTTCTACCAAACATATAGATTAATGAACTTTTAATAATGCAGAGGATTAGCTGAACCTGATCAAACCAAACCCTATGGATTGAAATTGCTTATTGAAGACTATCCTTATGCAAATGATGGCCTTCCCATTTGGTTTGCAATAGAGAAATGGGTTAGGACCTATGTGACTTACTATTATCGCGATGGGCTCATGGTTCAATCAGATAATGAGCTTCAGGCTTGGTACAGTGAAGCCATCAATGTTGGCCATGCAGATCACAAACTTGCAAGTTGGTGGCCTAAATTATCAACCCCTAGTGAACTGATTTCTGTTCTCACAACTCTGATTTGGATCGCATCAGCACAACATTCTGCAGTGAACTTTGGGCAGTACCCTTATGGAGGGTATGTCCCAATGCGTCCCCCATTGATGAAAAGGCTATTGCCTAAACAAGATGACCCAGAGTACAAAGAGTTCATGGAGGACCCAGAAGGGTACATTTTGAGCTCAATGCCAGACTTGTTTCAGACCACAAAGTTTTTGGCTGTAGTCAACATTCTTTCACAACATTCTACAGAGGAAGAGTATTTGGGACAAAGGAAGGATCTTTCAGACTGGTCTGATGATCATGAAATCATAGAGGCTTTCTATAGGTTCTCAATGGAATTAAAAAGAATTGAAAAGGAGATTGAGAAGAGAAATAAAGACCCAAGCTTGAGAAATAGATGTGGTCCTGGAATTGCACCATATGAACTGCTCATGGCTAGTTCTGGTCCTGGAGCCACTTGTAGAGGGGTGTCTAATAGCATAAGTATATAAACATATGATTGTATGAAACTAGTTAGGGAAATATTTTTTCTTCACCCACAATTGGGTCAATTGCAAAGTTTACTGTTGGGTTAGAGGAGTGTATATAAGATATACTGCAAAGGAATGAATGAGTGTATCATTGAGACACAATGCATATTGTAATGGATGGTAAATGAAATCATTGATTGTTTTAGTTTTGATGTTCAAATTTTAAGTCAAAGGCAATATATAAATATACCAGAATTTTTTATTGACAAAATTAAAGTATCCAGATCAATTCATCCATTGAAAAAATGGAATCTATCCAAAACTCAGAAAGTGATTCAGTGACTAAGTTACTCAATTATAAAAAAGAAAAAGCAAAGAACAAAATATAAATTAAATGATCAGCTCATCACAATTGAAATTATGAATGTGAAAAAAAAAAAAAATAACACCGTCACACAAGTGTTAGAGATGTTTTACAGTCTCCGAAGTTGTGATTTTTAGTGTCCTTTCACTATTGCGGTGGGTCTCCAAAATCCTCTCTAGGCGCAAATCCCAAATATTCAAATAGTATAAAATAAAACAAACTTTGCAAGGGCGGGATCGCAACAATTTACCAATTATGGGGCTTTAACATGATTCAGAAAAGTTAAGGAAAAATAGTGGCAGAAATTAATTAATTTGGAATTTTTGAAAATAATCTCCTCATTGTGCTTTTCTAGCTTTAATTCGCATTTCGGCTTTCGTTTGCTGCTGCTTTTACTTGTTTTTATATCCTTGTTTCCTGGACTTTGTTAGTTTTCTGAATTAGTAGCAGTATCTTTTGACCCATAAAAGGAAAAAAAAAAAAAAAAACTCCACATTGTTAGAATATAAAAATAAGGAAGAAACGGAGATTTGAAGAAACTAATGGGCTTTGCAGCAGTTAATATTCTCCTTCTAACTTTCTAAATCAACTTTTTCTTGCTTAGCAAGCTTCATTCATCCTACAAATTACAACGCAAAAAATAGTGAGGAGTATATCGGTACTAAATTTCATGACATTTCCATAACAAATCTACCTATTGTACAAAACTCAAATATTCCTCGATATTTAAACAATTCTCGCATAAAATGCAAGAATGAATCCTAAAAATGAATCAAATATCATTAAATATAAGGAGTGATCAATTAGTTAAAAAATTAATATTTTTCTTCAAGTATATAAATAGATGGAAAATTGGAATATATGCTGATTAAGCTAAAAAAATCTATTTTACACAAACACATTTCCATTTGCCAGCGTGCGGCTGCTGAAACATCAATAATTAAGCTTACCCACGTGGGATGTGAGAAAATGACAAATTCTAATGATGTCGAAACAATTTATTTCTTATCGGGGACGATACATACGTGAACAACTGACAAGTGTATGAGAGCCACGCAACAATGTAAAGCTGAAAATGTCTAGCTACCACATTCACAGCGTTTGCTATAAATTATATTAAAGAAGGAAAATAAAAAGAACGTACATGTAGATCCAGACAAAGAAATTGTTTGTATCAAAGCTAGCCACATACAAAGTATATGAGTTTACATGATGGCATCCATATTAATATTGGATGATGTAGAGTTAATTAATTGTCCATTATATTTCCATTATTTTATTTTAATAAATGCAAAATGTAAATAAAAAAATTTTCAATTGTACTTTCTATGAAAATATTGTTTATAAAATTATAATTTAAAAACTTTGAATTTGGACAATCTAAATTAATTTTGACAGTCTAGACCATATATATCACAATGATCAGAAACAAGACCCCTGTTTTGAATCACATGAAGAAATGTTGTATTACTAAAACAACTTGCTACTAGAGTCTGGAGACATTATCAGAACAAAAAGGATGAAACCTAGACTATTATGTGACCGATGATCCCATGAGGCCATGATCATGTATAGCAACTAGTTACTTGTATTTATTTATAGCCTTCTATTTTATAATTTCAAGAACATCTAGATGAATATGTACAACGGAAAGTATTGATGTCATTTTAGCAACAAATAAGTTCGTTCACTGATAAAAAAACATGGATTTTACACCCACATTCTACTCCGCTTAGAAGGGAACTAGTTGATGACGACTTTCAATATTTTACTAAATTTATTAGAGTTTTTAATTCAATTGAATGTCATCTAATTGTTTTTCTTAGCAAAAAAATTGATTAAGTGGATGATTAATTGTGAAGAGGAACATTGACAAGTTTTAAGATATTTTTAAAAGCCAATTGACCAAATATGGCATTAATTATGGGTTTTATGTATGAGGAAAGGCATAATTTATGGGCCCGCATTTGAAAATTTTGTAGGCTACAACAAAGTAATTTCTGCACAATGTTGTTGTAGCAAGAGGCAAGTTGCTGCAATAACAGGCTGTTTTTCTGCCAAATACACAGCTTCACTTGCAGACACATTTGTAGGGTTATGGGGAGGGTTTTTCAAACTAGTGTGGGAGTCCTCAACTGCGGCACTTCCCTAAAGTTTTTAGAAATGAAGATGCTTGGGAAACACTTGTGTATTATAATTTTCAACATAAATCACTTCAATTAGGTTTTTCTTCTTCCTTTTTCTCTGTTTTGTGTATAAATTAATTGCTTGGATTTGCCGTTTCAAGGGTTACGTGTGGTTGATTCCTTTTAGACCTAGAGGAACAACGAACTTGTTGGTGGATTAGACTTTGTTTTCATGGATTAATTATGCTTAATGTTGATTTTATTTACTCAATCTTATATTTGATTGTTTATTTGATGTTTGGTCACCATTGAGTATGAATTTGGGTATTGAGGTTTTTTCTTAACAAAGAAGAATCTTGTGTGGACCATTGCATTAAGTAATATGGGATTAGATTATTATCTAATTTGCAATTAGAATAGATATATATCTAATTGCCTCATGTAGTCATTGTCGAGTGAGATAGAAATTGATTTGCTTCTTAAGTAATTTTGTTAGAAACAACATAATTAACTTGGGAGAGAGCTCTATGTGGTTCAAAAGATCCTTGTATACTAATACTTTAGATTAACAAAATTGGGATTAAAATTAATTAATTTAGTAAATTTTGTTGCACATTTTAAAAATTCCTAAATTCCCCAATCATTACATCAGCATTCTTAAAAGTGTTCCAAAATTGGATTTAACTCAACCAGACAATCATAATTGTGGTTTTATTGTGAAAAAGTTTTGTAGATCCAAAAAATTGATAAATATCAAATTCATCACCTCTTCAGACTGTTGACATTTCTAATACCTTGTATACCAATTACAAACCTAGTATATTTAAACTAGTGTAAAAAGTAAATGAGAAATTATTTTAGTTCACTATAAAAAAATTTATACACCGACTAGTTTATCAACTGGTGTAGAAGGAAATTAATTGTTGGAGAATTACATTAAAGCCTCACACAAAAAAATTAATTACTATAAAGTTCAATGACAACTGAATTAAGGAGATTGACAATGAAGGAAATTAATTTTGGGAGAATTACATTAAAGTCTCACACAAGAAAATTAATTATTACAAAGTCCAGTGACAACTGAATGAAGGAGATTGACAACAGTTGTCAATTTCCTTAGTTCAGTTGTTATTGGACCTTATTGTAATTAATTTTCTTATGTGGGACCTACATATAATTCTCCCGTTAATTTTTATTTGAAAAATTAAAAACTTTCTTTACCGGGTTTTAAATTAATTAGTGTAGTAAATATTTTCTAGCACAATCATTATAAGAACCAATATAGAAAATCTAATGCCACTTAAACTTGCTATAGAATTACTATCAGTCATTCTTTCTACCTGGGTTCTTTTTTAACCAAAGTAGAATGTGGCTGTAAAAGCCATGTAGTAGTGAACTTTTTGGCTGGTAACCTGGCATAAATATTTTTAGTTGTATATATTTATTTGGACAATCTTGAAATTCTAAAATAGAAGGTTATAAATATATACTGGTAACAAGTTGCTATACATGGTCATGGCTTCATGGGATTGATGATTCTCTTGTTTTGCTCTTACATAATTTTGTGGGTAAGGTTGAGACATTAGTGAGAGCTTTACATAGTCTTGGGGTTCACTCTATCTAACCATAAGCCACAACCTCACTAAGGATGTGCTAACCTAAACACTTGGTCACTCTAAAATCAAACTAAGAAAACACCTAAGGACATTAGTTGATGACTCAGGGAATTAAACTAACTAGATACGTTTTCTAAGGTAGTCTTCATAAAGAACTTCCACATGGCCAAGAAGAGAATTCATACACCAAAGCCATAAACAATGAGATAGATAATGATTCTTCCACTATCACTACTAAAAAATAGGGTATATATAATGCCTTATATTTAACAGTTATAAGAAAAAACATTGAATAAAAAAAGGTGGGATTCTGAAAAGATAATATTCAGTAGTTAAAAAAATAACTATTGAATAAATTTATATATATTCAATGATTAAATACAATAATCGTTGAGTAAATTCCTCAGAAAAGCACCTGATGACATTACTATATTATTCAATGGTTCATTAAAAGCAACCGTTGAATAAAGCATCAGAATATTCAATGGTTAAAATAAACAACCGTTGAGTAAATGATTTGGAAACTACCTTACAACATCATCATATTATTCAATGGTTCCTTAACCAGAACCGTTGAAAACGTTTATAATATTTAACGGTTTCTGTTAAGGAACCTTTGAATAAACATTTATTCAACAGTTTTGTAACAGAACTATTGAATAATATCATTTAAATTGACTTTTCATCTCGTAAAGCCATTACTTTTCAGACGCTCAAAACTTCATTTCTCTCTGCAAAACCAAATACCCACTATCGAATCTCCTTCCCCAAGCACCGAGTCCACATTTCTGGCCAAACCCTTCCATATTCTACCATTGGAACGCCATCGTTTGCCTTCATTGCCATTTTCATCTTCCATTTCGTGGTGTGTGAAACATGTAAGTGCTCTACGTTCCACTCCTCTTCCTCTTTCTCTTCCTTCTGCCTCTTCCTCTTCCTCTCTCTCTTTCTAACTTCATCTTCCTCTTCCATTCCAATTGCTAGGTTCGTGGTTCATCTCCATTCAATCATGGTTACGTTCGTGGGTTACATCGGCAAAATGAAAAAAAGGTTAGTTTTTTTAAGAAATTGTATAAAATTTGAGTATTTTATTTAAATAAAGATTGAATAGGTTATGATTATTTAAAGTGGGGATGATTTCATAGACAATGTGCTTAAATTTTGGTTGAACAAAAATGCTCTGTGTCTACTGTTAATTGTTAAATGTGATTGATTGAGTGATTTTTAATATGAATTTGTTGTTATTTGAATGTTTAATTTGTTAAAAAAGGGCAGTAAGCTTGGGAAATGCTTAGTTTTATGCTGTTATGCTGCCGATTTTTTTTAAAATTTTAGTCTTGCAAATATGACCATTGTTAAAGTTGTTTTATGGTCTAGAGGGAGTTTAATTATACTTCTATCTTATTTCTTGAATTAGTTTAAAATTTTATAGGTTAAAATAGTGTAAAGAAAGGGCATAATGCCTGGGGAATACACATTTGAAATTGTTATGCTGCTGATTTTTTTAATTTTAATTTTTCTCTTAAAAAGAACAAATATAAGCATAGTTGAAGTTGTTGAAGTAATTAAATTCGTGACTCACTAAATGCTTTCCTATCTTTACTATCTTTCTTAACTAAGGGCATTATGGATAAGGAGTGGAAGTCTACCAATTGCCTATATAAAGAATATTAGGATGGGGTAATAGAATTTGTTAAGTTTGGGTAAACAATGTAAAAAATCATGAGTGAATTGTTTGTCCTTGTTTAAGTTATGGTAATGTGAAGTCAATTTCTCCTGAGACATGCGAACTTCACTTGTTTATGTATGGAATTGATCAAATCTACAAGTGTTAGGTAAAGCATGGGGAGATACCTGAAGTTGTGAATAATAGTAGCTGAAGGTATATGGAAAGATGTTCATCACTACCATCTTTTGACACAAATGCAAGTGAGGCTGATTATCTTGAAGAATTGGTTGATGCAATAGAAGAGGAACTCAAGAATTTTTCAGAGAAGTTAGAAAGGTTGAAAACTGATGTAGAGACACCTTTGTATGAGGGTTGTACTGAGTTTACTTTATTGTTCGCTGTGTTAGAATTGTACAATTTGAAAGCAACAAGTGGGTAGAGTGATACAAGTTTTTCAAGCTTTCTCTTTCTAATCAAACTAATGCTACCGAAGAATAACAAGCTTTCTGGTTGGCTATATGATGTAAAGGTGTTACGCATAATTGGCCTAAGCTATAAGAAGATGCATGCTTGCCCTAATGATTTCATTTTGTTTAGGAATGAATATGAAGAGCTAACCCACTATTGTAAGTGCGAGACATCACTTTATAAGCAAAATGGGAAGAGTGCGAAGAGGGCAATGTGGTATTTTTTGATTATTCCAAGATTTAGGCATTTGTATAGCATATGTCAAGAGGCAAAGAATTTAACATGGCATGCAGATGGAAGGATTAAAGATGATAAGATTCATCATCCAGTTGATTCTTCTAAATGGATAAGGTTTAATCAGAAGTACTCTAATTTCAGAAAAGAAGATAGAAACCTACACCTCACATTATCTATTGATGGGATGAACCCACATGGTATGCAAAGCAGTACTTATAGTACATGGCCTATGATAATGGTCATTTATAACCCTCATCCTTGGCTTTGCATGAAGTAGAAATATATGATGTTATCCTTGCTAATATCAGGGCCCAAGCAACCCGGGAATGACATAGCTGTTTACTTAGAACTATTGATTAAAGACTTTAAGCTGTTGTGGGAGACAAGTGTTGAGGTATATGACACCTACAGAGAAGAGATATTCAATTTGAGAGCCATGCTTTTTGGTACAATTAATGACTTTCTGACATATGGTAATCTATCAAGGTATAGTATTAAATGATAACTTGGATGTCCTATTTATGAAGAAGGAACATGTTCAATAAGATTGCAACATGGTATGAAGAATGTGTACCTTGGGCATTGTAGATGGTTGGATGACAAGCATCGATATCGTTGGTGGAAAAAGTTTTTTGATGGAAAAATAGAGGAAGAGAGGCCACTAAAGCAGTTGACTGGTGATAAATTATTTGAAAAGGTAAAAGACCTTGATATTGAATTTGGAAAATCATTTGTGAAGCATGTTGGAACAAGTGGGTAGAAGAAAAGATCAATTTTTTTTGAGTTGCCATATTGGAAGACCTTGAATGTGCAACACTTCCTCAATTTGATGGATATTGAGAAAAATGTATGTGATAGTCTTGTTAGGATGTTGCTTTATATTTCAAGAAAGATGAAGGATGGCATCAATGCAAGGTTAGACATGGTTGAAATGGGCATAAGAGAAGAATTGGCATCATAGGAGAAGGGAACTCTCATATTTCTTCAAGCAGCAGCTCACACATTGTCTAGAAAAGAAAAGAAAAGTTTATATAAGTTTCTTGCTACAAACAAGGTTTTAGATGGCTACTATTCAAATGTTAGAAACCTTGTCTCAATGAAGGACCAAAAGTTAAAGGGTTTAAAGTCTCATGATTGTCATATTTTAATGGAGAATTTTATTCTAGTGGTTATATGTGGTATTTTACCTGATAATGTGTGAGGTACAATCACAAAGCTAAGTTACTTCTTTAGGTGCCTCTATAGTAAATTAATTAATCCTAACAAGTTGTCAAAGTTGCAAAGCCAAATTATGCAAACATTATGTGAGTTGGAGATAATTTTCCCTGCTGTATTTTTTAATATCATGGTCCACTTAACCATTCATTTAGTTAAGGTACAATTATATGGCCCTGCTTATTTGAGGTGGATGTACCCTTTTGACCATAATATGAAAGTATTGAAAAGGTAAGTGAAAAGTCAGAAGGTTGCATTATTGAACAATATATTAATGAAGAGGCTATTCACTTTTGCAGTCAATACTTAAAGAATTCAAGGGATATTGATGATGAAGCCATAGAATAAACAAGAAGAAAAGTTGTCATTATCTCAAGTAACCAATGGGAAAAAATACACCTTTTTATGCTATACAACTCTCTAGAGATTGATGAGTATGCAAAAATTCACAAGGTAGAGCTAAAAAGGCGGCACCATTATCAATTAGAGAGTTGGATCATTAAACTGCACAATAAATAGTTCATTCACTAGTTGAAAGAGTATATTGAAGGGAAGTACAATGCCGATCCCAATTCAATTCTTGATAGATTAAAATGGTTGGCATAAGGTTCGAGCAAACATGTCTTCTCTTACACTAGCTATACTAGTAATGGGTACAAGTTCTACATAAAGGAGCATGATGATCGAAGTACGATGCAAAATAATGGTGTATCCACTACAGGTGATGGCATGCACATTTTTAGTGTGAAAGATAAAAAACCTATTTATGTAAAAATGCATTACTTCGAGGTAATTGAGCACATTGGGAGTTAGATTACATCTCCTTTTGAGTTCCAATCTTCGGTTGTAAGTGGGTTGAATATAAGAATAGGATAGATGTCGATGACTCTAGGTTGATTAGGGTGAATCTAAATAAGGAAGGGTTCACAGAGGATCCTTTCATTTTTCCTTCCTAAGCTAAACAAGTTTTTTATGTACATGATCCAGCTATAAGAAATGGTCTATTGTTTTGTGGAGTAACAAGGAAGTTGAAGAAATTGAAGATGCAGAAAATGAGTAAAGTCGAAGAAATGATGAGGTTAAAGTTAATCTATTTCATGGGACATCATTTGAAAATGATGATGATGTAAACAGTGTTGAAGATAATGCTTTCTACATAAGACGTGATCATAATGAGGGAATTTGGATTTCTAAGAGGGAAAAATCAATTCAACAAAAGAAGAAGGTTGTTAAAGTGAAGAAGAAATTAGTCAAAAAAGTAGTTAAAACAAGAAAAAGATTAACATAAATAGGTAGTTATGTTATTTTTGACTTATTAAAGAAAGTACACGTGTTGTTATTATTTTTTGATTTGTTTTTTAACTTATTCTTTTTTATTTATTTAATCTTGATTATTATTGCTTTCACAGGTAAATGGCTACTGAGCATGATCATCTTGACACTGGCTCTAGATCTAGTAGTCTGAGTAGGCAACATGATGACCCAACTAAGAAGAAGGTTAACCTTGATAGGCAGGAACAACAATTGAGGAGGGGGTTGGTTATGATGGAGGAAGTCACTATAGCAAGAAATGAAGGAAGAAAATTTACTGTCAAGTAGAATAATAAGAATCAAGTAGTTGACAGACATAACTTCATCAGTTATATTAGCATAGCAGTGAAATCCTCAGTGCCTATTACTTTAAAATCTTGGAAGAATGCAACTCCAGCAATGAAGGATATAGTGTGGAGAACTTTAACAGTAAGATACTATCACTTTTCTTATTTTTTAAAACTTAATGTTTTGTAATCGTTTGTTTAAATTGACATGTTCGACTTGTAGTCAGGATTTAAGATCGAGGAGAGGCACAAGAAGTTTATTCTATAGAAAGCTGGGATAGCCCTAAGATCTTTGAGACATTTTGTTACCCGCAAATTTTTGGCGAACCCTAATATAGAGGGTATTGAAGATACAGTTCCTTCTCTCATTTCAACAATTGTAAGTAAGGATGAATGGAAAGCTTTTATCAACTCACACCGCAGTCTAGTGTTTAAGGTAATATTAATGTTATTTTATTTATGTATTGTTGCTTTTGTTGTCATCTCCTTTTTATATTAATTAACTTGTCATGTTTTGTATTTTTTTAAAGGCATTAAGCATAAAAAATAAAGAGTTGGCAAAGAATAATGAATATACATATAAGGCTAGATGCAAGCGATATACGAGAGTTGAAAAGGGCTTGATTGAGAAAGAGCAAGCGTCAGAGGGTTTTATATCTCGTGGAAGGATTTGGGCTGAGGCTTGAAAAAATAAAGCAAGCAATATTGACAACCCAGAAACAAAAGTAGTTGTCAAAACAATAGTAAGTATTAATGATATATTGATATAATGTTATTAGTTTTTACTTATTCACTTTGCTTTTTTTTGCTTCATAGGAGACTTTGACTCAGGAAGCATTAGTAGGCACTCAAACTATTGATGAGGATATATTGGAGAAGGCATTGGGGAATACTGACCATCCTGATCGTGTTCGAGGTGTTGGCTTTGGAGTCACAAGAAAAGATTACTTTAGTGATGTGTTCAAGCATAGTAAAAAGGCTGCTTCTTCTACTGAAGTTCAAGAGTTGAGGCAAGAGCTAGCAGGAAGCAGCAGATACTAGCACAATCATAATAGATACAAAAACAATCTAGACTCATTAACATGCTGTTAAGCTGGCATAAGTTAGGGCTTATACTGGGCAATAATAGCCCTAGTGTGGACGACAGTTTCACAGTCCCATCTCAGCTCTTACCTGAGGTATTATTATTCATTTTCCTACAGTCTTACACATAATACTACTTTTATTGTTCATATTACATAATTTTTTATTTTTTTAATTTGTGTAGGGTGAGATCAACATTAATTATTCGGCAAAAGATAGCCATGTGGTTGCACTGTGGCATATGTACAACATTGCTGGGCAAGTAATGCTTCACAATGAACACATTCCTGAAGGGACAGTGAAAGTCTCTTTAAAGATAGTTGAGGACCCTAATTATGATCTACCTTACCCCACTCCAGATGCAAGGATAGTAGTAGATGCATTGCTTAGCTTTGTTGCATGGCCTATTCGTCTTCTTCATATTTTGGCACTATCTCCAAAGGTATATTTGTTAAACTCATAATTGTTGATATCTAACAATTTTATATGTTGGAAAAATTAGCCAATTGATAAGCCGGTGGGAAAGAAAGCACCGAAGGCTATGAAAGCATTCATTACTAAGAGGAAGAGGGGAAAGGATAAGAAGAGTTTTAAAAAATCCAAGAAGTCCATCACATTTCCCTAGAAGACACTGGTTCTCCATCAAGTCCATTTGCTTAAATCCCCTTAACCTCAAGTCTCTAAAAGTCAAGTCATACCCAACAAAAATTGATAATTGCTTAAGACCT
The DNA here is from genome assembly GCF_029017545.1 of Prosopis cineraria. Taxonomy (NCBI): domain Eukaryota; kingdom Viridiplantae; phylum Streptophyta; class Magnoliopsida; order Fabales; family Fabaceae; genus Prosopis; species Prosopis cineraria. Next base: position 41,118,921 of record NW_026555342.1, on the reverse strand, counting down.
ATGCCGAGATGCAAGAAGGAATGCTGCTTCCTTTCCCTGCAGGCATGCATGTTGATCCACAATCTTTTGACAAAGTCAACAATAAGGTATTGGATGATTTATTCAACCATGTAGAGGTTACCACTACCCTATGTAACTTATATATGAGGTGTGTTTCTGAAATATTTCACTAAAAATGTAGTTATATATATACACACACACTTTAATCATATATTTTTCTATTTATTCTGACATTTAAGGAACCTCTACACTATCATGCTTGTTGGAAAAGATATAGCACGGAAGATTATATTTGTCAGTCCTCATATGGTCTCTCCTTATAGCCACGACATAATAAGTCCTAAGTAAGGACTAAAAATATCTCAAAAGCTTTCAAAGTACTTCCAGCAATGTGGTGCCAACAAGAACACAATATTCATAGCACCTTATTATGAAGGGTCAGTTACTTTACGATGCTTCACTTTAATTTATTCAAAATTTAATTATTTATATGATACTTTCTAATTGTAATTTTTATCATAGGGGACATTGGATGTTGCTTGTGATCAATCTAACTTTAGGGAAGGTATAGTACCTTGACCCTATTTGAAGTGGCCATCCCGCTAACAGACCACATACTATGGAAATGATTAATCAGTAAGTTGATTAATTTGTTTGCATATATGTAATTTGTTCTTTTTATATGAATATTTCTCATGTCAAGTTTTCTATTTCATGTTAGGGCCATTGTCATGTACCGCACTGATGTTGATCAATAATTTTGACAACTAGTAAAGGGTAGCAGTCAATTTGATACAGCAGCATCATGGACAGTTGTCAAGGTATATGTATTTATTAGTAAATATATTAGAAATGTCACTGTACAGGTCATGTCATATTATTAATTAACTATTCAGTTATTTTATCCATTGTATGATTGTAGTGCCCAGAGCAAGCAAACAAAGTTAGGGATTGTGGGTACGTTGTCATGAAATTCATGAAGGACATAATCCAACATGCTCTAACCGAAATTCTTCCGAATAATGTAATTATCTTCCTATTCATTAATATTTTATTAGTTTTTATCAATAAACATTATTTTAATTTGTTGTTGCATATAGTACTATAAGGACACATACTGTGACACGTATACTCATGCTTAAATGGAAGAAGTCCTTGAAGAGTTATACACAATATTTTTGAAGCATGGCTCACTTTCAACAGCTAGCAGCAGTGATAGTTAAGAAACTTAGGCAAATTTTGGAATTTGGAGCTTTATGTTTTAGCCACTAATTGCTTTAATTTAAGCATTTCAAGTTGTATATAAGTTTTTTATAGGAAATCATTGTACATTTATATGTATATACGTAACTATTATTGGCTTGAATTTGTGTTTGGGTGTTGGAATATCGTTTTGTAATTTACAATGTAGGGGGTTTGCTCAAAATGCAGTGCAGACAATGGAAAAAATTAGGTCATAATATTCAACGGATATGAGAGAAAACCATTGAATATGATCACAAAACTATTCAGTAGTTTCATCACAGAATTGCTGAATAAGTATATATATTGAATGGTTATTAATGAATAACCATTGAATAATAGGAAAATATTTAGCATTTTTTATTCCAGAACCATTGAATATTATTTCTCACAATTTCTCATTTCCAAATTTCAAAAATTTATGCAATGGTTTTGGAATAAAAACTATTGAATAAATGGAAAATATTTAACGGTTAGAAACTGTTGAATAAATGGTCATAGAATATTCAATGCCAGCTTACTCAATGGTTCATAACTGTTAAATGGTAAGGAAAATAACCGTTTTATATTTTCTTTTTTGTAGTAGTGTATCTAAACTCTAAGGTTTCAATTCATTAAAAAGGTATTCACTTCATTCACTTTTTAATTTAGATTTTAGCATTTAGTTCATTAGTTGTTAGATAACCTTTCCAAACACTTTGATAATTTGTTCACTTGATAATCTAATAATTGAATTGAGACACTCACTAGGTAGATAATCTAAGGTTGACCTTATACTACATTAGAATTGAGTCTAGTATTATTTTGATAGATTTGTGATTAGCCTTAGTCAAAATTTGGTGCCATTTCTAAGGATTGTACTAGATTTGATTTTGAGGTTATTTTAGCATTTAATTTGTATTTTTTAAACATTTTTTATTTGCTGGAATTTTTGAATTTATTTCTATAATTTTTGTTTTGCAATTTCAAGTGTATTTTGTGTTTATTTTAGTGTACCTTTGTGTGCTTTATTATGAGAACTTGTTTGTGTACATTTTTCATCATTTTTAGGCATTACATTTGGTTTTTAGTAGAGCTAGACATTGCTAGAATATCTTGGACATTATTAGTTTTCTTGATTGTTTTTTAGTATTTTGCATTTGTTTGGTGTGTCATAGGTGTATTTGTTTCGTTTCCCTTCATTTTAGTGTTAGTTAAATTGGTTTATTTCATTTTTGAGTCATATTATACTTGTTGGAATTTTTTGGAAAGCTTTGAAAAATTAGAGGAAAACAAATTCTGTTTCAACCTTTTTTGTGTTTTATTTTTGTTTGTTTGCATTCTAGTTTAGCTAGTGTGCTGGTCTTGCTTAATTTGAGCTTCAAATGTACATGACCTAGAAGAAACATTTTTCATTTGTGGAGTTAGACCCTGAAATATAAAAGACAGTTGGAAAATTAAAGAGGTCTCAACCTCAACTTGACTCTTATTTAGTGTGTAATTTCACAATGGAGGATAGACTAGGTCATGAGCACTTGTGTGAGCACAAAGGTCATAGAAATGGTAATGGTAATGAAAATGAGCATTTTCATGATGATGGTCATGTAAACAATGAGTTTGTAAGATTACATAATTTGAGGGAAGAAAGAAGTATTAGGAAATTTAACATAACCTAATTGGCATGATAATTCGTATGGCTTTATGTTCCCCCAACTAATGTTGAGTTTGAATTAAAGCTTTCTATGATTAATGCATTGCCAAAATTCTGTAGATTTTTCGGCGAAGATTGTCATAGATTTTTACATACTCTCTATTTAATGCATGATATTATGAAACCATTGCATGTGAATGTTGACAAAGTACAAGCTAAAGCATTTGTTTTTCTCTTTTGAAGGGCTTGCTAATGAGTGGTATTTCAACTATTCCAATTATTTGAAAATGTCATCTTCAGCCGAGCTAAGGAGACCATTCTAAGAGAAATTCTTCCCAAATTCAAAGGTTACAAACCTTGGAAAGCAAATATAAAGTTCAACAAGGAGAGGATGAGAGTCTCTATGAATATTGAACTAGGTTTCAAGGTCTTTTGGCCAAGTGCCTACACCATTAAATCTCAAGTGATAATTTAGTCCAATATTTTTTATGAGGGCTTAATTCTAAAAGGCAAAGTCAACATTGATGTTGCAAGTAGTGGTTGTTGATGAAGTGTAGTCACTTAACCCTCAAAATTAATTCCATTTCCAACCCTAATATGGTATAGGGCTAACCCTAAGTCATCTCCTAAGGAGGTAGTCTAAGCTTCTTAGGCAAGTAAACTAAGTGAATAGATCAACTAAAATGAGTGAAATTGTTAACTAAGTACCTCATGAATTAAACTTGAAACCTAACCTAAATTGTGTGTGATGAACTTCTTATGGAAGTAGGTACCTAGAATTGGATTAGGACATAAATCATGACTAATGTGCAAGTAAGTTTGCTCTAATTTTTCTTCCCAATCAAATTCAATAGCTACTAGGAAGACTATCTCTAGCAACCTTACCTCCTTAAATAATATCCTTAAGCCTAGGACTCTAGTGCTTAATTCAATTAACTAAGATAGTGTTAATGATTAGAAGGGCGAGGTTATTTAATCAAAAGCCTATATGACCCTAAGACTATGGTTGACCATAACTAAACCTAACACATACCTCTCAAAATTATGATAAGGCATATGGAAGGTATAAACATCAATGAAAATTCAAGATTATGCAATTCTCATCAATGGCCAAAATACACAAATCACATGTCCAAACTAATCCTTCAACAAATCAATCTTCATACTAATAGATGAACTCAAGATTATAGTTGCAAGCCAATAACATCATAATCCAAGATTATGGTCTTACAATATTAAGTAAATATAGAAAGACTAAGTGAAAGGAAACTATTACATAAATTGAAGATCAAAATCATTCATCAAGTCTTCATCCTCCTTTAGGCGCCAAGGGAACCTTAGCCTTTAAGCTTTATTAAACTCTTCCTCATGTTTCTGCTTTGACCTAAATGCTCTATGACATCAAGTAGAGATTAAGGCATTGAATGGAAGACCAAATGATAGGTGTAACATCTTGAGTTTTTAATTCCTACATTAATACTAATTAAGGAGTGAAATAGTAATTTAATGTGGGATTAGGATTTTTAGACAGTGAAGTATTGATTTGACTTATTGGGATATTATATGAATAGATGTGAGTGGAGGAATGACGTTGTGAACCAGAATGGGTGAGTATAGTGAGGATTTCCCTTAGTATGCCATGAGCTACGACTGAAGATAGATGCACTGCAACGTATATTGTAGAACTCTGATAAGTGAGAATGTGTTCAGTCCATGAAAAATAGAAAAGGGATCAGGAAAAGAGGGATCAAACATGGAGAACGAGCTAAACTCTACTAGGGCAAACAATTTTGGGAGAAAGAATGACATTTTTGACCTGTTACTTATCTAGTAAGTCTCATACTACCTTAACCTCATATTTTACTCTATTTTCTTTTAGTTTTAACTATTTAGAAATTAAATTTGGAAGTTTTAAAAAGATAATTTCTTACCTTATAGTAATATAAAGGTCCTCTAGGACTAAACTAGTACTTTGTGACTGGTTTGGGTTAGAATAATAAAGCTTTAAAGCAATAAGCTCAATTTAACCTAGTTTGGAGAGAGAGAATAGTGAGAGAAATTTGATTATGAGAATGTTAGAGTTTGTTTTTGAGTGATAATCGATTATAATACGCATGAACAAGTGCAAATAGTGAAAGTGATAATGATTAGGTACTAAATTACTGTAATTGGCACTTTTAATCAATAGAGTAAATTGACCTTGGGTGCCTAAATTGTGTAGATTCTTACGTACAATGAGTTGAATTGAAAAAGAAACTCAAATAGGGTTATGGAACATAGGTAACCCTTTTTATTAGACAAAAGGGTTAAGGTAACCATATAGTTTGTTATGTTCATTGGCTATTATAAGTATGTAAAAGTAAATATGAAATTGTGGATTGGTTGTTTTATGAGTTTTACGTATGACTTGACATTGTAAACGATTTTAGCATGAAAATCAATTTGTGAAATGAAGTTTGAAGGGTTATTAATTTTCATTGATCTATACATGTAGATATTTATGTGTGTGTGTGTTATGAAACATGGAAAAGTGGTGAAAAATGTGAAAAAGCATGATCGTAAGGGATGGAAGTTCACCCAGGGTATATTTGGATGTGTGTGTGTGGAGATGCGAGTAAACAAATCCATATAGTTAGGTTGGCACCATTGGACATCTGGTGCAGCATATTACAAGTTAGTACTATGGGTAATCTAGTACAACATTATATTAGGACTATTATCATAGAACCTCGGGCAGTCTAATAACTTCCTCGTGCCTGTTAGGGTGCGATGAAGATTCAATGATGCCTCTATAACAAGTGTATGACATAAGAAAAACTATAGTTTTTAGGTGGGATAAAAATTGTTGTCATATACACCATAACACATGGCACAGATAGAAACAAAGCATGTTGCTCTATAACACATGACGTGGTGCATGTGGTACAAGCTGCAGGACATGGCCCTTTTTTAAGGTTGATATGTTGTGTCTTGTTAGGTCTTATGAATGTGTCTGTGTTTTCGTTAGCCCTCTTATTTGAATATATGTTTTAAGAAGTCTGAATCTTATGATTTGAAAACAAATAAAGGGCTATTACTTTGAAATTGATTTGTAACTATATTATTGATTGTGATTGGTAATGGTAAAATTTGGATTGAGTTGGGACTTTATAGATTGAAACTAGCACTGAAAGAGTTACTTGTGTCAATCAAAGTGACTATGCCTTCAAGATCCTCGAGTATTACTAGTAAGGCTTGTCAAAAAGTAGAGATTGTGTTTGAGAATTAGGTATTTGTGATCAATCTAATTTGCATTTCCTTAAAAGGGATTAATGTAATAGCTGGCATGGATTAGCTAGTAGCTAATAATGCTACACTCGATTGTGACAAGAAGCTAGTGTTTTTGCCATTCTTGACGGCAGGAATTAGTTTTATTAAGTAGGCTAGATTTTTGTCTGTTGTGCAAGCTAAAAAGTTAATCAAACAAGGGTGCTGTGCATATATGGTGATCTATGTAGCAAGCAGTGTGTATGACAGGGGTATTGAGAAAATTAGAGTAGTAAGCGAATTTCTCGAGGTATTTTCAGAAGAGATGTCTAGATTACCTCTTGAAGGGGAAGTTGAATTCTCAGTAGATTTAGTTCTTAGTATAGAACTAATTTCTAAAGATCTATATCAGATGTCACCCTCAGAATTGAATGAGTTAAAGAAACAGATTAAGGATTTTCTTGATAAATGGTTCATTAGACTAAGTGTGTCGCCTTAGGGATCATCGATGTTATTTGTGAGAAAGAAAGATAGCAATTTAAGGTTGTGCATTGACTATTGATAGTTGAATAAGGTGACAGTAAAGAATAAGTACCCTTTACCTAGAATCAACAATTTGTTAAATCAGTTGGTTGGAACCTCAATCTTTTCTAAGATTGAATTGAGGTAAGGGTATCATCAGTTGAGGGTTTTTGAGAAATATGTACCTAGATAGCCTTTTGTACACGTTATGGCCATTATGAATTCCTTGTCATGCCATTTGGTTTGACTAATGCACCTATAGTATTCATGGATTACATGAACCATATCTTCAGGCCATATTTAGATCAGTTTGTTGTGGTTTTTATCAATAACATTCTGGTTTATTCTGAAGATGAGGAATAACATGCCAAGCATCTTAGGATTGTTCTCTAAATCTTAAAGGAGAACAAGTTGTATGCCAAGCTCAGTAAGTAAGTTTTGACTAAGAGAAGTTAGATTTTTTGGTCATGTGGTGTCAAGAGATGGGATTTCTGTTGATCCTTATAAAGTTGATGTCATGTTGAAATGGGATTGACCTAGCTCGGTTATGGAGATTTGAAGTGTTTTAGGATTATTGAGATATTATTAACGATTTATCTAAGGTTTTTCTCAGATTGCTTCTCTATTGAAGAAATTGACCCAAAAAGATCAACCTTTTGTCTGGGATGATAAGTGTAAGATTGTGTTTCAAAAGTTGAAAGAAAAGTTGATTACTATGCCAGTACTAATAATTTTGAATCTGAGGTTGCCTTATGAGGTATACACATATGCTTCTTTGAGAAGTTTGGGGAGTGTGTGGATACAAGACGGGCCAGTAGTGGCATATGCATCCAGACAACTAAGACCACATGAAGAAAATTACCCCGCTTATGATCTAGAACTTACAGTAGTGGTCTTTGCATTGAAGATTTGGTATCATTACTTATATTGTTCAATATTCAGTATGTTTAGTAATCACAAGAGCTTAAAGTATCTTGTAGTTTAAAAAGAGTTGAATATGAGGCAAAGAAGGTGGATGGAGTTACTCAAGGATTATAATTTTGAGTTAAAATACCATATAGGAAAAGCCAATATAGTAGCTAATGTGTTAAGCAGAAAGACACTACATATAGCTAGTATGATGGTGTAGGAGTATAGTTTAACAGAGTCTTTTATAGATTCTTAGCGAGATGCAATATCGAAAGCTCTACTTGGTGCCCATACTACTATGATCAATAGTAATTTTTAAAAAGAGTTAAGAATGGTACAGCTAGAAGATGAGTATCTTCTCAGGATTCAAGAAGAGGTTGAATCGAATCTATTTATAGATTTTAGTTTTAATAATGATAGATTTATGGTTTAACGGGACAAAATCTGTGTGCCTAATGATGCTAACCTGAGAAAGGTGATTCTCAATGAAGCGCACTATAGTAAGTATGCTATTCACCCGAGAGCTATGAAGATATACTAAGATGTGAGGTGTTACTAGGCTATGAATGAAAAGAGAGGTAATTGAGTTTATAGCTTGGTGTTTAACATGTCAGAAGGTTAAGATTGAGCACTAAAGGCTGATTGGAACATTATAGCCATTGGAGATACCTAAGTGGAAATGGGACAACATTTTCATGGATTTCATCTTTGGATTGCCCAGAACTCAGTTAGGACATAATGTAATCTAGGTAATTATTAACCGATTGATGAAGTCAGCTTACTTTTTAGCCATTAGGATTAGTGATTCTCTAGAGAAGTTGGCAGAGATCTATATCCACGAGATTGTATGTTTACATGGAATACCAAAGGATATAGTTTTTGATCATGATTCAAGGTTTAGGTCTAGATTTTGGGGAGCATTACAAAGAGCTATAGGTACTACTTTGAAGTTTAGTATCACTTACCATCCTCAAACTAATGAGCAGACTAAGTGAACTATTCATACTTTAGAAGATATGCTACGTTCTTATGTGTTGAAGTTGCATGGTAATTGGGATAATTACTTGCTACTAGCCGAATTTACATACAATAATGGTTATCATTCCAGGATATAGATGGCACCATATAAAGCACTATATGGGAGAAAATGTAGATCACTATTATGTTAGACTAAATTAAGTGAAAGAAGCATTGTAGGGCTTAATATTGTGGATTAGACTACTCAAAAGATTGAGTTAATAAGGAAGAAGCTATTAACAGCTTAAAGCAAGAAAAAGAGTTATGCTAATTGTAAAAGAAGACCATTAAAGTTTCTGGTTTGTGACCATGGGTTTTTGAAGGTTTTGCTAGTAACGGGAATTGGGAGATCGATTAAACCTAAGAAATTGACTCCTAGATTCATGGGTGCATTTGAAGTCTTGGAGAGAATTGGGTTGGTTTCCTATCAAATGGCTTTACCTCTACAATTATTTGAGATCCATGATATGTTTAATTTGTCTTAACTCAAGAAGTACTAACCAGATTCTTCTTATGTGATTGAGTCTTAAGAGTCAGAGTTGTAGGAGAATATGACCTGTAGACTAAAACCAGAACGAATAGTGGATGTGAAGGATAAGCAACTAAGGAATAAAACTATTCAACTGGTAAAAGTATTCTGGAAGGGTATGACTACTAGTGATGCAACTTAGGAGATAAAAGTTAAAATAAGGTAGCAATACCCTCAATTGTTCCCTTAGGTATGTGTGTATCGATGGTTATTTCAATTTTAGGGACAAAATTCTCAAAAGGAAAGGAGAATTGTAACATTTTGAATTTATAATTCCTGCATTAATATTGACTAAGGAGTGAAACAGTAATTTAACATGGGATTAGGATTTTTAGATAGTGAAATGTTGAATTGACTCACTAGGATGTTATATAAACAGATGTGAGTGGAAGAATGACATTATGAACCAAAGTGGGTGAGTGCAGTGAGGATTTTCCTTACCGTTCTATATGCCGCGGCTGAGGATGACTGTGCCATAGTGTATGGTGTTGAACTTTAATAAGGGAGAACATAAGCAACCCATGAAAAACATAAGAGGGATTAGGAAAAGAGGGGTCAAGCATAGAGACAGAACCAAACTCTACTAGGGCAAGCGATTATAGGAGAAAGGAAGATGTTTTTAACCTATTACTTATCAGGTAAGTCTCGTATTACCTTAACCTCCAATTCTACTCTATTTTCTTTTAGTTTTAACTATATAGAAATTGAATTTAGAAGTTTGAAGGAAATGATTGCTTGCCCTATAGTAATAGAAAGGTCCTCTAGGACCAAACTAGTACTTTGTGATTAGTTTGAGTCGAAACGATAAAGCTTTGAAATAATAAGCTCAATTTAACCTAGGTTAAAGAGAGAGAGAGAGTAGTGAGAGAAATTAGATTATGAGAATATTAGAGCTTGTTTTAAGTGGTTAACGGTTATAATACTATATGGTTGGGCTGGCACTTTGCGACATCCGGTACAGTATATTACGAGCTAGTAACATAGGTAATTCGATACAACATTATATTGGGACTGTTACTATAGGACATTTGGGCAATCTGGCAACTCCCTAGTACCCATTAGAATGTGATTAGGAGTCAACGACGCCTCTATCACAAGTATGTGACATGAGGGAAACCATAGTCTGTAAGTGGGATAGATTACCTTTGGCCGGATGTTTTTACCACTGAAAGTATGCTTGGGTTAATGAGCAATTGATCCAGTAGAGCCTATAGTTTTGTGTCAGGGAGCTTCAGAGAATTAGTGGATAGATGTTTATGCTAGTTATGAAAATGTGTGAACAAGATCTATATGAGAAAATTTCTGTGTAAAGTTATATTATGATATATATATATATATATATATAAAAATATATATATGCTATAATTTGTTTTACTATTTCGGTATGGTTCTTTGTGCTACTAGTCATTCAATGAGCTATATTGGTTGCTGAGATTTTGATCTCACTTGTGATTATTTATAATTTTTAGGTTTTGGCAGTTGTAGTGATCAAGGGAAAGATTCAGACCAAGAATTATGAGTTTCTTGATGAAGCCTTGTAAAAATCAATGTAATGAATTTGTATATAAGTAGTAGTAAATGTGTATATAAGTTGCCTTAGGAAACGTGCTTTTTATTGTGAGTTTTTGTGGTGTTTGAAGTTTTGATTTCCTAGCCCCTTTATATATGTTGTACATGATGAAATGATAGTGTGGGTTAGTGGATGAATGGTATTGTGTATGAATATGACGAATGTGTGAAGTGTATGATGAATATGGCCTTATATGAGAATGAGAGTGAAAATGAAAGAAATGGAATTCTACCCAAAAGTGTATGATGGACGGTGCATAGGCCAATTTTGTGGATGCTTGTTATATTGTGTATATAATTAGTCAATCAGGTGTACATTGTCAAAATGGACATGGTCAAGGCCCAAAACATGGCTAATGACTTATGGTTTCAATTGGAGATGCTCAAATGGCAAATTTTGACTTAAAATAATGAAAATGCACTTGATTGTCCAATTTTCAAGGGGAATATCAAATTGAAACAAATTAGTATCATTGGTTAAAATATGAGACAAGCTTTATGTGGATGCTTAAACCACCCCAATCTAACATCAGATACAAAAATGGCACACTTTTGAACTTTGTATCTAAATTTAAAATTTGATAGCAAATTTTGATATGTGTACCATGATGCATGTGTCAACAAAAGACCACATACCGCGGCACACAGCACAAAGTGAGTAGCTGGGGTCTTTGTGCCACATGCCACCGTGCATGTGGCCCAAGCCACAGCGTGTGGCCCTTTTTTTGACTTAATTAAGTTGAATTGCACATGTTTTCTTATTGACTTTAATGCATTATTGCATATTGCTTCTGCGGTGTCATGTTTTGTAACTCAAGTAATTTATAAAATGGTTTTAGAAATGTATTATCTGGGATCTTAAACTTTCAAAATAAATGATTTTGAATTAATTAGTAGTTTGCAAGGAGGATTGTATAGTAATGTTAGTGATGGCATTACAGTAGGAATGTGTAGAGGATGATGAGAGGAGAAGGATGGTAGTGGTTTTGTGAAGATCTAATTGTTAGATGTGAAGAAGGAGTGGGAGAATTTTAGAGAAAAGGAGGAGAAAAATGAAGAATCCTAAGAACTAGAGAGAGAAAATAAAAAATAAAATGAAGAAGATGAATGAATTGATGTTAAATATGATTTTTTTAGTATATGAGACGTGCATATTGGTTTCCCATCAGATTTGGCTCCTAAAATAATTCAAAATGAAATTTAAGAGCCAAAAAGAGCTTCACACTTAACACACATGCCCTTAGTGGCACTTTCTCATTAGTTGGGTGATAATTCCTATGCTAATATGAATATTCCCAAGCTTTTCACTTAGGCAATCTGATCTACCCCATCCATTAAGCCTTTCCTCATGCCACATATGGTCCATAGTGTCCTCTTACACCTCCTTGACCAATTGATGCAAGTTCAAGTGTACATGTATTACCTATGTCATATATTGAACAAAATTAAATCAAATAAATGTGTGTAACATAATAATTCATATCTTGGCACATGGAATTAATTATTTAGATGGGAGAAAAATAATAGAGTGAAAATTAGGCCTGCCACATGTGTAAAACAAGCCATGGACACACATTCATAAAAACTTTAATTAAGTCAACAAAGTCAACAACCCAAAATTATTATTTTTAATTAATATCTCCCAATCCAAATTGAATTTTTAAATATAATTTTATATTTATTCTCATGGGCATAAAACACATTTAATCCAACATTAACCTAAATTTTTATTAAAATTACATTTTTGAAGCAAAATGTGCACGACTTTGTCCTTTAAGTTTCTCACAATTAAGACTATGAATGCACCAAAATGAGATATAATCAAAAGAGTGATTGAAGGTCAACTCTGAATACTATTCATAATTAATATCTCAACACTCAATTTTTAAAATTTATATCTTTCTCAATAGAACTCCATTTTGAATAAATAAACTATTGTAAATGACCCCAAAGGGAGGTGAATTAGGCTAATTAAAAATTTAAATAAAATTTGCAAAAATAATTAGAGTAATGTAGGAACAAAATTAGCAATCATGAGAGATAGAAGAGATAAGCTTTGCATAGATAGTTTATCTTGGTTCAACTCTTACTACTTGACTTTACTTCCAGTTCCCAAGAACCTCCTAAGATTTCTAACTATATCACCAAGATTAAATTAGGCTCTTTATTAGCTCAGTACATTAATAGACTTTTTAATAAGTATGAATCTCTCCTACTTACAAAGGTAATGTCAAATCGCCTTAAGTTCCCTAAGCTTAAGTTCCTTTATTTTGAACAAGTAAAATAGGGATAACTAAAGTAAGTTCAAGAATAAATTACTACTATTATAAACTCTCTAAGAGTAGATATGTAATCAATGAGGCTCTTAGATAATAAATATTCCACAGAAGTTTCATAAAAATGAATGCACAAATAATGATAGAGATTTGTTCTTGATAGCTCTCTTTTGCTCTATATCTTCAAGTTTCATAAATGAGCCTATTTATATTTGAGTGTCATAAATGATTCATTAGAGTCATGAAATTTGTGGTTAAAGATTGCTTGCATTTTGTCTTCTTCTTTTCTTTGTGTTTTCCTAGATAACTGAGCTTGTTTAAGTTTCTCTGGTGGGTAAAGCAATGGAACAGTGCTTTATAATGAGAACTTCCCTTTACACAACATAATGGCTGTAAACATTAAATGCTTTAACAAAAGTAGGTGAAGTTTATATACCAGTATAGCAAAATAACATGGGTGTTAAGAACTAGGAACATAGAAAAACGAATCTAATCAAGGTAATAATTATGTTTAAATATACTTTAGTAAGATTATAGTGAGAACACAATCAATTACAGATGAAAATGATAGCTAAGGAATGAGTTTCAAAGAGATTAAAATCAGACATGTAAAATAGAACATAGAAGAGCAAGGTAGTACCGGTATTATTGATGATAGCATCAGGGCTAAAGAGATGAAAAAGCTCTTATAGAGAAATTTGGCATAGGTGTTGCTTTGATAGTACCGATATTAAGCTTCTTCATAAATGATGAAGATTTTTAACAATTTTAAATAAATAAGAGACCTTATTCAAGAACCACTTAGCACGGCTATTAGAGAATATAACATAGGCATTAGACATTTAACACTTAGTCCTTATGAGAGAAGTTGAGAAGTAGTACCGATGCTATGCTACTAGCACAAGAGTTAAAGAAGTTATAAGCAGTACAATGCCAATGCTATTTTGTTAAAACATGTGTCAACTTATCTCAAAGAAAAATGACCAAGACATAAGATAAATGCAGTACCAATGTTATACAAGAAGTACCAATGCTAATCAAGGAGAATCAAATGAGATAAAGCCATTTTGAACAAACATCAAGGGTAACACCAGTATTGAAAACTTCTAGTACCAGCGTTAAGAGAGCATGAGACAAGAATGAAGAGAAGAGATGAGAGAATAGAATAGGTAGCGTCAGTGTTAATGGTACAATACTGGTGTTAAAGACAATTACACATAAAAAGGTCCATAAAGAGATTTTTAATAATGGGTACAGCTAGAAATCTCTAAAACAAGAATATCATAAAGTATTTAAGAGACTTATAGTTAAGTCAAATACTTAACTAGGGTAGAATTACTTTTAAAGAATAGAGTGTTTGCTATATGGATTACATAAGCTATCACTTAAGTCAATCTTAGTTCAACTTTAGCTAATTGATTTTAGTCATGATTAGATAACTTATAAAACACAATCTTCTTTTTATTTCTTAATCATTAAAACTAGGATTCAACAACTATCATTGAAAAGATGTTGGAGTCTATTTTCAAATGAGATATGTTTCACATTAAAATGATTTGTGTAGTGAGAGATATGACTAAAGATATGACCAAAGGTCAAATCTAATTTTCCACACAATTCCCATTTCAAAGCTTAAACTTCAAGTGTTCATAACTTTTTAACTTACCTCCTTTTTAAGTAAATAGAACAATTTTGAAAACTTTATGAAGCTAGTAATCAAAACATTAAAAATCTTGTGAGAGATATATGATAATGGATGAAAAATATGATTGTAAAAAAAATATATCTCACTCTTTCCCTTAAGAGCTAAAATGAATGTTTTGATTTAAAATATCTTGAATCAAAATTTCATATATAAATAAATGAGTTTAATATAAAGACTTCTAGCCTAATGATATTATACCTATTAAGTTTAAGTCTTCCAAGATGCATCCAAGTTTGTATAAATGTTATTATTCTTCTTAAGCTCTTCTTAGATCATCCTTTTCTTTATCTTTATGTTTTTCAATCATGAGTGTAGCATAAAATGATACTTTAAAGTTCTTCCTCTTTATGCTTTCTTTTATCTTGACTTTAGACAACCTTAAATGATATATTATGAATAAAATGGTTAGTCCAAGTATTAATATACATATATCCAACTTATGAAAGATGATACTATGAATATTATTGCATATAAAATCAATTTAAGAAAAGGAAAAATATGATAGTATAAAATAACTTGGATGCACACAAATCATTTTTTCAAATCTCATGTAATATGGAATAACATAAGTAAAAATGCTTTAAAGCACTTTTTTCCATAGTCATAGTTAACTACCATATATATATATATATATATATGAAAATAACTAGGCATAAGTATATAGTTAACTTTTCTATAATTGTTATCATCAAAACTTAACATAAACATAATGTCATAAGTCATTATGTCTAACAGGTATAAGGTCTCTTCCATGACTATAAGCCATATCCTTAATACATTGATCATGTGAACCCGTTATCTTGATGATTTTGCATTCCAAAATTAACATTGTTCTTAAGGGAAGATGGGGCATCAATATAGGAACATAAAGCTAGGTTCACCTTCTAGTTTGGTGAACTAAGCCTTTCTAACCATATGAAGTTGAGATTATTCCTTAGCTCACCCACAGGCTTGGCATTTTCACAATACTGAGAAATGACCTATATTGATGGAACATGTGATCTTTAGGAACTTCTACATACCAAGAAAGAACAAGTAACAATAGAAGAATGGATAAGTTCAAAGATGAGGATGATTAGAATGTCCTTGCTAACTTGCTAGCTGAAAATCCTAATAAGATCTTGGAACAAGATAATTAATGAATAGGCTTTTTCCTAGGAGATTGCTATAGAACTTGAACCAAAACATCAAGAAAATCCAACATTTGAATAGATTTCCTAGATATTAACTTGACGACCTAATACTAAGCCCTATTTTATCAAGATTAGATTCACACCTATAAACGCATCCCTTCTTCTCTAAATTAGTGGCTTATTATATGGAAGTAAGATGACATAGAGGTGGTATAGGCAGACAACTAGCCATTCCATGCCACAATAGATATTATGGATGCAAGGTACTATGATCTAAACATAGGAGCTTTAAAATTTTATGCACTAGGTAAGTTAAGACACGTTCTAAACCCATTATAAAACTCACAAAATGACATCTTCCACCAAACAAGTCATAGTTGCCATAACCATACATAAATATAAAGTATAATGCAATACCCTAGGAAGAATCTTAGAATAAGCTAAACAAGAAGTCTATGGGGTTGAGCTAATTTATGAAGACCTATTAGATGATCTAGAGTAGATCATCGAAGACATTCCACCCAAAGTGTATGATCTTTTAGAAGAAATCAACATGGAATTCTTAGAGGTTCCATGACTGGTTTACATCAATAGTTTGGTACAGCTTGCCTTGAAGGAGAAATTGATAGAGATCCACCAAGAATATAAGGATTTCTTTAGGTAGGGGTATAGTCAAATGCTAGGCCTAGGTAGAAAGTTGGTAGAGGACTACCTACCAACCAAACTTGGATTCAAGCTATTCAAGTAATTGATAAGGATAATGTCATCCAAGATAAAACTTAAAAAGGAAATCAAGATTCTTGGATATAGGTTTCATTCAACCATGCTGATATTCCTAATGGTTGTCCAATCTAATTTCTATGACGAAAACAAATGGAAGATCCAAGTCTATATGGATTCTAGGAACCTAAACACAACCACATTAAAGGACAAGTACTCTATACCAATAGCAGACCTTCTAATTAACTTCAGGGATAGTAATTAACTTTTTTCTTTTATGGATTGTTTCTCTAGATATAATAACATCTTCATATCCCAAGAAGATGTCCATAAGATAGCCTTTTAGTTTTCAAGATATATATGTACCTTTGAATGGGTAGTATGTGTAATTCCCTTCTAACACAAATTAACACGTAAATCACACTTAGGTTTAAAATTGAAAACCATAACAAAATTAGGATCCCACATAAAATCTTTTGAAAACTATTTTTGCATTGATTAAATGTCTTAATCATACATAGCAGAAGCATAAGGATTTCAAATACCAAGTACAAGAATAAAACAAAAGCAAAATATTAATTTAAAGTTGAACTGGGCTATATACGATGGCAAGTGGCACATGTGATACGGCATGTGGTATAAAGACACCATTTTTAGTTCTATGACATGTGTCACAGTATACGTACCATACACCGTAGAGCAAGTATCCAATTTTTGCTATCAACTAGAACTTATGATACAAACTTATAAAATTTATAATGACCATGGGTGAGATAAAACTTCCAGTAACCAAGATAACTTATCAAATATCTATTAACAAGATTAACTCTAACTAAGAAAAACCATTTTGTTTTCAAAATCTATAAACTCATACACATATAAACATGTATATAAATATTTATAATGATTTTCACAAAAATCAATAGCACACTCTTATGATCATTGATCCATTAAACCTCAAAGTTCCTTAACTAAACCTATAAACTTTATTGGACTAATCACATCTTGATTTAAGCATACCTTCAATAGTAGAAACACTTGGCCAAAGGTATTCTATCCCATTTTTAGATTATGGATTTCTCCCTTTTGCATATATATGATAAGTGTATCATTAACTCTTAACCATACTTTTTTAGGCACTAGGGAGTTGCCAGACTACCTTGATGTCTTGTCGTAATAGTCCCATACATAACACTACATCGAATGTCCCTTGGAACCAGCTCGACCATATAAATTTTTTTGTCATACACATCTCCACATAATTAGGGTGAACTACTACCCTCTAATATGATCATTCCACTTTTACATGCAAATAATCATATTCACACATTTTTTATGTAATTATACTCTTACATATTAAATGTCCCTTTTTAAAACATAAGAAAAAACATTAAAAGAAAGTCAAACTCATTTAAATGCTAAAATATGTAAGTTCCCGAAACATACCCACTATAACATCATAGATTATCATATCACATTCACTTATAAATAGTTAAACTACTTAATAGACACAATAAAATATTCGGTTTTCTTAACCTTTCTATACTTAGAAAGGTCACCTATGGAACTACTTTCTTGAATCCCTTGCTAGACAAAGCGCAAACTATGCTAATATAATGCAAATTAGCACTATTAATCAATTACCAACTTGATCAAAAGTGCTAATTGTCACAACCAATCACCTAAACCCTCTCATTTACCTATATACCTTAGGTTCTTATTATCCTAGTAAGCCTTCTCATTACTTTTATCAACCCCAACACAATTCTTAATCAACTTTCCACCCTTTTTAACATAATTTAATTAGGCTAAACGAGCCTACAGCCTCAAAGCTTAGCCATTAACTTCCAAACTAGTCATAAAATCATAATTTAACTCTAAAGTGTCTTTTTATTACTAAAGGGTAAGAAACAACTCCTTAAAATTTCCTAATTCAATTTCTCTATAACCCAACCTAAGAGAAATTAGTGTAAAATAGGAGCTTAGGGCGATATGAAACTTATCCGACAAGCAACGGGTCAAAAATATCATCCAAGTAGCTATAGATCCTTACCCTAATAAAGGAACACTTCCTCACCTCTCTGTTATACTCCTAAACCTTTCTTCCTTTCTTTCCTCATGTTTGATCCACATATTTATAGTCAAATTTTTATATCATGCGCTGTAGCACATACTACGATATGTGACACAGTGAGGAAAATTTCACCGTGCTCATACACTTCACTCCAGAATGATGTTTCCCCACCCAATCTTGTCCACTAACAACTCAAGGAATCAAAATCTCAATTCACCATTCAAAATCTTAATTATCTAATTAATATGCTAAATTACTAGTTTACCAATTAATTAGTAATTCATTTCTCGAATTAAAATTTTTTGATGTTTTGGTCTACCCTTATGTCTCAAAAACACTAGGGCCATATACTAATGAGCAATAAATGCCATCTTTCACAACATGATAGGAAAGTTCTTAAATGTTTGTATTGATGACATAATGGTGAAGTCCAAAAAGAAAGTGCACCACGTGAATCATCTTAAAGGTTGTTTGTAGAGGGCAAAAAAGATCAACATCAGACTGAATCCTCTTATGTATGACTTCAACATACAAGTCTAAAACTTCCTTAGACTCTAAGCACACTAATAGGAGATTAAAGTAGATAGAAATAAAGCAACAGTGTGCTCAAGGCACAGGCTCCTTCTAACAAGACTAAACTTTGATGATTCTTAAGCCATGTTAGTTATTTGAGAATGTTCATCTCCAACTTGGCTGGGAAACCCAAGGAGTTCTTAAATCTGTTAAAGCTCAAGCCGAGCTATAATTTCAAGTAGGAAGAGTGCTACTAACAAGATTTTGAAAAGATCAAAGAATATCTCTCTCATGACATAAGTAGGCTTTTTATTATCATCATTATATATATATATATATATATATCACTAATGAATCCCTAGGGAGTTTTCTAACTCAAACTAACTCCTAAGGACATGTAGGCTTTTTACTGTCTTAGCTGTTATCTAACTGTAACTAAAACTAGAAATTTATCAATTAAAAAAACCTTGTTTGGGTCTCTACTTTTCTTGTGTTAAATTACACTACTATATGTTAAAAACATAGTATATGTGGTATCTCATGTCAATTTAATGAAATAGTTATTAAATAGGCTTATAATGTTTGGGAAAATTGGTAAGTGAAGCTTGGATCTAGTTGAGTTCACTATCTACTATATGAAAAAGGCAGTAAAAAGTCAAGCACTACCTAACTTCTTTGTAGACCATCCATCTCTAGATCCTTAGTAAGGACTGGCATGATATGTTATCTCTCCTACTCCATCTTGTCTATGAAATTAGACTTCTCATGCATCAACAATTGGGCCGAATATGAGGCATTTATCATCAAACTTGAATTGCTCTGAGAGATAGGAGCCAAGGAAGTAGCAATTGAAGGAGACTTCTAGTTTGTACTATGACAACTTAATTAGTAGAAATTACAAGTACAGTAGTATAACTATGGTTTAGGGTATACTCACGGATGTGATATGCATGTTTATGCATATGTCCTATCTCATACATTTCAATCAATACTCACTTACCCATTTGCATATTCTTTCACAATACTGCTACTCTATCAATTTATAAATCACAATGCCCATAGTTTTATAGCATACTTGTAAATAATTTCACAAACAAACAAGTAAAAGGGTTACTTTAGTTACCTTTCACCCTTACCACTAAGGGTTACCGCTCGCACTGAACCTCTCAAGTTAGTCTAGCTTTCTCAAAACCCCTTCAGATGTTCAATCTACATAATGAACACCTTCCAATCCATCACTAATACTCCATTTAAACATTAATTTGGTTAAATTTAACTCTCTTAACAAACAACATAATTCAACTAACACTTTCAAATTCATATAATTCATCATTTATAGTCATTGACCCTATAGGCTATTCAAATGACTATAAAAACCTTCTAATTTATTTATTTGCCTACTTTCATCATTTTAACCAAACTATTTAAGCTAATTGAGCTTACATTTCTTAAAACTCAATCATTTAACTCTAAACTAGTCATAAAACCTTAGTTTCGTATTTGTTAGCCCTTTTTAAACCTTTCTTTTAGATTCCAACACCTTAGAAATTCTTGATTTGATTTCTCAACCAACTAAATTCAATGAAAAATAGGGTAGAAATAAAGCTTAGGGATGTATGGAACTTACCCGACAAGTCACTAGCTAAACCAAACTCCCGAGCTCCCACAAATTAATGCCCTAACAAATCCAGGTCTTCTCTCATCTTCAAATTCATTTTCCCAACTCTCCTCTTCTATTTTCTCAAGCTAATCACGTCAGCTTTAAGTAATTTCTATGTAATGCATCATGGTATATACATCTTCCGCTGTGGTGTAGGGCACAATGAGTTCAATCTCACTTGTGCTCACGCATTTCATCCTAAATTGTTATTCTACTATTCAATCCTATCAACACAACAACCAACCATCATCATATATCAATCTAACATTTAAACTATAATCAATCTATTAATTACTAATTTAACCCTGATTAGCAATTAGTTTTTTGGCATTAAAACTCAGGATGCTACATCATACAATATATAGATTATATGGAGTTCATGTTCTAAGAGAAACCAAATGTGAGACTAGTGAATTGGCCTAAATGGCCTACAATAAATGATTTTCAAAAGGGTTAGCCCATGAAATCATAGTAGTTTAGAAGAGCAAATATCGATACTTGATGGTGCAAAAAAGAAGAATGCTTGTGTTCTCTATCACTTAAGATCAACAAGAAGCTTTAGATTAGAAGAAGGAGATCAAGACCTACTTAGCCAACCCTACTACTAGAGCCACCTAATGGAGGTCCTCAAACAAGTCTATAATGGTTCTTATGGAGCACAATAGTTTGGAATAAAAATAAGATGACTCATCTATAGGCACGGTTATTTTTAGCTTATAATTCTTTTTGATTAAATGAAATTTACAAAAAGTTATAGGCAGTACCAAAGGTATGGAACCATCTAAAGAGAACTAGTATTTAAGCTCCATAATATTGCGAAGCCATGGGCTTTTTAAGGATGGGCTATGGATATTATTAGCAAAATATATCTCGCATCTTTAAAAGGACATTCCTTTATCCTTGTGGCCACAGACTATTTCACTAAGTGGTAGAAGTCGTTTCCATAAAGAAGATAGAGTAAAGAGAAATCATCAACTTCATCCTAAAGTAAATAATATATAGGTTCAAGCTATCCTAAACTATCAATATAGACCAAGGTATAATATTCATAGGGATGAGGTCAAAGAATTCATGAAAGACTATAAGATTATCTTACTCTACTTTATACCTCATTATGCTCAAGCCAATGGTCAAGTTAAGGCTTCCAAGAAGATCATAATCATTATTCTATAGAAGATGTTGAAGACAATCCTAGATATTAACACTTGGTGCTCTCTAAAACCTTATGGGCTTATAAAATTTCTATTCGAATTGTGACAGGGGTGAACCCTTTTTCATGGGCTTATGGCCTATAATATAAGACTTAAGCTGAAAGGTTTTCAGGTTAGCCAACTTGTACTAAAAACAAAAAGTGGGGTAAGTGGTCCCTAAAATTAGGAAGGACCATTTAAAGTATATAAAGTTCAAAAGGCTAATGCATATTGCTATATAGAATTGAGGAGAA
Organism: Prosopis cineraria; assembly: GCF_029017545.1. Taxonomy (NCBI): domain Eukaryota; kingdom Viridiplantae; phylum Streptophyta; class Magnoliopsida; order Fabales; family Fabaceae; genus Prosopis; species Prosopis cineraria. The sequence continues at coordinate 41,096,732 of NW_026555342.1, read as the reverse complement.
CCACACAAAAGTGTAATAAATGGAAAGTTTTATGGTAGTGAATGTTTAGCTTTAAAAAGATAGCAGGAACATAAAGTTGGAGTAGTAGAAATGAGAATGTTGAGATAGATGTGCATGCATACACATAAAGGTAAAATCCAAAATGAGTAGATATGAGAAAAAGTAGGTGTAGCATTTATTAAGGGAAAAATGGTAGAAAATCATTTGAGATTGTTTGAACATGTACAAAGAAGATCGCAAAAGGCATCAATGAGAAGAGTGGAACGAATAATTTTAAGCCCTATAAAGAGGGGCAAAGGAAGGTCAAAGAGAACACTTATGAAAGTTGTTGACTAAGACCTCTTAGTTAATAACATTCCTAAAAACTTCGTAAATGATAGAGTACAATGGCATAATGCAATCTATGTAGCTGACCTTACTTAGTGTACTAGCATAGACAAGCAAATTGTAATACTTGCCCCGAGTTATCCAAAAATCACACAATTCAAATAAACTAATTATGGTTAAGGAGTTAATCCTAAAACCAACTTAGGAAACAAACCATTTAAATCACTAAGCAAATACACGATTGTAAAGTAAACATTTAAAACCTTTTTTAAATAAAAAAATTTATAGGTTTTACCTATAGCACACGGAAGCAAGCTAGGCAAAAGAGAGGTAAAAAGATGCTGCCATGACAGCATTAAAATGCTATCATGACAGCCCTCATGGGCCAACTTTTGGGAGGTGCCTTTTTGTCATTCGATCCCTAATCAAAGAAATTTTAAAGCTCACACATCATATTCAAAGGGTACTATAAGTGTACCAAATTTTAAAAAGATCCAACGATCGGATTAAAAATTAGACATGTTAAAAGATTGGTCATTTTTGCTATCATGATAGCTAAAGAGCTGTCATGATAGCACCTCTGGACTAACTTCTGGGGTGCACCATTTCATCATCTAACCTCCGATCGGAGCGATTCCAAAGCTCACATGTCACTTTTAAATAATACTATTAGCATGCCAAATTTTGGAAAGATCCAATGGATGGATTGAATTTCGTGCATGTTGCAACATCATCAATGTTGCTGTCATGACAGCAAAAGTACTGTCATGACAGCTCCTCTGGACCAAATTCCAGAGTGTACCGTTTCTCCGTCTGGTATTCAATCGATGTGATTACAAAGCCCACACAAAGCTTATAAAAGGTTTTACTTGGGACCCAAATTTTAGAGAAATTTAATGGTCGGATTAAGATTTGTACACCCAGATGCAAAAGTGCAGTTTTTTGGTCAAAACCATTTTGAAAATTGTCCAAATCTCATCCTAATGGCCACAAATTTGTGAGAACACTTTAGATACATCAAATAGACTAAAAACACCTGATAGAATATTTAAATGATAGAAAAATCCTTGATACCAAAATTTGACCACCCAAGTGCTATTTCCCAAAATGGACTCTAAACCCCCAAAATGTACAAATCACACAAGAGTGGCCAAAAACTATTCCAAATATCATATACACATGTTAAACATTTTCACTTGGCTCAGAGATCTATGTGGGGCCCACACACCCACTCTCTCTATCCAAGGTGTATGTTTGTCTATAGCACACCATTTACAATGCAACCATTTTGCATTTGCTTGTGGAATCATATATATGCCAAAATAAATATTTACTTGTAGGGAAACTTGGTCTACTAAAAAAATCCATCAAAACCACACACCATAGCTAAGTTTCCTAATAACAAGTCTACAAGCAAACAAAAATTCATACACAAGCCATACAATCCACACATACTCATACACATATACATAATCATATCCTACTGGCACCCTAATCTTAAATACATTACAATAGACTTGCTCAAAAGAAAGGGGTTGCAGTTCTTTACAATTCACAAACAACCCCTAGCTCTGCTCCTTTCCCTGTCCTTCACTGGTTCCTTTGCCTAGACCTGAAAATATTAAAAAGAAAGGGGTAAGACAACCATAGTCTCAGTAACGGAGAAATGTACATTGATTATTACAAAGTAAGCCATAATTGAATAAATAAATAATAAATTCAACATAGTATATTATTTAGCTATTTAAAATGTATGAATGCATGACATAGGCCGGTATGGCCTTTCATGACCAACAGAATACGCCTTGGCACTTTTTAACTTGCAGGTAAACCTTATACATGCTTTATGCCCTTTAACATTATAGCTTGACAAGTTTTCATATGTAGGGAAGTTATTTATGGTGCAAAAGATCATCACAAGTAGCTTGAATACCTCCTTCTGATTTGCATCGAACACATCCACACTTACTTGCCACAACTTTTTCAAGTCTTTGATCAAGGGTCTTAAGTAAACATTAATCCATTTCCTGATTATTTTGGTCCTAAAATTAACATAGACAACATGATATACTTGTATTGCATGCACAACATGGGAGATAAGTTGTAAATCACCAACAGAATTGGCCATTAATTGTGTTTGCTACTAAGGCTATCATAAGGATTCATGCCATCTATTCTAAGTGCAAGTTTGAGGTTCCCTGGATCACTACCAAACTTGAGAAAAAAGTGTCTATTTTCTTCCATTACTCCGAATAGGCTAGATGCCAAAAATTTCCATTTGAAATCCTCATCCACATGCCATCTCAAATTCTTTACATCCTTTTCATTAGCAGATAACTATTTAAACCTTGGTATAATTGGAAGATACTATAACAACTTCACAGGAGCTTTGTTTCCTTTATACCTTAGTGTCTCACATGCTGGACACTTCTGCTCCTTTTTATGCTCTTTCTAATGCAGTATGCCATCATTTAGGCATGTGTGTATTTTCCTAAACTCCATGTTCAGTGGGTATAGAATTTTTTTGCTTTGTAGTAACGAATCAATAACACATTTTCTTTCGAAAGCTTTAATTTAAACAACTTAAGCATTTCTTTAGAACTCTTGTCACTCTACCCAGATCTAGCTTTCAAGTTCACTAATTCCAACACTACTTTCAACAGACTAAATTTGTCACACCTTGAATACAAAAGGTGTCTCTTCATCACTGTGCATATTATTGTATGCTTGAGATTGTTGAAAAGCCTCTTTACCCATATGACAGATCATGTTCTCCAACTGATCAAGCATATCATCATCATTGTCAACAACAACATCAACATCCCATAGTTGAGATGTACTCGGCATTGGCATATTCATTCTTTCACCACGCCATATCCATACTTTATTACTTTTGAGAAACCCTCACAAATTAAATGTTCATATATCTAATTTACACTTAGCTGCCTCTTATTCAAATAGTCCCTAAATGACAATAAAACCTCTGACTATCATCTTCAACATTGCTTTGAGCAAATTTTAGAAACTACTTAACCCCATTAGCATACTTTAGGCTTGTTCATTTGGCATCTATCCAACTATGTTTCATATTTAATTTGTCTTCCTAAAATAATGTAACATCTTGAATTTTAATCCCAAAAACTAGTTGCTAATCAGGGTGAACTAGTAATTAGTGGACTAATTGTGGTTTATTTTATATTGGTTGGATATTACATTGATAAGATTGAAAGGTAGAAAGACAATTTAAGGCATAATTCATGAGCATAAGTAAGATTGAACTCATTGTGTCATGCGTCACAGTGGAAGCTGCATACGCTATGGCACATGGTGTAGATTTTTTACATAAAGCTTAATTCAGATCACAAAAATAGAAAGAGAAAGAGGGGGAGATGTGTGTGAGAGGTAAGGAAGTTGTGGATCTACTACGGTAAGACATAACTTGAGGTCTAGAGTCTGCTTTAATTAGTGACTTGCTGGGTAAGTATCATGTAATCCCAAGTTTTGATTCTACCCCTTTTTCATTGAATTTCATTAGTTGAGAAATTGAATCATGAGATTCTAAGGTATTATAATCTAAAAGAAAGGGTTAAAACAAGATATCAAATATAGAAATAAGGTTTTATGACTAGTATGGAGTTGAATGGTTGAGCTTTAAGCATTTAGGCTCAAAATGGCTAAAAGTTAGGTTAATAGTAAGGAATTAGGTGAATGAATGGATTAGGAGGTCATTATGGTTGTTTCAGTAGCCTATAAGGCTAATGACTATAAATAAGGGATAAGTGAATTAAATAGGGTTCAATTGAACTGTTTAATGCATTAAAGGATTCGGTTTACCTAAATTAATGAATATGAAATGTGTTGGAAATTGACTAAGGGGCACTGTATTATGCAGATTGAGCATTTGTGAAGTTGCTCGTGAAAATTTGTGCTCTTGGAAGTTTAGTATGATTGGTAACCCTTAGTAGCAAGGGCTAAAGGTAACTAAAGGTTGCTTATTTATTTGTGAAATTGTTTGTAAGCATTTTGATATAACTACATGCATTGTATTGTGAACTGATAGAGTAGCAGCATTGTGAAAGTATATGCATACGAGTATGTAAGTATTAAGTGAAATGAATTTGAAGTGGCACATGCACTGACATGCATCGCATCCGTAAGATATACACTAGATTATGGTAAGGGAAAATGCGGCCCTACTGTGAGGAGGTCTAGGAAGTCTTGACAATCCAGAGTGTAGAGCTTGACTTTACCAGGGTGGGCCTAAGAGAAAAATCTTTATGATCTAGAGCGTAAAGCTTGACTCTGCCATGATGGACCTAGGATATTGAATGATCCGTAAGGTTACCCTAAACTAAAGTAAGGGGTCATGGTCTTACTATGTATAAGGCTAGGAAGTCCTGATGATCTAGAGCATAGAGCTTAACTTCGCCAGGACAGACCTAAGATAAGAATCCTAATGATCTAGATCGTAGATCATGACTTTGCCATGAAAGACTTAAGATATGGAATGATCCACGAGGTTACCTTAGACTAGGCAGGGGGTCATGGTCCTACTCTGTATAAGGCTAGAAAGTCTTGATGATTAAGAGCGTAGAGCTTGACTCTACCATGACAGACCTAGGAGACCACCCATATGAAAAGAATGACCCAGTCTGAACAGTAGCATAGTGGGCCCTATTCCTTATGACAAGAAGTCCTAGTCTGAGTATAGAGTTTTCTCTGTCAGGGAGAACTAGGAATGCATTACATGAGCATGATGAGTTGATGAGAATGAATTCCTGTATATGAATATGATATTTCTTTTATCATTACACATGCTTCTTTATCGCTTATTTATGATTTTGCTTACTAACTGATAATTAAGGTTACCTTCAAGTTACTAGGATGTATGTCTCATTTCGTTACTTTTGAACACAGGTAAAGAGAGTGTGAGAAGGTTAGGAAATGAAGTGAGGAAAGAGTAGCCTCAATTGATAGTGATATGACTACCTTTGAGTACAAATGAATGTATAAAGTTGTTATTAAGTTAAGTTGCCAACTAGGGCGCATAAGTGATTATATGTTGAACTATGATGAGAAACTTGCTTGTATATGTGTATATTATATTGCATTGTATTGAGGGTGCCCTAGTAAAGGGTATATGGGTAGGCTTAAATGCAAATCAAGCAAGTACATGTTGTGTTGTAACTTGTTCCACTAGTGTATAAATGTGATGATTATGTGTTGATTATGATTTAAATGTGATTTGTGTTGTTCTACGAGAAATTAACACAAATGGTATGAACTTGACAGAACTCGTGAGGTGGAGTCCATTCAGAAGAGTCGAGTACATTTATGATTTCTAATCATATGGTGAGGCAGAGCCTCATATGTGAGACTCAGAGAGTTGAAAGTGAAACAAGTCTAGTTGTAGTTGTGATTATGTGACTATATATATATATATGATTTCTTCATATAAGACCATAATTGTGTAATGTAACTTTGAGAGGCCAAAATGGGCTATCAATGTGATATATGTGTATTTTAATGTCAGTCAGGTGTATGTGATCCTTTTGGACTTAGTTCAAGGCTCGAAGTAGTTTGACGGGACTAGAAATTCAAATTAAGTACTTAGGATGTATGTCTTTAAAAGAAAAAGTGACTTTTTACATCTGGATGTCTAATTTTAAATTGGACTATCAGATTGAGTCCAAACTTATTCTATTAGGTAGTATACGTTATAAGCTTTATGTGGGTGCTTGAATCACTCCAATCGAACAATGGGTGTAAAAATGGTGCACATTGAAAATTCATCATTTTTGCTATCAAAATAGTAGCAAAAATTCTAATAGGTGTACTGCGGTGCATGATATGCCCGCTGCGACATATGACACCATTAAAAATAGAGCATGTGGTTCTATACCATATGCCGCGGCACATGTGTTGCATACTATAGCACACAACCCTTTTATAAGGTTGAGATGTGATGACTTTTTAAGCCATGTGATTATATTTATGCTTCTATTAGCCCTCTTATTTGAATATATATTTTAAGAAGTTGAGATCTCACAATTTGAAAATAAATAAAGGGCTATTATTCTAATTTTAATTTATTGATTGTATGATGTAAAATGGTAAAGCTCAGGTTGAGATGGGACTTTACAATTTAAACCCGGGGGACTTTACAGTTTGGTATCACTTTTCTATGGTTTTGACCTCTTTGTGCATTACATTGCATTAATTGGCAACTTTTATACATTTATTACTTTTCTTCAGCCTCTAACACTTATTTACTTACTTTTTACCTTTACTCTAAAAGAGGGGAGAAAGGTACGTAAAGTTACTATAGCTATATTGTAGCATTACTGTAGAATTATGAGAGGACATGGAAGAATTCCACGATGCACACGGGCTCAGCATACCCAAGATGTGCAAGGTCCAGAGGTGCCATCAAAACAACCTCAGGTTAATGACCCTATCATGGCACGCATGTTGGAAGTGATGCTGGACATTCAAAGAAGTTTAGCAAGCCATGATGCCTTAAACTGTAATAGGAATCACAAGGTGCTAAGGCCTAAGAAAGAGGTAAGGCCTAAGGTTAAAGAGAGAATAGAACCTGATAAACAACCTAGTAGGCCAACGACCTCCCATGCTTCGAGGAGTAGGCTAGTGACTAATAAGGAAGATCAAGAGGTTCTTATGCATTAAGTTTAGAGGACTTTTTCATGGTTGAACCCGCTGACCTTCAATGGTAGTATGAGAGAGGGGGATGCAAAGAACTGAATAGAGAGGACGGAAATTATTTTTGGGGTTACTCTGTGTTCCTCTAAGCAAAGAGTGGTATTAGCCACGATATAGCTGATTGAGGATGCCAAACATTGGTAGCATTTAGTAAGATCCTCTAGTAGTAGTTGGCTTAGCTGGGAGTAGTTCAGAGAAAGGTTTTTTGACTTAGATGAAGAGTCATTTATGAGGAAGTTCAACTAGCTTTCCAAATTTATGACTTACCTACACAAGAAGGATGATAACAAATGGAGAGCCAAGAGGTTGATAGAAAATATACATCTAGATTATCAAAGGCAAATTGCCTTGTTGTGAGAAGCTACATATGAGGAAACCTGCAACCGGCTTCGAATAGCTGTGAGGCAAGTCGAGGGGCAAATGTTGAGAAGAGAAGAGATAGATATGGGTAGTTTTCTACTCCATTAGGCCTGACTAGAGGAACATTCAAGAGAGGCAATTCTAGTGCCAGTAGTTTTAGATCCTCGGGCAAGAGGATATTTGGTAGAGGATTACAATCTTAAGAAGTAATTGGCTAGGGTAGGAGGTTTGTAGGCCTAGAGATTCTAGAGCTCCACAATAGTCAAGTTAAGACTGTACTGCCCCTACTTCTCATGTGATCATTGCACGCTCACCTGTATGTGCGATTTATGGGCAAAATCATCCTGGAAGGTGTTAGGCATGCCACATCTATGGTGGCATAGGTCATTTTATGAAGGATTGGCCTAAGAATTGAGGGGGAGCTTCTGAGTAGTGACCAGTTGTGCCAGGTCGAGTCTACACTGTTTCTCAAGAGGAGGCTTAGACAACACTAAATCTGATCACAGGTACAATTTCTATTTGTAAGTAATGAGTTGAGGCTCTATTTGACTCAGGAGCTACTCATTTGTTTATGTTGCATGATTGTGTGAAGAAGTTAAATTTTCCTATGCATGAATTACCTTATGTGGTTAAAGTGTCTATACCTTCTGGATTACTGGATAAGACTAGTAAGGTGTGTAAAACGGTTGAGTTGTGCTTTAAGGGCAAAACTTCGATAATAGATTTGATCCTAATTCCTATACAAGGATTAAATGTTATTAATGGAATGAACTGGTTAGTAAGGAATAATGTTACTTTGGATTGTGCCAGAAAGATGATATTACTGCCAGTTCATGTGATTCCTGCTGTAGTTTCCACGATCACTGATAATCAACCAAGACTATTGTCAGTTGTGCAAGCTGAGAGGTTAGTTCTTAAAGGTTATCAGGCCTATGCAGTTTTCTTTATAATGGAAAGTAATGGTAGTAGTAATGTTGATGATATTCAAGTTATGAATGAGTTTCCAGAAGTATTTGTAGATGAGGTATCAGGTTTGCCACTAGAACGAGAAGTAGAATTCTCTATTGATTTGGCACCTGGTACCAAGCCTATTTCAAAAGCCATATAGAATGGCTCCTTCAGAATTAGTGGAGATTAAGAAGTAGCTAGAAGAGTTACTAGAAAAGGGCTTCATACACCCTAGTGTGTCATCATGAGGTTCGCCAGTCCTATTGATGAAGAAGAAGGGTGACAGCTTATGATTGTGGATCGATTATAAGCAACTAAATAAGGTGACAATAAAGAACAAGTACCCATTCCCAAAGATATATGATTTACTATATCAGTTAATGGGAGCTTCAGTGTTCTCTAAGATCGATTTACGATCTAGGTACCGTTAGTTGAGAGTGAATGCAGAGGATGTGTCTAAGACAGCATTTCACACTTGATATGGTCACTCTAAGTTTCTAGTGATGCCATTCAGGTTAACGAATGCACCAATAGTTTTCACAGACTGCATAAATTGTATATTTCATCCCCTCTTTGATCAATTTGTTGTCGTGTTCTTGGATGACATACTGATATACTCTAAGGATGAGGAAGAGCACACAAGGCATTTGAGGATCGTGCTAAGAATTCTGAGAGATAACCACTTATACACCCAATTGAGCAAATATGAATAATGGCTATGAGAGGTAAGATTTCTCAGGCACATGGTGTCAGTTAATATTTTCTAGAATTAGCAGGTTATTATAGAAGGTTCATTCAAAGGTTTTTGCAAATTGCTATTCCTTTGACTAGATTGATGAGGAAGGATCAGCCTTTCATTTGGGATGATTGGTGTGAAGCTGCTTTTATGAAACTTAAGGAAAAGCTAACCTCGGCACTGGTGTTGATTATTCTTGATCCATAGTTGCCTTATGAGGTTTACACAGACGTGTCTTTGAAAGGTCTAAGATGTATGTTGATGCAGGAAGACCGAGTGCTAGCACATACGTCTAGACAATTATGGCCTTACGAGGAGAGTTATCTAATACATGAGTTAGAGTTAGCAACTGTAGTGTTTGCTCTTAAGATTTAATAACATTATCTCTATAGTGTAGAGTTTAAAGTGCACAGTGATCACAAGAATTTGAAGTATCTTATGGATCAAAAAGAATTTAATATGAGGCAAAGGAGATGGATGGAATTCTTGAAAGATTACAACTTTGAATTTAAGTACCATCCAGGGAAAGCAAATGTAGTAGCTAATGCTTCGAGTTAGAAATTGTTACATATGACTAGATTGATTATTCAAGAACACCAGTTGTTATTGTCTTTACTAGAGGTGCAGCTTGAGGCATCAGATTATACTCTAAATGTAATTCATAACCATGATTTCTAATGAATTTTCGAAAGAGATAAGCCCAATTGAAAGAAAAGTTTTTGTCAAATGTACAAGAGGATATAGAGGAAGGTCGTACTACCTTATTTTAGTTCAGTGATGACGGGTTCATCCTGTATAAAGACCAAATCTGTATACCTACAAGTAAGGATGTCAGAAGGAGATTGTTAGAAGAAGCTCACCAAAGTAGATATATGATGTACTATGACATGAAGAAGCATTGGTAGTAGCAAGGTATGAAAAGGGATATTACTGAGTTTATGAGCTTATGTCTTATATATTAAAAAGTGAAGATAGAGCATTAGAGACTGGGTGGAATGGTACAACCTTTAGAGATTTCCCAACGGAAGTATGATAGCATTTCGATAGACTTCGTGTCTAGTCTACTGAGAACTCAAACAAGATATAACTCTATGTGGTTATTATAGATTAGTTGATGAAATCAGCACATTTCTTACTAGTTAAGACCACCTATGATGTGGAAAAGTATATAGAAGTATATGTGAGAGAGGTGGTAAGATTACATGGTATACCTAAGGACATAGTGTCAGATAAATATCCTCGATTTACTATGAGGTTTTAGAGAGCATTGCAGAAAGAAATAGGTACTTAGTGAGGTTTAGTACCTCTTATCATCAACAAACTAATGGATAGACTGAGTGCACAATACAGACTTTAGAGGATATGTTACAATCATATGCCCTTGAGTAAAAAGGAAGCTGGGATAGCCATTTACCTTTAGCTAAGTTCGCCTACAACAGTAGCTTTCACTCCAGTATTCAAATGGCACTGTACGACTGATTGTACAAGAGGAAGTACAAATCACCCTTATGTTGGGTTGAATTGAGTGAAAGGAGAGCGATTAGTCCTGATATTATAGATCAAACTATTGAGAAGATTAAGGTTATTCAGAAAAAACTTCTTACTGCCTAGAGCCATTAAAGAGTTATGCTAATAAATGGCATCAATTGTTAGAGTTTAAATTGATAGATCATGTGTTTCTCAAGATTTTGCCATTGACTGGCATTAGTAGGTCTATAAGGGCCAAGAAACTAACACCTTGTTATATGAGACCATATCAGATTCTAAGTAGAGTAGGTCTTGTAGCATATAAGATTGTTTTATTGCCTTTATCCATAATACACGACGTGTTTCACGTGTCATAATTGAAAAAGTATCAACCGAATCCATCACATGTAATTGAGCTAAAAGAAATGGAGCTTGAAGAGAATCTAACTTACTAAACTAAACTGGAATAGATAGATGTCAAAGAGAAGCAGTTGCGTAACAAGACTATCTATTTAGTTAAGGTGTTTTGGCGAGGAATGGCTTTTGGTGACGTAACATGGGAGATGGAGGAAAGTATGAGGAAGCAATGCCCTTACTTGTCCCCATAAGGTGAGTTTATAGTTGTGTTTGAATTTTAAGAGCAAAATTCCTTTAAAGAAGGGGAGAATTGTAACATCCTGAATTTCAAACCTAGGAACTAGTTGCTAATCAAGGGTGAATTAGTAATTAATGGATTGATTGTGTTTTGGGTTTTAAATTGATATTTTGTGTTTTTTGGATATCACATTGGTAGGATTAAAGGGTAGAAAAACAATCCGAGGCATAATGCATGAGCATAAGTAAGATTGAACTCACCATGCCACGTGCTGCAGCGAAAGCTGTATGTGCTATAGCACATATTACAGAATTTTTACTTAAAGCCTTTGTTAGATCATGAAAATAGAAAGAGAAAGAGGGGGAGATGTGCGTGAGAGGTGAGGAAGCTGTGGATCTGCTACGGCAAGACATAACTTGAGGTTCAGAGTCTGCTTCAGTTAGTAACTTGTTGGGTAAGTATCATGCAATCCCAAGCTTAAGTTCTACCCCTTTTTCATTGAATTTCATTAGTTGAGAAATCAAATCATGAGATTCCAAGGTATTATAATCTAAAAGAAAGGGTTAAAATGAGATATCAAATATAGAACTAAAGTTTTATGACTAGTATGGAGTTGAATGGTTAAGCTTTAAGCATTTAGGCTCAAAATGGCCTAAAAGTTAGGTTAATAGTAAGGGATTAGGTGAATGAATGGATTAGGAGATTATTATGGTTGTTTGAGTAGTCTATAGGGCTAATGACTATAAATAATGGATAAGTGAATTAAAAAGGGTTCAATTGAACTATTCTATATGTTAGAGGATTCGATTTAGCTGAATTAATGCCTATGAAATGTGTTAGAAATTGACTGAGGGGTACTGTGTTATGTAGATTCAGCACTTATAAAGTTGCTTGTGAAAATCTATGCCCTTGGTAGCTTGGTGTGATTGGTAACCCTTAGTAGTAAGGGTTAATGGTAACTGGAGTAACCTTTTTACTTGTTTGTTTCTGAAATTATTTACAAGTATTTTGATATAACTACGCACATTATATTGTGAATTGTGAATTGATAGAGTAGCAGTATTGTGAAAGTATATGCATGCGGGTGTGTGAGTATTGAGTAAAATGAATTTGAAGTGGCACATGCACTGATATGTATCGCATCCGCAAGATATGCCCTAAATTATAGTTGGGGGAAACGCGGCCCTACCATGAGGAGGTTTAAAAAGTCCTGATGATCCATAGCGTAGAGCTTGACTTCGCCAAGATGGACTTAGGAAAAGAATCCTGATGATCCAGAGCATAGTGCTTGACTCCGCCATGACAGACCTATGATATTGAATGATCTATGAGGTTACCTTAGACTAGGGTAGTGAGTAATGGTCCTACTCTATATAAGGCTAAGAAATACTGATGATCCAAAGTGTAGAGCTTGACTCCGCTATGATAGACTTAGGATACCAACCATATGAAAAGAATGACCTGGTCTGAGCAGTGACATGGTAGGCCCTATTTCTTATGACTGGAAGTCCTGATCCGGGTGTAGAGTTTACTCTGCTAGGGAAAACCAAGAATGCATTACATGAGCATGATGAGATTGATGAGAATGAATTCCTATATATGTATATGATATTGCTTTTATCATTACACACTCTACTTTATCGCTTGTTTATGATTTTGCTTACTAATCGATAGTTGGGTTAACCTCTGAGTTACTGGAATGTATGTCTCATTCTATTACTTTTAAACATGGATGAAGAGAGCATGAGAAGACCAAGAAAGGAAGCGAGGGGAGAGTAGCCTCGATTGGTAGTGGTATGACTACCTTTAAGTAAAAATGAATGTAAAAAGTTGTTATTAAGTTAAGTTGCCAACCAGGGTACATAAGTGACTGTATGTTGAACTATGATGAGAAACTTGCTTGTATATGTGTATTATATTGCATTGTGCTAAGGGTGCCCTAGTAGATGGTTCATGGGTAGGCTTAAATGCGAATCAAGCAAGTACATATTGTGTTGTAACTTGTTCCATTAGTGTATGAATGTGATGATTATGTGTTGATTGTGATTTGAATGTGATTTGTGTTGTTGTATGAGAAATTAACACAAATGGTATGAACTCGACACAAATCGTGAGGCGGAGCCCCATTCAGAAGAGTCAAGTACATTTATGATTCCTGATCATATGGTAAGGCAGAGCCCCATATGTGAGAGTCAGAGGGTTGAAAGTGAAACAAGTCTCATTGTAGTTGTGATTATGTGACTATATATGTGATTTCTTCATATAAGACCACAATTGTGTAATGTGACATTGAGAGGCCAAAATGGGCTATCGATGTGATATATGTGTATTGTGTGTCAATAAGGTGTATGTGGTCCTTTTAGACTTAGTTCAAGGCCCGAAGTGGCCTAATGGGACAAGAAATGCAAATTGAGCACTTAGGGTATACATTTTTGAAAGAAAAAGTGACTTTTTACACTCAATTATTCAATTTTAGATCGAACTATCAGATTAAGTCTAAACTTGTTTCATTAGATAGTATATGTTGTAAACTTCATGTGAGTACTTGAATTACTCCAATCGGATGTGGGGTGTAAAAATGATGCACGCCGAAAGTTTGTCATTTTTGCTGTCATTCAGGTGCACTGCAGTGCATCATGTGCCCGCCGCAGCATATGACACAATCAGAAATAGAATATGTGGTTTTATGCCACATGCCACAACGCATGTGTTGCATGCTGCGGTGCATGGCCCTTTTATAGGGTTGAGATGTTGTGACTTTTTGAGCTGTTGGATTATATTTACGCTTTTGTTAGCCCTCTTATTTGAATATATGTTTTAAGAAGTCAGGATCCTGCGATTTGAAAATGAATAAAGGGCTATTACTATAATTTTGATTTTTTGATTGTGTGGTATGGAATGGTAAAGTTCGAGTTAAGATAGGACTTTACAATTCAGACTTGGTACTTGAATTACAAAAATAAATTAGTAATGATGTCACAACAATTTAATTTATAAGAAATAAACTAGCCTAATCGAATATTTATATAGGCACAACCCATTTTGTTTAACTTCAAAATCAAGCAAAAATACCTAGTTCAATTCCAATAAAAATACAAAAATAGCAATTTGGTACTTGAATTACCAATGAAAATACTCTCTTTGAAAATCCTCTTTTTCAATTCCAACTTTCCTTATGGAGAATAATTATCTTCCATAACAAGTTAATTATCACTAATAGAATTATCACATTTATTGTTTTGACCATATACTAAAATTCTTTCTATCAAGAATTTTATCAAACATCTTGTATGCATCAAAGTTCAAACTAATACCAAGCTTATCTCTCTTTAATTCCCTCTCCAAAGGTTTTTCCTAAAACAATAATTAAACTAATCAAACTTCTCAACTTCCACTAAAGAGATTAATTATCCTCTAATAACTATTCAATTAATAACAACATATTCCACACATGTATCTTGCCATTATGTGTCAAAACTCACACTTAGACATTTTATCAAACATCTTAGATACATTCAAAAACCAAGTCACAAAATAAAATACAGGTTTATAAATTATCAACCATATATACAATAACTCTCAAAATTCAACTAATCACACACAAAAACTTTGTAATTAAATTTTTTCACAATACTCAATTTAATTCTCACAAAGAAGCAATACCAAGCCAATCCATGTTTCTTATGAAGTTAATTCTCACAAATAAGCAATACACAGCCAAGGTAAACAAGGATCATATGGGCACCACATATACTTGGGATCAAGGGATAGGCACAACACTGGAATGGTAAACAGGGAAAGAAAGTATAGCTGATTTGCAACTACTAGTTTCATTACAAAGAATTGCTTTCAGTTCCTTGTTTCATCAATCCATTAAAGTTTGAGAATCTCTATCAACCTCTAATAGTATGCGACAGTAGAGAAAAGAAGGGAAAGATTTTACAATCTCAATCCACAACACAAGCACTCAACAATAGTAAATAAAGGATCAAAGCTCCTCACCTTAGAACACCAGCAACATAAAACCCAATTACCAACAATGAAAGACAAAAATGAAGATAAAGAAACAAGAAAGCTCGAACAATTGCAAGAGAACTTGAGTAGAGAAGGGTGAGGGCTTTTGACGATTTTGTGGACGAAGGATTGATCTTGATGTACCCATGACTACTAGTGATGATGCAATGATAAAGAAGGGTGAAGGAATGAGGGGGTGAGAGGAAGATCAGAGTTGTCTCTCGGTGCAATTCTAGGATTTCAAAAACTGATGGAAGCAAAAGGGTTTTGAATTAAACCATATCTACACAAGTTAAAAGAAATACTCGGCGTAGATATGGGTATAGGAAATTCTAAAAAAACATATCCATACCAATTATATGGAGTAACTAGTGTACATATTGTAAAATTTTAGAATAAAAAATAATACAAATTAAGTATATCTATATCATTTATATGTGTAACCATATAGATATGTTAATAAAAAATAAAAAAACAAAATTATAGTATATCTACATCAGTTATATTGGGTAAATGGTATAGATATGATAAAAAAAGAAATTTTTTTATAAAATATAAGACATATCTACACCAGTTAAGAATAAACTTGGTGTAGATTTATATATTTACACTAGTTAGGACTAGAACCAGTGTAGATATTGTATCAAAAAAAATTATTTATAAAAATGCCACCACCTCTAATCTCTACACTGTAAGCACTATAACCAGTATAGATATGGGGGTTTAAATTTCCTATTTTGTACTAGTAGTGAAGTAAGGCTTATTGTTATTGCTACTGCTACTGCTACTATTAGGAAAACAATAGTCAATTCAACAAAATATTTGAACTTTGGCCCAACAGCTAAACAAAGGTTAGAAAGAAAATGAAATAAATAACCAAGGTTGTTGGCCTCACACCTGAACAACAAAATAAAGAAAGAAATTAAAACAATAGATTAAATCTTACACATTTGGGGGATAAAGTTCTTAAAAATCAAAGGTCTTGAGGGTGGCATAATGAACCACCATATCTCCTCTTTCTTCCTTCACCCCCTCTAACGCAAGGCAAATGGTCTTTTGAGCCCAATAATAGCTGAGAGGGCAAGGTATGCATACATCAAGGTCAATTGCTAGGATAAATCAAGTTTTATAATTAAATTCAACTTACTTTTGGAGATATAATTAAGAGAATGGTCAAAGGTTAAAATTAAATGCTATCCAAAATTAATATCTCAATGCTCAAATTCTAAAATTCATATATTTCTTAGTAGAACTCCATTTTAAATAAATTAACTATCATTGAAAAGCTTATAGATTATACTTTCAAATGAGATCTAATTCACATTAAAAGATTTGTATAGTGAGAGATATGACAAAGAACATAACCAAAGGTCAAATCTAATTTTCTACACTATTCTCATTTTAAAGCGTAGACTTTAAATGTTCATAACTTTTTTAACTTAACTCCATTTTGAGTAAATAGAATGAATTTGAAAACTTTATGGAGTTAATAATCAAAACATTTCAAATCTTGTGAGATATATATGATCATAAAAGAAAAACATGATTATAAAAAATTACATCTCATTTTAAAACTAAAATGCATGTTTTGATTTAAAATATCTTGAGCCAATATTACATATCTAAATCAATGAGTTTAACATAAAGACTTCTAACCTAATGATATTATACCTATCAAGTCCAAGGCTTATAAGGTGCATCTAAACTTGTATGAATGTCTTCATTTTTCTTAAGCTCAGATCATACATCCTTCCCTTCATCTTTATATTCTTCAATCATGAGTGTAGCATAAAAATGATGACTTTAGTTTCTACCTCTTCATATTCACTCTCACCTTGACTTTGGATAACCTTAAATGATGTGATATGTGCAAAATGGTTAGTCTGAGTATCTATATGTGTAACATCCAAAAATTTTAAATCTATAAAAATTGACTAATTAAGGGGTAAATTAGTTAAAAAGATGATTAATTAATTTAATTATGTTTTTGGGTTACTAATTGGCTTTTTAGGTCATATTTGGCTCTAAATTAAGTTAAGATAGAAGTTGCATCAAGTCAGGTGGCATTAAGGAGAGCAAAAATGACATTTTGCTCATTGCGTCATGAGCCGCGACTTGTGCGTCATGCACTGCGGTGCACGGCACAGCACAGATAGCATAAATTTTGAAAATCATTAAAAAAGGTAGTTATTGTGGGGGAAAAACATAGAACACAAAGGGAAAAGCTTTGGGCATTGTTAGGGCATCATTTTGAGAGGATTTTGAAGATAAATTGGGCCTTCAAACTCTTGAGTAAGTTTTCTACCATTCTCCTCTACCTTTTCATCTCATTTTCCATGGAATTTGAAAGTGGGAGAATTTTCTCTGAATGGATTAAGCTATAGGTCTATATTTCAAAGATTTAAATTAATTTTAAAGGTTTGATTTAATTTTCTTAACCTTGGATAAGTGGTAATATGAAGCTACTTTATTGTTTGATGAAAGTTGGATCAAGCCCTAACTTGATCATGGGGTTTTAAAGTGTGATAAGTTGAGATATTAAGTGTTATGTTGTGATAGAGTGAGAGGGAGGCTTGAGGGGATTGTGTGAGCAAATTGTAATCTTGACAAGCCTCTTTGTTAAGAATATGAGTGAGAAGTGGGAGAATTGGGATGTTATTGATAGCTAATAGTGCTTGTGTTGATTAAAAATTAATATATAGTACTTATTGATGTAGATTGTGGTGTGAGAAAACTTGCCTTGGCACAAGAAGAAATTTAATACCATGGGTAACTCTTTTAGTGATAAAAGGGTTAAGGAAACTAGATAATTTGCATTATTTATTACCTTATATAAGTTATTCTCAAGTTGTTTTTCTATGATTTGTATATATATATATATATATATAAATTTTATAAAAGTTAAATATTAATGAGTAGAGTATTGATTTGTGAAATTCCTTGTTTTTGAAGTAAGTGGTAAGATTTTTTATATTTGTTTAGAAAGTGGTTTATGCATGGTCAAGTAGAGATATGTAGTGAAATGTAGCATATTAGAGGGTGGGTGGTTACCCTAGTGGAGTTAGTAGAGATTAAGTCTATATGGCACTGCTACACCTCAAGAGGCCAGGTGCAGGTCATATTTCTCCTTAGTGGCCGAAAAAGGGTGCAGTGTTGGAGACTTACTCTCCTTAGTACCCAGAAGAATGCAGAGTTGGAGACTATACTCCTTAGCATGCGTAGGATGCAGTGTTGGAGTAATGACACCTTAATTACTTGTAATAGGGGAACCTGTAGTCAGAAGTGATTTAGGACACCTTGGCTAGGTAGTCTTACCATGGATGGTGAGTTTGGGAGCATACATGTGATTTGGTTACATGAAATAGCCTATTAGTTTGGTCGGGAGTACTGGAGGATCGAATGATTAGTGATCATGCATTTGAGTTGTGGTAATTGTATATGGTGTGTTTATTATGCTTATTTCAAGGCTTATTTATAACTTAACATGTTAATCAATAATGTAGATTATCTTAGTTACTAAGATTTTTATCTCACCCCGTGGTTATTATTTTACAGGTTCCACCGTTAAGTTTAAGCAGGGGAAGGAATCAGGCAAGGATTAGCATATTTGCTACATCACGAATAGTAATTCCCAATTTTGGTTTAAGCGGTGTACATAAACTTGTGATATGATACTATATGTTGCCAACGAGGAATGCATATCATTTTGATTGGTTGCACTTGTATTATATTATGTTATTTTGTATTTTAGCCTAATATTATATATGATGTGAATGTGCGGTGATTTTTGTAGTGATAGACTAAAATACTAATATAAGTGCAAGGAATGTTGTATACACGTGGTGATAATGTATATGTATGTGTTATGTGGCAATAGACCCTAAATAGTGTATGTGGTATTGATTTTGCAATTTGGTCATATTAGGTGAAATTGGCATTAAGTGGCCAAATTTTGTGTTTGGTATGTTTTTGTGTGTTTAAATGCTTAATCAAATGTATTTTAGTTTGGACTTGGTTCAAGCCGCAAAATGGATTAATGGTATAAGTTTTGAGTTTTGGGTACTTGGATGTTTAATAATCGCTTTAAAAACTTGCTTTTGCATCCGAGTATCTAAAATTCTTATACAGTGTTGAATCGTAATAAAACTTGTACCATTAGTTAGCATATTGAATAAACTTTGCGTGGGCCTTGAATCACTCCAATCAGATATTGAATGCAAAAATGGCACATGTTTGAAGTTTGTCCCAAAAAGCTGTCATGACATGGACACGTGCACCGTGGCACATGGTACAATAGCCAAATTTGCCTTTTTGTGTGACATGCCGCAATGAATGGATCACGAGCCGTAGCACATGTATTAAAATACTCAAAAATGACATTTTTGGCCTTGTTTTCAAGTGTTTTTCTTCCCAAAACTTTTCCATACTTCCAGTACCTTTATAAATCATTAAGTTTGAACTCAAACTATAAATTTGAAGGTTTTTTATAGGATCCTAGATATTTCAAAATTATTTCTAACAATTATTAGTTTTAACCCTTATATAGATAATGTAAGTTTAGGAGCAATCATTGCTCTTAATTGTGATTGTTTGCTGTGATTGTGTGGTAAATTTTGATAATGTCAAGGCGAACATTACAATATGCACATAAGTATAAATGTGAAGGTTATAGTATTATGCATATGAAAAGCCTTATATCCTATATATAAAAGATAATATTTTGAATATCCTTGGATATAAAAGTATTATGGAACAATATAGGTAAGAACACTTTAAAATACTTGTTCCATAATCATAGTTAACTATTATATATATGAAAACGATTAGGCATAAGTATATCATAAACTAATCTATATTTGTCATTATCAAAACTTAAACGTAACTAAACATAATATCATAAGTCATTATGTTCAATAGGTTCAAAATGAAATGCCTGAGCTAATTAACCTACCCTTAGAATCATTGTAGATCCATCTTGTTGGAGGGAGCCTGCATTTGTAGTGTAGCTAGAGCCCTGTTCTGGTTTGCTTGGTAAATGAACAAATTATCTCATAAACTTTAGATCAAATAACATGATAACTCTAAACTCGTTTATTATGCGAATTATCCCTTAACTTTTAAAAATTATGTAATCTGGCCCTTATCATTAACAAAAGTAAACTTTAACTATTCATTGACTAAAAAATATATGATAGAAAATGATAGAAAAAATTATAGAAAAGGACTAAAAAATTACAATAAAGGACCCAAAAAATTGCATGAAAGAACCTTTTTTTTTGTCATTTTGTAATTTTTGAGGTCTTTTTTGGTCATTTCTTGTTAACTAACAATCAAAGTTAATTTATATTAACAGTAAGGGCAAATTGCATTATTTTCAAAAGTTGAAAAAATAATTTACATAATAAGTAAATGGTGTTAATGGCCCTAAGGTTCAAGAGGCAATTTCTTCATTTATCCCTTTATTAAAACTAAAATTATTAACAAAAATAATTTAAAAATATTTTCTTAAGAAAAGTTGGCCAACTCATGGGTTTGCGAGTTAACTTGTCATCACCATGGGTTGCAAGTTAGGCAAGCCAGGCCAATGAGCTCACCTTCATAGATATTGAAAATCTCCAACCTAAGTTGGGGCCACCGAGCTGAACCATGTTCATGGCCGCGGTAGATGTAATTTTTGTTTTTTGTTTTGATTAAACTAGCGGTGGATATTTTAATCTTTACATTGGTGTGTGTGGCTGTCATATACTTTTTAGTCGTTATTGGCTCAAAAAGGCAAAACACAAATATACTAGTTAGTCGTGCGGGTACTTAACGATACGTTCTGACCAAGTGGGCATGCTTGATTGGGATTTAACTTCTGAAGTGAAGTTCATCAAATTCGAATGGGAGACTAGATGGTCCAAATTTTGATTCATTTGTTATTTTATTTTTCATACATTAATTATTTTAAATTTAGTACACATAAAATGTATGCTAAAGATGATTCTATATTTGTTAATTTGGAAAAATAAATAGATTTATTATTTTGAAATTATAAATTAAAAAATTTGAATTTATATTGTCTTAATCTTGCTTCTGTGCGTAGTTCCGTCAATTGCTTGCCTTGCCCATGTGCATACAAGTACGTATGTACTTTTCTTTTTGTTTTTATTCCTCCTTTGTGGAAAGGTAAATTTGTCCTTTTGATGAACGTGGAAATGTCCAAGTTCATTTTATCTAACCGCGTGAGGGATTTATCTGAATGTTCAAGACGATATAATAATAATAATAATAATAATAATAATAATAGTAATAATAATAATAAATAAACAACAACAAAATTAAGCAAAACAAAAAAAAAGTGAGAAATTTATAACAACTAATTAATGTTTGTACATATTAAGAAATTTAAAACAATCTGCTCAGCAAGTTTATTTTTAGTGTTTTTTTTTCCTTTTTTGTTTCAATATCAGTGCAGAGTTTATTTTGATATCCCAGCAAGTTGTGACAAGGTTACTAACAACGGTTAAAATCCCCCCAATAAATAAATAAATAAATAAAAGGGTCCATAAAAAAAAACCAAACTTTTACCTTAACCCCAGGGAATGAATCTAAAAGATTTAAGTAACTTAATCAATATTAATCTTTTTATACGTTAATTTATTTGTAATCTATTTGTAAATGTTGTTGTTTACAAATCTTCATACACAATTTACAAATCATCTATAGTTTTTTGAAAATACAGTTAGAGCTGTTAATATTTACAAAATAATTTATAAATTTTTTATAAATATTTATAAATAATAATATTTAAATTATATTTTAAATATTAAAATGTTTAATATTTTAAAAATATTTATTAAATTTTATTTTAACATAACTTTAGAATGCACAGCACTTGTGAAAAAGAATCTGGCAGTAAACTAACACCAAATAACATAGTTAGAATCCTACTTGTCAGAGCTCATGGGTCTCATACGCATGCCATGTCAATAGAAAATAGCAAAGTTTTTCACCAAAAAACAAAAAGAAAATAGCAAACTTAATGGGTGACTAGTAAAAGGAAATTTTTGCTTTTTGGAAAAATAATTCATGGAGAATATTGCCTCACTTATCAATATGAAGTATCCAGTGCTCTTTTAAAAAAAAAATTTCAAGGATAACAATCAACCTTAACCCTTAAATAAATTACCCCTGAAATAATGTGTCTAAGGTGAGGATTTCCTCCTCTTCCTTTCCCATCCATTTCTCATCTTCTTCTTAATTTATAACCATCAGATCAAGATTATGATAATCCAAATTTAATTTCCTATATTATATTCTTTTTTTATTTTTATCATATTTTTAAATTGTTCATATTAAATTTTAAAAATTTGGATTTTAATATTTTTTATTTTATGCTTTAACATTTCAATAATAATTTTATAAGAGATTAAATTTAAACCATCCAAATTTTGATATAATGGTTAAAAAGGAAAAAGAAGGGAAGATAATGGAAAAGCAAGATAAGAGAATTTTCACCTGTTTTAATCAGCTTTTAATTTTATATATTCTTATGCACCTATTTCTACGTATTTTCCATATACATCACATTTTTATTTTTTCTATTAATTAGTCAATGAAAGGGAACTAATTCACTGACAACTTAAAATTATTTGACACTAAATTCGGTCTTCTGTTTTTTTTTTTGTTTTTTGTTAAATATAAACATTTTTTCATTTTTTTTAATTATTTCAATGTGTTTTTTCTTGTTCTCATTTTCTTGCTCAGGTTCTATCATCGTATCTTCTCTCCCTGTTGGCCTAATGTGTAGCAAACCCCATTTCATCACTGAATCTTAGTGCATGTTTTACTTCTCTGGTCTTATATGTAAGATAAAGAAAGAAAATTAATTTTGGCTCTATTATAAGGTACTTCGTTATTTTTATGTTCATCTTTTTTTTTAGATTTTATTAAATGTTAGGAAAAATAATTAAAAATGATTCCTGTTTTTCCGTATTAGGGGAGAAAGGTGAAAAATTTTAAATTTTAAAACAGAGTTAACGAAATTTAATGTTTTCCTTTATTCTAGTAAAATATGCTTGAAGTGACTTACAAATAGAATGAAAGGAAGCATTTTATTTTCTTTTCTATCTCCGTTGTCAATCTATTCATATTTTTATTAGAAGTACATTATATTTTTTAAGAAAAAATTATGAACAGATCCATTACAATAGACTTATTTATAAATAAGTCTCGCAAAATTCATAACCTATAATCAAGTCCCTTAAGACTTAGTGTAATTCATGATTACTATTGTAATGACCTCTATCATTAATCATAAACCAATTACAATACTTAAATCTAATACATTAGCTTATGGAAACATAATCATCGACAAGTCATATTTATTGATAGATATGGTTTCACACTACTCAACATATGGTCAATGTCACATTCATTAAGCCATATTCACACGTGCATTTTCTATAACATACCATAAAACCATTTATTTTCACACTAACATTCCAAACATATGATTCAACTATTTGCACAAATGACAAGCTCTAACCATATCATACCATTTCATAACAAAATATATTAAGCTTATAAATGCACATACAGACATATATAATAATTTAACTCTCAATTACCTCAATCCTTAGGTTATCACCTCAAGAGTACAATTTGAATTCTAAAAGAGCTTCCAAATGATGCACAAATAGCTCCAAGAATGGTCAATCTACAATTAGAATCATGTGTCATTATCATTAATGACTAATAGATATTAATTAATCCTAATCATAGTTAAGGCCTTAATCCCTTGTTAAGCATGATTAAGTAAAGACAGCAACAAAATTCACTTTCCTTAATACATTTAATCATCAATGAGCTTAGCTAGCACTATTAGCTATCCTCATTAGCCTAAATTTAATTATTTAACATTAAGATTTAGCTCTAACCCCTCATTAATAGTATTCCATTGTCCGAAGCTTAATGCTAGAAACATACAATAGCAGCCATAGACTTTATTTAAATCATAGGAAGGACTGAAACTCTCATACATTTCATATCTATGCCCACACTCAAGAAGAAGAGAGGATAATGAATTAGGAAGCTTACCCAAGTTCTTGAATGCCTTAAATATCGTCCAAAACTCCCTACAAGCAAATCCTAATAGAGTTCATCCAGTGCCACTCCCTCAGTTCTCTCTCAACCTCACTCAAAATTTGCCAATACAAACTGCAGAATCTGGCTTTTACATTTCCTCACATTTGTTGCATCAAACTGCACCATCCGCCTGCAACGAATGGTCTAAAACAAACAGCATCACTTAAGCCCTCCAAATAAATATGCGACATACACAAATATAAACAATATTCAAGGTTTTTAAGTGTTTCTATAGAAAAGAAACAAATTCTACCATATCTTATGTGACATTACTAAGCATCTTTATCCCATTCAATTAGTTGCATTTCTCAAATCTTTCACCAAACAACTATTACCACTATATATTAAGATGGTAACCGTATAGCTGCAAAAATGTACAAGATGAAATGCGTAAGTCCAGACATTCATAACTCTCTATCCTTAAACAGATTAAAAGATGACATCTAAACTGAATCTTTTTTTTTTCTAGTTTCTTTTCTTTTGTTTGTTTTTTTGTTTTTTGGCAAACCTCTTCACCCAAGAAACAATGGACTTGGATTATATGGCGTTTATAATACTTTACTATCGTAATACATAATCATGAATTGGATAAGCCATTAATCACGGGTAACTAATGTGTTTGACAAATCATGTTCTAAGTTTTATTTACTTCTCTCTTCTTCTTTTTTAATTATTACAGAATTTGTAAAACCATATAACTGTACATGTTTATCCACATGCCATGCTCCTTGCAATCATGGATAATAGCCATGCTTCACGTAATGAAAGGACAATAAAAATCACAACTTTAGAGATTTTAAATCATTTTTAACACGTGTGACAGCGTTATTTTTTTCACCACAATCATAATTTCAATTTTCATGAACTGAGCATATAATTTATATTTTGTTCTTTGCATATTTCTTTGTATAATTGAGTAACTTAATCAATCACTTTTGATATTTAGATTGATTTCATTATTTCATTGGATGCATTGATTTGGATACGCAAAAGTACTTTAATTTTGTTCATAAAAATTATGGTATATTTATATATTCCCTTTAACTTAAAATTAGAACATCAAAACTAAAACAATCAATGATTTCATTTATCATCCATTACATTATGCGCGCAAGAATAGTGTCTCAATGATGCACTCATTCTTCCTTCACAGGATGTCATACATACACTTCTCTAACCAAACCGTAAACCTGTAATTGGCCCAAATGAGGGCGAAGAAGAAATATTTCCCAAAATAATTTCAAACTATCATGTCTTTATATACTTATGCTATTAGGCACCCCTCTACAAGTGGCTCCGGGACCAGAACTAGCCATGAGCAACTCATATGGTGGAATTCCAGCCCCATACCTATTTCTCAAATTTGTGTCTTTATTTCTCTTCTCAATCTCCTTTTCTATTCTTTTTAATTCCATTGACAACCTATAGAATGCCTCTATGATTTCATGATCATCAGACCAATCTGAAAGATTCTTCCTTTGTCCCAAATACTCTTCCTCTGTAGAATGTTGTGAAAGAATGTTGACCACGGTCAAAAACTTTGTGGTCTGAAACAAGTTAGGCATTGAGCTCAAAAGATACCCCTCTGGGTCCTTCATGAACTCTTTGTACTCTCGATCATCTTCTTTAGGTAATAGCCTTTTCATCAATGGGGGACGCATGGGGACATACCCTCCATAAGGGTACTGCCCAAAGTTCACAGCAGAATGTTGTACTGATGCAATCCAAATTAGAGTTGTGAGGACAGAAATGAGGTCACTAGGAGTTGATAGTTTAGGCCACCAGCTTGCATGTTTGTGATCTGCATGGCCAACATTGATTACCTCGCTATACCAAGCCTGAAGTTCATAATCTGATTGAACCATAAGCCCATCGCGATAATAGTAAGTTACATAGGTCCTAACCCATTTCTCTATCGCAAACCAAATGGGAAGGCCATCATTTGCGTAAGGATAGTCTTCGATGAGCAATTTCAGTCCGTAGGGTTTGGTTTGGTCAGGTTCAGCTAATCCTCTGCATTATTAAAAGTTCATTAATCTTTATGTTTTGTAGAATATCCTAAATTGAGATTAAGAAATGTGAGTTTAAAATTCAAACCTTCTGATAAGATCGTTAGGAAGGGCTTCCATGTCAAAACGCCACCAATCTTTGTAGGCAGCAGAAACAATATGGTTACAATATTTACCACAAGAGAGGTCAGATTCAATAATGCCTCCAGCATTGATGAGAGCTTCACGTGCTAAGGCATTTATTTGCAAGGTGTCTTTCATATGTGGCTTTAGAAGCTTGAAAACAGGGTGCATCACACTCAATTGCCTATGAGCTGCTATAATAAACGGTTCCATGCATGCGTGGGTTCTCAACCTGTATATGTTCAACGATGATTTCAATTTTAGCCATTAAAATTTGATCAAATAATTGCTTTGAACAAAAAATATCTCAATAGAGATTAGGTTTATAGAGTTATTTACCAGTGTTGGACAAGCTGGTGGACTCCGGAATCATTGGAGCAAACATGTGCTTTGCCAAGTTGCCACAACCAATAAGAGTTGGAATCCTCAGGAGGAGTTAGGACTTGTTTGAACAAATGATTTGGATATCCTTCTGGAAGACTGAGCTCAATTGCTATAGGCTTCAATGTTCCTAGACGGGTCAAGAAGAAAATGGTACGAGTCGCATAAGCCTTTCTATCTTCTTGAGCATTTATGCCTTTGAGAAATGGGATATAAGCATCATGGTAATCCAATATGAATAACTTCTTCTCTTCCAAAGCCTCTTTTACAGACATTCCATGGAGGAAGGGCAAAATGTGTTCCTCTTTGAGAGCTGACTCTTGTGAACCACATAGAGATGGGTCTAAATCACTCTTTGGAGGAAAGGTCTACAAAAGTTTAGGGAAGTTAGGAACTAATCTACCAATTAGGTTGGTTATATTTTTTGAAGGAAACATATAAAAAGATCACTATGCATAGAGGAAAAACTTAGATTAATAATAAGATAAATTTTATTTAGACTATTTATATACTTACTTCGAGCTTTTTTATGCTGAGAGGGTTGATGCCAGCCAACGTCTGGCGGCCAAGTTCCTCATCTCGTATGCAAAAACCACTGTTATTTCCTACAATCATTGATAGTTGTGTACTTAATACCTTTAACAATTCAAAAGTTTACAGTGAGTTAAAATTTTGCATAATAAAATTTGCTGAACATACCTCTGATAATATTTGGGGTGCTGAATTTGAAGTACTCATTCAAAGAATCTTGGATCTTATTGCTTGCACCTTCACACTTTCCATTGTAAATGCTGGTAACATCTGACAACTGCTTAAAAGTTCCACATTTTGTGACACAAGTTTTGAAGAAAGGAATAAGATTTCGAGTTATTCCTTTAGTCCTTTCCACATCAAGAGCTTCAATTCTGATCTTATCAAATACTTCATCTCTGGGCACATACGTTTCATTGAATGCATTTACTGGCGACTCAACTTTCTGGTCTGCAATAGTTTTGAATAAAAAAAAAAGGATAAATTATTTATAAAACTTTCACAGTCATCAAAATTAATATAAAATATAAAATGTTATTCTTTACAAGTTAATTAATGGCTTAGCTTTATTTCCCAAACTTATATCTAAATCTTGATAAATGAGGGTACAGTTTAATTCGGTGAATTATTAAGTTATTTTATTTTCTTTTGCACGATTCAATGGTCCCAATCATGATATGAAGTTGATGGGTGACAGCTCACCGTAGACAGAAGGAGGATGACCTGTTCGGCATCGTCTAGGGAAGGGATATTGATGCCCACCAAATGTTGGCCTTAAATGATCTTGTCTTGTTTTGTCTGCATTTCCCAAATCATTGTACACTTCGAAGTCATAAATCCTATCACCATGTTTTCTAACACCTTCACCATCTCCTCTTGCCTGCCTTAGCTCTTCTTTTCTGAGGTCTCTTAGACCCGCCGGAGTCTCCCAAGGTAAATGAACCTGTTTGGAACATTACATTACAGCAAATTAACAACATCAATCAACCAGTCTCAATTTATTATGGTTACAAAGAAAGAAAATCAATACATTACAACATGCATTTAATTACCTTGTTGGTGAAGAAAATTCTCTTCTCCGGATGAAGCTTCTCAGGTTGAACCCAAGAATTGCAAGGAAAATGGAAGATGCCTTCAACCACAATGTTTTCCAAGAAGAATTCCTTTTCACATTTGTTTACCACAGTGATTGCTCCTGGTAACCCAAAATCTGAATCAATCTCAAATTCTACTTTGTAAGTGGTCCTGGGATTCCCAACTTTCACGTCCTTCGTACACTCCAATACAGCGTTTTTGCTCACCTTTGGCTCCATTGTTCCTTCATTTTCACACATACAATTTGAGAACCAATTTAATAATAAATTTATCTAGATAAGCGTGGTATAAAACATTACGTGTGGTATCTAACAAGAGAAAGGATAAAATAAAACAAAAGCTTACTAGGGTCAACTTCAGTACTCACTAACTGCATAACCATGGCTCTCCCAGACGTGGTTTTGTTGAAAGCTTCAAAATGCTGAAGCATTATCGACATCATCTCATTCTCTGCATGTTTGCTATTCTTGATAGTTACCATGGCAGTCAAAGTCACTGTTGCCGTCTCCAACACCGGCTTCCTAGCAGGAAGGCCCCTCCTGGACTCAGTCCCCTCAGTAAAAGTTGAGAGAGGAGAGACAGATTGTGGAACCACCTTTTTCTTCTGCTCCTTTGTTGTATGAACTGAGAAATTGAAAGTGGGAGGCAAGGAAATTCTATGCTGCTGCTTTGTGCAGCGCTTAAAGTAAAATGGTTTCTTTGAAGCATCCAAACGAAAAGCTTCCACCATTGATTGACCCACAATTTCTTTTGTCAAGGTCATCTTGGAAAACGTCTTTGTGTGTATTTCTCTTCTACGCGATTACGCTTTGTGCAGCGTTTAAAGTAAAATAGTCCCTCAAGGTTTGAGACTTGAGCTCTAAAAATTTTGAACTAGCTAGTTCTCTTGTTAATCTGGGAAGTGAACTAGACTTGCATTTATAGCCAGGAAAAATAAAGGGAGAAGTTTCCACGCATGTTGGAGTCAAATTAAACGCGTTTCAACGCATGTGGACAGAGTTCTTGAATCCTCTGACAGAATGTGAACAACGTGCTATATATGGGAACTCAAGTTAATCCATTCAACTAATAACTATTGAGGTCTAAATTTTTGCTTGTATTTTGATCGCTATACATGGTAAAGCAGTCTGGTCAAAACAAAATGTACTTCCTCAAATGTGTATTAATATCGTGGTTGGTGTTCCCTTTCTTTTTCACCCACACGTACTATTTAATTATATGAAGTTCGTGTTCATGGTTTCGGCTTGAAGCATCTGAATTTCTTTGTAAATTAGTTGTATCAATTTCAAATAAAAATAAACATAAAGTGTGTCAATCCCAATAGAAGCATCTCACTGGTGATTATATTGCTAAGAAAGGCTACGAACTTTTTACTTGCTCAGAATTGCTCTGCTTCACGTCTGTCAGGCCACTCCATTTGAAACTTTATTTGAAAAATAAGGTCTAATTTGGTTACCGGAAAGAAATAGAATGGATTAGATTAAAAAAATAAAGATTAAAAATAAAAAAATTAAGATGTGAAAGGGAATGGGTGAATCTAAGTTACGTAAAACCAAACCGGTCATTGAACCGATCATGGCACTGGGTCACGAATTAGTGGTTCAATTAGGGTTGAACTGGAGGTTAAACCGGTGGCAAACCGGTCATGATTAAAATAATACAATTTAAATAAAAAGACATTAATTATAAAAACATTCAACCAAGTCCTACCACTCAAAAGTCTAACAGTAATAAAATACAACACTTCAAATATCTATCATTATAATTACAACTCTTCAATCTCAAAAGTCTAAAGAAGAGACGGAGATAGATGTGGAGAAGAGACGGAGATTGAGCTGGAAAAGAAATAGAGAGTTAGAGACTAAGCTGAAGAAGAGATGGAGATAGCAGAGACAGAGATAGAGCTGGAGAAGAGACGAAGATAGAGCTAGAGCCTAGAGAAGAGACAGAGACTAAGCTAGAGAAGAGATGGAGATTAGGTTAAGGCGAGAGAGGAGAGATGCAGATGAAAGGCCGAACTAAATGCTGTCTAAAAATCTAAATTGGACTTAGCGTGCCCTACCTCTAATTTTTCATTTTTTGACTTTAGTTTCACTTTTTTTATCTTATTTTTGAACTCAGCATTCTGAAAAATCAAAAATAAAAAAATCTCCAAAAAAAAATCCGGTTAACCTAGTTAACCCACCGGATTAACTGGGTTATACTGAGTTGAACCCGGGTTGACCGAGTTACACCGGTTCATTCCTTCACCAGTTTAGGAGTAAACTCAGATCGGACAAGGAATCAGGTCACTGATTTTTGGGTTGACCTGGCTGGTCCGATCCAAGTTTCAATACCATGGGTGAATCATATTTTACAAAAGTAAAAGCCAATTTAATTTAGGGGATTGAAAGTTATGATTTATGAGATTTTTAAAAGTATGGTGATTTTCACATTTATTATATATAATATTGTATGATAATTTCAGAATAGAGGATGACTTAGTTCATTTTTGTTTTAATCTTTTTCAATCGATTCCATTTTTATCCTTTCTTGCAACTAAATTGAACCTAAAGTTGCCTCTAAAGCAAATACGCAGTAATCAATTAATGGAGCGCTCCTGCAATTGGTGATATATTTTTTTTTTTGGGGGGGGGGGGCATCATCTCTCAAACACTAATCAATTATGCACCTTTGGCTGTCAAAGTGATGAAACAATAGTACGCATTTTTGCTGAATGTCCTCTGGTTAGATACATTTGGTTTGGCGGTCTCCTTTCAAATATCTTTCATCAATAATGCTAGGATGGTTGATTGGCTCCTTCATTCTTTCAAGCAATTATTTGAAGATTCCATAATTGATATTTTTAAGCACATATTCTCCTCAATCAATTATGGTTAATTATTTGAGAAGTTCATCATCCATTCACTATGGTTTATTTGATGCCCAACTCTACTCAGATTCTTTAAGTCATAATGTTTTCTACTAGATCTCTCTGATTGGGATAAGGGTGTATAGGAAAATAATAAGCCTTTATCTCAATTTTCTTCTATACACCATCAAGTGGTCTGCTACTTTTTATTTAAATTTATATATATTTAACTTGCTTTCTGCCTTCAAAATAGCGCGCGCGCGATAACATATATATGTATATTAGGTTACCCGCATTCAATTATTATTTTGGTCCTG
Organism: Prosopis cineraria; assembly: GCF_029017545.1. NCBI lineage: Eukaryota > Viridiplantae > Streptophyta > Magnoliopsida > Fabales > Fabaceae > Prosopis > Prosopis cineraria. Next base: position 41,065,129 of record NW_026555342.1, on the reverse strand, counting down.
GACTGAAAGCATCTCCGTACGTGTCAGTCCGTGCACGAGCTGGAAATAGAACCTCAACCACTTGCTGATTGGATAAGACCTCTAACACTCATGTTAACTTTGATGCTCACAATTTAATTTTTAAAAATCACTAATCGCTGAAGTGGATATATACTACACACCGTAAGGTTCATCAATTCAAAGAGAGATTCAAAGCATGCAAACTTTATATAAGTGTATGTTGATCCGTACGTGTTATTATATCCATTTTTAATTTTAATTCAAAGCACATGAAATTAACGATATTTATTATGCTATAATCAAACAAATGTCAATATATAAATATATGATGTGGACCAAATTAAAGTAAGATTTCAAAGAATTATGAAACTGTAAATGCTCACTAAAAAATTGATTTATTTCATTTGCAATAGAAAAAAGAAAAGAAAAGAAAAGAAAAGAAAAGAAAAAGGAAAAAAATTGGCTGATTGATTCCTGCCATAATAAAATTCAATTCACTTTAAGGCATTATTACAGAGAAAACATGTCATTAATTAGAAATAAATAATGTTAAAGAGAAGATATATTGAATATTATGGCCCATAGGTTGTCAGATTTTTGTTTCTGATAATGTCACTCAATCCTTTCTTTTCTCAAATAATACAAAATTTCTTGTGGTTCGTATGTGTTTTAGCATTCATACAAAACCGGCCACTTACCATTTTTTTGTCTGCATATTCAAGTTCACCATATTATCACTGTTTACAATATGGAAACCGTTGGGAATGTGGCAGATAAAGATAATAACACGGGTCAACCTACATGCTGCAAATTGGCCGCTACAGGTTGTGGGTTAGCTAGGCGGTTTGCCTCGTGGCGGGTTGGGAAAATGCCAACTCAACCGGCCACTTTTTCTTTCTATTTCTTATGTTTTTTACATTTTCAAATATTTCTTAAATATAAATTTGGGAAAATTGCAATGAAGGACCTGTATAGAAATCTATTCATAAAAAAAGACCAAAGGATTCTGAAATTGCTCTACAAGATCATGGTACCAAAATGTAATTAAAAACTAGTGCACATTAAATTTTTTTTAACCAATCCTTAATAATAATTTAACAAGTAATCATTTAATTTATGAAATAACAAGTACCATTACAAACTTTGAAATTTTTTTTAATAATATGACAAGTAAATTTTCATAAAATAATAAGTTCATATAAGCCTTTGACATGTGAATTTTTGGCTGTAAAAATAAGGAGACATTTATAAAAGTCAGTGTATATTACATTTTATTAACAAGTCTCCATTGGTAATCACAACCAAAAAACAGTTGATTAGCAACAGAATTTTCTATCGCTAATTTGTGAAAATTCTCTCACCAAATGGGTTAGCAGCAGAATGTTTTCATTGCTAAAAACACTGTCACTAATTTATAAAGAGAAAAATTAGTGATGAAATTGCATTCCATTTTTAATTGATGGCAAATTTTTGTCACTAAATAAGGATTCGCAAATTTTCCAATAGATTTATTCCAGCTCTAATTTTTAGGCTGATCAAAATATCATTACCATCTCACTAGTGGATCAATACCACCTCACACTACATCATCACCTAGTAGGCTTGTGTCACCTCATATTGCCTCACCACCGTGTCATTTCTCACTCCCATATCAAAAATTATTATCTTTAATTGTATCTGGGCCAAGACTAAACTCACAACCTAACACCCTCTAGTGCATTTACGTCCACCTTATTGTTAGTTGAGCTGAAATGAATGATCAATCTTAATTGAAAAATTAAATATATAATATTTAACCACAGACATATATTAATAAATACATTTAAATTTACTTTTTTATTAAACATTATATTTATTTATTAATATGGTAAAATTTAATTTATATATAATAATTACTTCTGTTATATTTTATTTTAAAAATTATTTTTGATGATAAATTTAATATTAAATTGAAAATTATTTTATTATAATTATATATTATATTATAGTTTGTACCTATCTAATATATAATATTTTAAAATTTTATTTATTAATATATTTTATTTATTTTATATAAGAATAATGAAGTATACAATTTAAATTACTATTATTAATTATATAAGAAGATGCCAAAATAATAAATCATTTTAAATTATAATTTTTAAATTATTTATTCATAGAATAATAATAAATTATTAAATAAATTATATATAACTATATATTATAAACAATAAAATTAAAATAAAAATAATTTGTGACGGAATGACTAATGGAATTATAATAGAAAGCTTTGTGATGGATTTTTTTGTCTCAAATTTCTTCACTAAATTAGAATAAAATATCCTAAAAATTAGTGACGGAACATTTCATTAGTAAATTTTGTCATTCAATTATTTTTGATGGATTAGTGAAGGAATAATGATAAAATTTTAGCAATAGAACATTTCGTCACTAAATTCTATCTATAATTTAGCAACAGAATTAGCTACAGATTAGCAACAAATTAACAATAGAAATTTATTTCATCACTAATTCACTATTTTTTTGTAGTGAATTTAACAAGTAACCATTTACAAAAATAAAAAGTCTTGTTATTAGTTTTAAAAATTTTTCCTTAATAATTTAATAAGTAAATTTTAGTAAAATAATAAATTCATATAAGCTTTTAACTTGTAAAATTTTGGTAATAAAAACAAGTAAATATTTATAAAAACAAATCCATATTAAATTTTTTAACAAATCCCATTGGTAATTTAACAAATAACTATTTGTAAAATAATAAATAACCATTAAACTCCTGACAAGTATAGGCATGGAAAATGAAAACAAAATATATATATATATATATAGAGAGAGAGAGAGAGAGAGAGAGAGAGAGTTGCTAGCTGATTATGCATCCAAACCTGCCCATTGCCAGTTTGGTGACCAGTGCAGGAGATCCAGCGACCAATCCGAGGGGGTAGTCCGGGCACTAATTCAATCCATCGGATTTCTTATGTTTTCTCTTTGAATAATTCTGAAAATTCTAAGAGAAAATGTATTGTTTTATCGTAGTGCATTGTTTTACACTCATTCTTTCTACATATTGGATCAGAATTCGGTTTATTATAGATTTTATATTATATATTAAAGATATATCTAAGTAATATTGAGCATTATTGAAAATATTGATATCTAGGATGGTTGAGATTAATATTATATAATTTTCACTTATTTTACTGTGTGTCAAGAATCTAAATTTTAATCTCATTGATTTGTACGAGTGTGATACAAAATTCTTTTTTGAATATTACATCGAGGCATGTATTCTATGATAACGGTTGCCCAATAATACTAAACTACGCAACTTTTAAATTCTTGGTGTAGGGTTGCAATTAATATTTTAATCTTTTTAATGTGTATTGCTAGATTCCCAATGCTTTTTTAATCAAAATTTGAAAATGTATGGAACATGAATGTATGAAAATTTGAAAAGGTGTGGAACATGAATGTTTATTTCTTCTGTACGCAGTTCCGTCAATTGCTTGCTTTGCCCATGTGCATGCAAGTACGCATATTCTCTTATTTTTGTTTTTTTTTAATTCCTTCTTTGTGGAAAGGTAAATTTATCCTTTTAATGAATGTGGAAATGTCCAAGTTCATTTATCTAAGCACGTGAAAGATTTATCTGAATGTTCAAGGCTATAAAAAAAAAACAATAAAATTAAGCAAAACAAAAAAGCGAGAAATTTATGGCAGCCAATAATATTTGTATATATTAAAAAAAAAAACTCTGCCCAGCAAGTTTATTTTTAGTGTTTTTCTGTTTCAATATTAGTGCAAAGTTTATTTTGATATCCCAGCAAGTTTTGACAAGGTTACTAACAATAACGGTGAAAATGTTATCCCCCAAACAAGTAAAAAGCGTCCATATAATAAACTTTTGCCATAACCCTAGGGAATGAATCTAAAGGATTTAAGTAACTTAATAAATATAAATCTTTTTTTAGGTCATTTTTTATAATTTATTTACAAATATTATTGTTGTTGTTTACAAATCTTCTGTTACAACCCTGCTCTACTACAAAATGAGGCATAAATGACAGTTATTTTGCCTATCAATGATGGTTATTAATTAACTATCATTTATTTGTCTATCATTTAAAGTCCCTCATTAAATGATAGTTATATGATTGTTATTTAAAATATTTTTTCATTTTTCTTATAATGCATGAGAGTAAATGAAATACTTGCTATTTGTTAATACCGTCATTTACTTTTCATTTATTGTTTGGTAAAATTTGGACATGGTCATGACCAGAATTTACCAAACAATAAATGAATTTATTCTTAAATAAATTACAGTCACTACTAGAAAAATATAAATTAGCGAGGAAATTTAGCGAGGGATCATCTATTCCTCTCTAAATACCAAGTTAGCAAAGAAATTAGCGATAGATGTTGATTTCATAGCTTGACTTAAAATTAGTGAGAAAATTAGCGATGGACTGTCAATCCCTCTCTAAAATAAGATAATTAGCGAGGGATTTAGCGAGGGATTCTATTCCTAGCTAATTACTATAAAAAAAATTACCTTTTGACAATGACTTTTAATTATACATTTAATTATTTTTATTTAAAAATAATAATTAAATTTAAAAATTAACTAAAATATTCATTATAAAATTATTTAATATTTTCTTTATTTTAAGTTGATTTTCACTAATAAAATAATATTTTATTAAAAATATAATATAAAGAATAATTTAAATAAAATATAAATATTTTTAGCATATTAATAATTGAAAATAAAATTTAATATGTATATGTGTGTATTTTTATTATATATTATTTGATATATTTATGTAGTTAAATAATATATATATATATATATATTTAATTTATCATATAATGCTTGTAGGTGCCTTTCAATTCAACTAGCAAAGAAGGAGAGCATAAAGCTTGGAAGGTATGGGGTCAAGGATTCAAACTTTGGCTTTGGTATAAACATGATGAATATATGATATGGTAAGAAGCAAGTGACATGGCGCAAGGTGGACAATGACGTGTCATGAGTTGTCGCACATATAGTGGGTGATAGGGCACGAGATGATAAGTGACATGGTGGTTGACAAAGCATGAGGTTGTTGATGACATGTCACAAGTTGACATCACACATGATGGGTGATGTGGCATAATTATTTTTAAATATAAGCATATTTAGTGAGGGATTCAATCTCTGGCTAATTTTAGCGAGGGATTCAATCCCTTGCTGAATTCCTCACTAATTAGCGAGGGAAATACAATTTTTTGCTAAATTTAGTGAGCTCTTTTTTAGCTATGAATTTAGTAAGGGACAAAATTTGTAGCTAAAATGCAATTTAGCCACGAAAAATGACATTTAGTGAGGGATTCGTCCCTTGCTAAATTCAATTTTTCTACTAGTGAGTTATTTAAATAACAATCATTTACAACATGGTTTTCGATTACATAGGCCAGCTATTATTTATAACAACCCCCTACAACAAGTACTCAAAATAATTCCAATAGACATTCATTCAAACATTTACAATAGATATAAACATCAATAGAATTGTATTGTTATCAATTGCAAAAAAAATCAAAAGCTCATCTTTTATTCTAATCTATCAAGTAAATAAATGTATAGGATTTTCTAAAATAAACTAGTTAGTAAAAGTATAAACACTAATCCTAGCTACTAACTCTAACTCTATTAATTTTCTTCTTTGTGTGAGTTTTACATTTGGAATATGTATTGGTGCCACTCTTCAATTACCTAATTTATTTGTACATTCCTGAATTCTTCAATATAAGAATCCTCAAAGTACTACAATATATAAATAATCTACCATAAATTAATTTTAGTACATTAAATTGATTAGCAATTATAAAGTGAATATTATTGACATACCATCCCAGGAATTATACTCTCATTATGGATAACGATGTCCTCTATGAATCTCATCATGCACAAGCCACAATCTAAGCTATTTTTTATTTGTCTTGGACAATACAAATTAAAGAATCAATGAATATGTATTAATATATTAAAAAGTTATGAATATTATATTTAAATTCAATAACAAGGAAAAATAACAATAAAATCCCTCTAAAATATGTAAATGACAATTTGGTCGCACAAAATGCCAAAATTACCTTAAAGTCCCTAAAGGCTTTTTTATCATTAATGAATTTATATAAATTATCAAATTTTTCTTGTTGAAAATAAATGATTCACAACTTTGCTTCTTAATTTTGCAACAATACAGCAGCAAATCACAACTTCAAATGTTAAATTTCTTATTTGCTATTACGTTATTGTAAATATAAGGATAGTTGTGAACATAAGAACGAAATTTGTGAATCATTTATTTTCAATAAGGATAATTTAATAATTTATATAAATTTATTAATAAAAAAAATAGTTCTTAGGGACTTCAGGGAAATTTTGGCATTTCAAAAGACTAAATTATCATTTATATATTTCAAAAGAATTTTATTATTATTTTCCCCAATGACAAATCTAATTACCTTCCTCTTCCATTCTAGTAGCTAGGTTCATGTATTAAATAATCGTATATATTAATTACACATACTAAATAATTAAATTATAATAAATAATTTTTAATATGATAAAATTAAATATAAACTAATAGAGAAGCGGCGTTTCCAAAAATGCTACCTCTCTTAATTTAACTACCAAAACAATAATATTTATTAATTATTATTAAAAGTTTAGTAAATTATAATAAAATAATTTTTTAATCCTATGAAATTAAAGTATTTAGTAATATTATAAATTAATTATACATTAATTACTAATAATAATAACTAAATAATTATTAAATTAGTAACATATATATAGGTGGTGTTTCTAAGATTTGAAAACACCAGCGCTCTTATTTTTAACAAATAATAATATATATTTATTATTTATTCTATTGGTGGCTATATGATTCTACTGAAATGATCCTCCTATTTCATTTTATCCTTCTCAAGTTGGATGGAACTCACCCACAAGTCAAACATAACATTGTTGTCAACATATGGTGATAGATCAATAACATTGAAGTTGGCAGACAATTCATAAGTGCCAAGCATTTCTACCTTATAAGCATTATTGTTGACCTTTTGTATAATCTTGAATGGTCCATCAACTCTTAGGGATAACTTTGCTTTTTGTTATTTAGGAAAATGTTCTTTCCTCATATGTATTCAAATTAAATATGCCGATACTTGTCACATTCAGTTTTGTTCATGCAACTTCTTGATTTCCTTGGCCTTTTGATCTGCATTAGAGCTTTACTGCTACTTATCAAGGGAAGGAGTCAAGTCTAGTGGACTAAGGGGACGAGTGCTATAAACAACTTTGAATAGATACTTCCCAGTTGCTTGAGTGACAAAATTATTGTGCGCAAATTCAATTTAAACAAGAATAAGGTCCCATTACTTCAAATTATTCACCACAAAACTTTGAAAAAGATTTCTAGGAACTTTATAGCTTTAGTTTGACCATCCATTTGGGAATAGCTAGTATGGCTAAATTGGAGATTAGTTCTCATCTTCTTTCATAGTGTCCTCCAAAAGTAGTTTAGAAACTTAACATTATGATAAGAGGTAATAGTTTTGGGAGTGCCATAGAGCCAAACAAACTATTTAAAGTACAAATCTATAACTTGAATAGCATCATTAGTCTTTTGGCATTAAATGAAGTGAGCCATCTTCAAGAATCTATCTATGATTACCATGATAGAATCTTTGTCCTTGTGTCTGTGGTGTAAACCAAGAACACAATCCATGCTCACATCTTCCCACGGTGCTTCTGGAAATGGCAGTAGCATGTATAATTACATATTTTGACCCTTAGCCTCAGCCAAATGACATATTCTACATTATTGTCTATACTGGTTAACATCTTGTTCAAGCCTTGGCTAAAAAAAATTCTCCTTGACTAGATCAAGTCTTTTGTCTTTGTCAAAAATTACCAGCTATTCCTCTATTATGAGCTTCCTAAATTATCACCTCCATCAAGGAACCCTAAGGAATGTATAAGGTTTAACATTGGAATAAAAACCCATTATGTTTGTAATACTAATAGAAGATTGAATGATAGTTGCTAGGGACTTTGGGTCCAAAATGATTAGATGTTTTAAATGCTAGGAGTTAAGACACATTACTTTAGAATGTCCCAATTGCAAGTTTTTCACCAATATAGAAGAAGAGACGTGTGACACATTTGAGGTTGTAGAAGATGAAGAGCCTGCATTTGAAACGCAAGAGCTTATACATAATAAATAGTTTATTCATGCAAATCATGATGAGCTATTGGTAGTTAGACGGAGCCCAGACACAATCTTAGTAAAAGTAGAACCTTGGCTTTGCCATAACGTCTCTCATCCCTATTGCACTACTTAAGGGAAAGTTTACAACATCATTATTGATAATGGAAGCTATAAGAATGTAGTATCCAACTATACGTTAGAAAAGCTTAAGTTATTAACCTAGAACAACCCTCATCCTTACAAGTTACAGTAGGTTAACTAAGGAAGTGAGGTAAAAGTTTCTAAACACTGTCTGGTTATTTTTTCCATTAATAACAAATTTGAGGATGAAGTTTAGTATGATATTGCTCCAATGGATACTTGTCATCTTCTTCCAGGAAGACCTTAGCAGTATGATCAACATGCCCCTTATGATAGACATGTAAACACCTATTCCTTCATAAAAGATGGAGTAAAGATTAAGTTAACACCTTTACTACCTAATGAGTACAGTCAAAGCCAGCAAGAAGACAAGACATTAGTGTCTTTAATTTCTAAAAAGCAATTTAAAATGATGAAGTCAAAAGTTCATGCTTTGAGTTTGATTCTTATGCTTAAATCAAATTTTGAATCTACTATTCATATAGAAGTTTAACAAATTCTAGCTGAATTTTTAGATGTCATACTAGATGACATTCAACTAGGCATCCGATACGAGACATATAGCATGCTATTAACTTTGTCCTAGGAGTATTTATTCTGAACAAATTTGCTTATAAGATAACTCCCCAATAACTTGTTGAGATCCATTAACAAGTAGAGGAATTATTAAATAAATGGTTAGTTCATGAAAGAATTAGTCTATGTGCCATACCTATACTATTAAAATTTGAGAAGGATAAAAGTTGGGGAATGTGTGTCAATTACTATGCTATCAATAAGATCACTTTCAAATATCAGTTTTTGGTACCCTAACTTGATGATATATTTAATCAACTGCATGGTACCACTACTTTTCCAATGTTGACCTTCAAAGTGGATGTAATCAAATAAGAATTTGGCTAAGAGATGAGCGGAAGACCACCTTCAAGATAAGAGATGGCTTGTAATGAGTGGAATGTGATGACTTTTGGATTGACAAATACCCTTAACATGTCTCACACCCTTGATAAATTAGGTATTGCGATCCTTCATTAGGAAATTTGTTGTTATTTACTTTGATGACATTATTATTTACCGCAAGAATACTTAGAGTACTTATGAAAAGTCTTATAAGCCATACTTTATGAAAATCTAAAGGAAGTGCACCTTTCTAACCAATGAAGTTTTTTCTTGGTTTACATCATCATTGCGAAGGGTGTTCAAGTCAATCTAAGCAAAGTTGAAGCCACTACTAAAAAATAAGATATATATATATATATATATAATGCCGTACATTCAATGATTATATGAATAAAAATTGAATACAAAAATGTAAGATTTCAAAAAACATCTATTTAGTGGTTAAAAAGATAACTGTTGAATAAATAACAACATACTCAACAGTTAAATAGATAAATTGTTGAGTAATTGCTTTAGTTGAGTATTGGCTAACGTCACGAGTTTATTCAATGGTTCTATAAATAGAACAGTTAAACAAACGTTTAGAATATCTAATGGTTTCTGTTAAGGAACTATTGAATAAACATGTATTCAATAGTTCTTTACAGAACCATTGAATAATATCATTTCATTGCCTCTTCGTCTTTGCAAACCTGTTATTCCTCAAACTCTCAAAATTTCATTTTATTTTTGCAAAACCAAATACCCAACATTAAAACTCCATCCCCAAGCATCGAGTAGATATTTTTTTACCCAACCCATATTTATTCTGTTGTTGAACCACCATTGTTTGCATCTATTTTCATTTTCATTCTTCCTCTCTTCCTCTTCCTTTTCCTTTTCCTCTTCATAACTTCATCCTCCTCTTCCATTCTAGTAGCTAGGTTCATGGATTAACACAAAAAAGGGTTAGTTTTTTTTTTTAAGAAATTGTATAAATTTTAAGACGTTTATTTGAGTATAGATTGAATGGATTATGATTTTTTAAAGTAAGGATGATTTGATATACAATGTGCTTATTTTTGATTGAACCAAAATGCTCTGTGTGCTACCTATTCTAAAATTTGAATTGTGAAATTATAAAATGTGATTGATTGAGTGACTTTTTGTATAAATTTTTTGTTATTTTGATGTTCAATTTGTTAAAAGAGTGTAATAAGCTCAAAAAATGCTCAATCTTATATCGTTATGCTGTCAAAATTTTTTGAGAATTTTAGTTTTGCCCTTAAATAGAAAGAATATGACCATTGTTAAAGTTGTTTTATGGTCTAGAAGGATTGAGTTTAATTATGTTTTATTACACCATGTAATTTTACTCCTTTTATCTTCAATTATGGATGGTAAAGTTATGTCTTAAATTAAGGTACAGTTAAGGCTCATGGATGATTTATTATGAAAACCTATTTTGTCCTCTAACTTGAGTAGATTTGCATGTATTTTTTTTCCATCAATTTAATGAGTTGGACATTTTAGAACTATAATATGTGAACCAAACTTAATCACAATAAAGTTGGCTATTTGACTGCAGTCGTGTTGTTCAACCCTCAAAATAAAACTAAATTAACTCTAATTGAATATAGGGCCAACCTAGGTCATATCCCAAGGAGAAGTTTCTAACTCTAAGTCAAATAAACTAGGTGAATAGATTAACCATTGATTGAAATTTATTAACTAATTGCCTAATGAAATTAAGTGCAAACTAAACTTAAAAGTGTAGCGGTTGCCTTTTTTTATTAAAGTAGGAACTCTAAGGTGTTGTTAATGGAAGAATCTTAGTCTCTAATTAATTATGGAAACTCACTCAACCTTTCTTCCTTAGCTGGAAAAAGTGTTTACTTAAGACAACTATCTCAAGTAATTTAGCTTAACTAATTCAATTCCTTGAGTGCTCATAACAAGCCCTTAAGTTGTCTCACTAGCTTAGCTTTGAAATTAACCGAGTGTCTAATTAAATTTCACTCCCTAATAGCTATGGTTCATAGGTAACTCAAGCATAAAACTATACACTTAGGGTATGGCTCCATGAACTTGATGAATTGAGCTTCAATTCTTCTTTTAAATGATAGGGATGTTATCAGCCATAGTACAAAAAAAGAATGGTAGAAGATTTGCGTGGATTTAATAGTGAAATGAGGGAGAAATTAGGCTAGAAGTTGCTAGAGGTGTAGAAAGAAAGAGGAGAAAATGAAAACACTATGAACTAGAGAAGAAAAAGTGGAAGATAAAATGAATGGCTTATTGATTTGAATTGAGAGTATGTGGCGTGAATAATTAGAGTTTTACCTTAGCGAAAACATCAATTAAAAATTAGGAAAAGAAATTAAAAAGGAAATGGGAGCGTTGTTACACTTGTAAGGTGGTATCCTCTTATTGGCTTATAGGTGATTCTAATGTTTGTGTAATTTCCTATTTGTCATCTACATTATTTAAGTTGATTTTGTAAAGTCTCATCTCAATTTAAACTTTACAATTTCCAATCACACAATCAACAAACAACAATCACATATTATCAGAGTAATAGCCCTTTATTTGTTTTTAAAATCATAGGTTCCTAACTTCTTAAAACATAGATTCAAATAAGAGGGCTAGTAGAAGCACAAATACATTCATAAGACTCAACAAGACAGAACATCTTAACCTTAAAAAATAGCCATGCACTGCAGCTTATATCACATACATTGAGACATGTGGTACAGAGCAACGTGCTCTATTTTTATCTGTGTCATATGCCATAGTAGCCACATCATGTGCCACGGCACATATGACAACAATTTCCACCACACGCCATTTCAACATCTAACATCCAATTGTAGTGTTTCAAGCGTACACACAAAACTTGCACATATACTAGCTAATAGAATGAGTTTAGACTCAATCTGACAGTCCAATCTAAAATTAGACAACTGGGTGTAAAAAGCCACTTTTCTTTTAAAAACTTGACCTTAAGTTTTCAATTCTCATTCCTTATTCTATTAGACCACTTCGAGTCTTGAACTAAGTCCAAAAGGACTAAATACACTTGATTGATACTACTAAGCACATATATCATGTCATTTACTCAAATTGACCTTTCAATGCCACATTACATACTTGTGGACTTATATGAGGCACAACACATAAACATATATATACAACTATACTTGTTTCACTTTCAACCCTCTAACTCTTACATATTAGGCTCTGCCTCATCATATGAAATGATCTCTTCATTTTTTTATTGCTTTTCCTCTTTTTTAGGCTCAACTCTATTAATTGCTTCTTCTTTAAAACCTCATGGCCTCCTCTTCTTTTTCTACCAATAGCTTGGGAATCTTAGGAACATCAAGCTTGAGTGGAGAGAAACTCATAGATTTGGCCTTAATGATATTAGTACCTACAACACAAGAAGATATACCCTTCTCAAGCATTTCAAGATCAAGCATAAGGGACATTTCAAAATTATCAAATGAATTATGAGAAGAAGTAGTTGCATCATTCAAACATGCATCAACATCTAAGCAATTTTGGCACACAAAAGTATCAATGTAAGAGCAAGAGACATAAGTAGTAGCAAGTATAGATTCATTAGTAAGTGAAGGAAATGCATAGCATTTGATAGCCTCATCAAGTAAAGTATCAATGGCATTTACATCAAGTAAGGAATAATCCTCAAAAGGCCTCTTTATTGCCTCATGGATATTAAAATTGATTTGATCATCCCTACATTTTAAAATCAAAGTACCCTTATCCATGTCAATTAAGGTGCAGGGCTGTTCTAATGAAAGGTCTACCCAATATAAGAATGTCATCCCCACACCTTGTTTAGACAAGTCCAACACATAAAAATCAACTAGGAAAAGCAATTCTTTCATATGTTATGTTTGGTGAATGTTTGATTTAATGCTTGAGTTACATAGTTTTGTACTTGAGTTACCTAAGAACCATGGCTGTTGGGGAGTGAAATTTAATTAGACACTTGGTTAGTTTCAAAGCTAAGCTAGTGAGAAAACTTAAGGGCTTGTTATAAGCACTTATAAAATTGAATTAGTGAAGCTGAGTTGCTTGAGATAGTTGTCTTAAGTAAATACTTTTTTCTAGCCAAGGAAGAAAAGTTGAGTGAGTTTCCATAATCAATTAAAGACTAGAATTCTTTCATTAATAACACCCTAGGGTTTTTACTTTAATAGAAAAGCCAACCACGACACTCTTAGGTTTAGTTTGCACTTAATTCTATTAGGTAATTAGTTAACAAACTTCAATTAATGCTTAATCTATTCACTTAGTTTACTTGACTTAGAGTTAGAACTTCCTCCTTGAGAGAAAACCTAGGGTTGGCCTTATATTACATTAGGGTTAGCTTTAATTAATTTTGAGGGTTGAGCATCATGATCGCATCAAAATTTGGTTCCATTGTTAGGGAGGCTAATTTTAACTCTTAGGATAGTTTTCTTGGAGCTTAATTTGCAATTTGTTTTTTTAGAAAAAAATTTCAAAAAATCATAAACATTTGTGTTTTGAGTTTCTGTAAGTGTGTTTCTGTGTTTTATGTGCTTTTGGTCATTCTTGGAAAAAAGTAAAAAAAACAATTAGTGCATTTTTGTTTTTCCTAGTGTAGTGTTTGATGATGCTTTGTTTTCATTATTTCTAGGCTGATTTCAAAAATTTACTAGGAATGAGTCTGGAATAGTTTGGAACTAAAATTTCATTCATTTGAAATCTATATATCTTAACTGCATTTCAAAAGTGGTTTCATCAATTTTGGACATGGCAATTGATTTGTGCACATTTTACAATCATACAAGGTACAAGGAGCCTTTTTAGAGGATTCCAAAACCAAGTAGCAACTTTTAGCAGGCATAATTTTCACACCGAGTGTCCAAATGGAGTGATTCAATCCTCATTTTGTTTCTTACTATCTTAGATTTATTTTCTTAGTTGATCATTTTTCTTAATTCTGCCTTTATCCTACTGGAAAGTTTGTTGGAAAATCATAAGGTTATCTAAATGAAACCCTATTTTTCCATAACTATGGACCGAATTTTGAAAACTTTTAGGAATGACTGAGAAATAATTTTAATCTAAAATTTTTATATGATTTTCCTGTGTATCTATTTTATCTCTCATAAAAGTTTTAGGGGAATTTCTTGTGTGGAGTAGCTACTAAGAAATATGCAATTTCATTGTCTCTAGAGAGCAAGCCGCAGAGTTTCCAGAACAAGCAAAGAGTCTTCAAATGAGCATTTCTAACCCTTTCTCCTGTACTTTTTAGTGATTTTCATTTTTTTTTGTGGTTAATTATTTATTGTTAAGTTTTAAAAAAAGAGAGAGAAAAAAATTTCTTTGCTTTTGTAGTTTAGTTTTGTTAACTTTTGTTTTTTATGTCTAGAGCCACTTAGGGTGCATTTTTTCTTTCTTTTATAAGTCTTGCATTGTGTTGTTTGTCCTACTCTTGGTTGAGTTCTTTGGTTTATGACTTGTGCAAATCCTAAAACATTTGTTCAGGTAGACCTTAGGATTGAAAAAATTCTTTGGAAACTCAAGAGGTCACAACCTCAAATTGATAATCATCTAGTGGTCAATTCATCAATGAAAAGGGTAGATCTACTTGTAGGTCAAGGTAATGGTTAAGGCAATGGCCAAGGGTTGGGAAATAATAATGGTAACAATAGAAATATGGATCACAACTTGCATAATGATGTACACATCAATAGAGAATTTGTAGAGATGCATAATCCTCAAGGTGAGAGATCCATTAGGCAATTGACTTTCCTTAATTGGAATGATAATCCTTATGGGTTGTACATGGCTCTTAATGTGAACATATTTGAACTTAAACCTTCATTGATTAATATGTTGCCTAAATTCCATAGATTATCAAGTGAGGATTGCTGTGGATTATTACATGCTCTCTTTCTTTTGTGTGATAATATCAAACCCATAAATTTGAATGTTGATGATATGCAAGCAAAAGATTTTGTCTTCTCTCTTCCTAACTAAAGAGTGGTATTTTAATTATCCCTCCCACATTAGATTTTTTACTTTGGCTAAACTTAGAAGATTGTTTTTAAAAAATTTCTTTCCGTCTTCTAAAGTTACAAATTTAAGGAAATAAATTTATAGGATTGAACAAGGTTTTGATGAATCCTTTATGAATATTGGACAAGGTTCCAAGAGTTACTTGCAAAGTGCCCTTACCATCAAATTCCTAATGAGAACCTTGTATAATATTTTTTTGAAGGACTTTGTGAAAAAGATAAGGTTTTCATGAATATTTCTAATGAGGGAGCTTTAATTGATTTAACGCCTATCAAGGCTTGGGAGTTGATAGAAAAGGTAGCAACCAATTGTGCTCAATATGGCACAAGAGATAGGAAGGTGAATTCCATTTCAATCACATTGGATGATAACCAACTAGACATTTTGGCCTTGAAGATGGGTAAGATGTTAAGTTCAAAATGTGAGCAATGTAAGTGCTTCTTCTCAAGCTCTAGTTCCTTACACATGCACTTTTTATGATTCCCTTATGCATGTTGAGTCTAATTATCCTATTAAGTTTGAGCATGTTCAAGTTAATGCTATGTTTAATGAGAGAGGGAAACAAGGAAACTAAGGGAACTTTGCAAATACTTATAATTCTTCTTGGAAAAATCACCCCAATTTTTCCTACGCCAACTCAAGTGGAACTTTACAAGAGAGCCAACTAAGGGGACCATTCCTTAATGCTCAAAGCCAAGACATGCAACCTCACTTTTAAGGTGGTAATTATAATTCTCATCCATAAAAGGGTAATGCTTTCAACTCCAACTTCAATTCTAACTCCAATTTTGATAGGTAAATTCGTATTGAAAAATTTTGTTGTGGTCGTGTTGCTTAATCCTTAAAATTAACTAAAGCTAACCCTAATGTAATATAGGGCTAACCTTAGATCTTCTCTCATGGACGAGGTTCTAACTCTGAGTCAAATAAACTAGGTGAATAAATTAACTATTGATTAAAGTTTGTTAACTAATTACTTAATGAAATTAAGTGTAAACTAAACCTAAGGGTGTGGTAGTTGGCATTCCTATTAAAGCAGGAACCTAGGATGTTATTAATGGAAGAATGCTAGTCTCTAATTGATTATGGTAGCTCACTCAACCTTTCTTCCTTAGCTGGAAAAAAAAAATTTACTTAAGACAACTATCTCAAGCAACCTAGCATTATTAATTCAATTCCTTAAGTGCTCATAACAAGCCCTTAAGTTGTCTCACTAGCTTAGCTTTGAAATTAACCAAGAGTCTAACTAAATTTCGCTCCCCAACAACCATGGTTCATAGGTAACTCAAGAATAAAACTATGCAACTCAAGCATTCAATCAAACATTCACCAAACATAACATAAGCAAGGTTAATGCAAGACTAAAAATCACTTGAAAAATCACATTGACATGATATTACTCCAAGTGGCTAAAATTCCAAGAGCTATAGGGAATGAAAATTAATTCAAAAATTATGTTCCTATACAACCAATTATCACAAATTATGAAACTAATTCAAATTGAACTATAATCAAACATAATCATAATATTTAAATGAAATTGAAACAAGATGAAGAAATAATTGAGCTTAGCTAGGTGAAGACTTCAAAAATCCTCTTTGATCAACTCTTCCCTAGGATTCCATGAAGAATCTAGCTAGAAAATATCAAGAATACTTTTCTTCCTCCATGAACACATGTTGGTCATAGAATATGATCCATGCTTCTTAATGATTTGAGCTTCAAATTTCCTTTTAGATAATTATGTTATGGTCAACCATGGTAAGGGAAGAGAATGATGGAAGATTTGAGTAAATTTGATGGTGAAAAGAGGGAGATATAGGTGCTGGATGAAAATTCTAGTGTAGAGAGAAGGAAGAGAAAATGAAGAACACTATAAACTGAAGAGAGAATGTGGAAGATGAATGAGATGGTAAATGAATTTGAATATGTGAGGTAAATGGCATGAAAATTGTGTTTCTCCATCAGCTGAAGCTAATTAAAATAATAGGAAAAGCAATCAAAAAGAAAATGGTAGCCTTGTCATACTTGCAAGGTGGCATCCTCCTATTGGTTTATAGATAATTCCAATATATGTGTAATTTCTCATATGTCATACATATTATTTAAGCTGATTTAATCCATTAAATAAGGCAAAAAAACATCTAAACATCTAAGCTAGTCATGCCCCAAAACCTCTTTTGTGATGTTATAATTCATTTTTATTATTTACTTGCATTTTGCCACATATTTGGGAATTGATTTTAATTAGAAAATGCAAATATTATCCATATGCTTTAAATTTTGATCTTGTGTGTCACATTTATTTGTGTAGAGATGTATCCTTGGATTTAGCACATGAGGACCATTGGATTGAAATACTAGATGAGTCAAGAGGAAAGAAAATGTGAGTTTTGGGATGAAAGCATAAGCTTTACATGGTCTCGCACATATTGTACCACACTTTGATTCAACTCACTCTTTCTCTTAATTTCCTATTATCTTTAGCTTTATTTAATACAAATTCTAGCCTATTTTACTATGAATTTTCATCCATTTTACCAAAATAAATAATAAATTCACCTTATCACATTTTTCATCCATTCACTTAATACTAAAGTTGGGCTTATTTACCCTAGACTTGAATCAAACCACCCTAATTAATTTCATTTTTAGCTTTCATTCTACCTCCATTTAGCTTTTTTTTTTACAGCCACCTTTCTCCATTCTCTCTCCATTGTTCTTCATGTTCTTCATCTCCATCTTGCCTTCTCTCTTCTATAATTCATGTTCCAACCATCAAAATCCTAATCCAACTCTACCATTCTTCTTCCTCATCTCACATATCAAACCCTGGTGCTTTATTTCCTTGTTTGGCTTTAAAATCCTCAAGTTGTTCATGATTATGGTTCAACCATGGTGGAAGGATTATGCTCAAGTAGATTCCAAGATGACTAGAGGTTAAATTTTCAAGGAGTGCTAGGAAGGAAAGATGCTAGAGGAGAGTTGAAGTACCTCAAGAAAGCTGAAAGCAAAGTCTCAACTCAACCTAGGCTTTACCATCCCCAATCACACAATCAACAATATACGAACAATAAAATATTACAGTAATAGCCTTTTATTTGCTTTCAAATCACCGGATCCTAACTTTTTAAAACATATATTCAAATATGAGGGTTAGCGAAAGTGCAAACACAGTCAAATGATGAACTTTTGGCGTGCGCTATTTTCACATTCGATGTTCGATTGGAGTGATTCAAGTGATACATGAAGCTCATAACATATACTAACTAATGGAACAAGTTTAGACCCGATCTGACAGTTCAATCTAAAATTGGACACCTAGGGTGCAAAAATTCACTTTTTCTTTCAACAACTTACACCTTAAGTGCTCAATTCTCATTCCTTATCTTATTAGACTACTTCGAGCCTTGAACCAAGTCTAAAAGAACCAAATACACCTGATTGACACCTCATACCACAAATATCACATCATTTGCCCATTTTATCCTCTCAAAGCCACATTACACAATTGTAGGCTTATATGAGGAATACACACATATAACACATATACACAAATATAATTAGATTTGTTCCACTTTGAATCCTCTAACGCTTATATATGAGGCTCCACCTCACCATATGGTCAGGAATCACATCATACTCGACTCTTCTAAATGGGGCTTTGCCTCACCATTTGCATCAAGTTCTGATATAATAGCACAATCACAATCAATATATAATCATCACATCAATTCACCTATATACAAGTGGAACAAGTTACATAACAACATATACTTGCTTGTTTCACATTTAGGCCTACCTATGTACTCTTCACTAGGGACCCTTGATATAATGCAACACCATATATATTCAAACAAGTTTTCAGAACACAATTCACTTTCTCATATTCACATACACTTACGGGTCTTAATTGGCAACTTAACTCTATCAACACATTATACATTCATTTACACTAATGGTAGTCATACTATTACTAAGTAAAGCTACTCATTCCTTGCTTCCTTTCCCGACCTTCTTGCGCTCTCTTCACTTGTGTTTAAAAGTAGCAGAGTGAGACATATGTCTCAGTAACTTGGATGTAACCTTAATTACTAATTAGTAAGTAAAATTATAAACAAGCGATAAGAAGTATGTATATAAGTAAAAATAATATCATATGTATATTTATTCTCATTAATCTCGTTATGCTCATGCAAGGCATTTCTAGTTCTGCCTAGCGGAGTAATCTCCACGATCGGACTAGGACTTCCAATCACAAGAAGTAGGGCCTACCATACCGTTGCTCAGATTAAGTAATCATCTTCATGTGTGGGTGTTCTCCTAGGTCTATTATGGTGGAGTTAAACTCTACGGTCTGGAGCATCAGGACTTCTTAACCTTATACAAAATAAGACCCCTAACCTTAGTCTATGGTAACCTCGTAGATCATTAAATGTCGAAGGTTCATCATGGCGGAGTCAAGCTCTATACTCATGATCATTAAGACTTCCTGGACCTCCTCATGGTAGGGTCGTATCCCCTTACCATAATCTAGGGTATTCTCATAGATATGATATGCATATCAATGTATATGTCACCTCAAATTCATTTCAATAAATTTTCACACACCTGCATACATATACTTTCACAGTGCTGCTACTCTATCAGTTCACAACACAATGCACGTAGTTATATTAAAATATTTGCAAATAATTTCACAGACAAACAAGTAAAAAAGTTAATCCATTGCCTTTAGCTCTTATTACTAAGGGTTAATAACCACACTAAGCTCTTAGGGGCGTAAATTCTCATGAGTGACTTCATAGGAGCTTAATCTACATAACACTGAGTCCTTTAGTCAAATTTCAACACTTTTTTACAAGCATTGATTTAGCTAAACCAGATCCCTTAACACATAAAATGGTTTAATTGAACCCTTTTGAATTCACTTATTTATTATATAGCTGTTAGCCCTATAGACTACTCAAACAACTATAACAATCTCCCAACACATTATTCAGCCTAAAACTTACTATTAACCTAACTTTTAGGCTATTTTGAGCTTAAACTCTCAAAGCTCAACCATTCAACTCTATACTAGTTACAAAATTTTAGTTCTGTATTCGATACCCGTTTTAATCCTTTCTTTTATATTACAATACCTTAGAAATTCATAATTCAATTTCTCAACTAGCGAAATTTAATAAAAAAGGGTAAAATTGAAGCTTGGGATTATGCAATACTTATCCAGTAAATTATTAATTGAACCAAACTGCCAAGCTCTAAATATTGCTTGCCCTAACAGCATTGGACTCGTCTTCCTCTCCAAATACATTTCCAACCTTTTTTCTTCTGATTTCATGAGCTGATCATGTCAACTTTGAATGATCCCTAGACGATGTGCTGTGGCGCACATAGCTTTTGCTACGACGAATGACACAATGAATTCAATCTTATTTTTTCTCACGCATTATAGCCTGAATTGTCTTTCCACCCTTCAATCCTATCAATTTAACACCCAAACAATATAAAACATCAACTCAACACCCAAACTATAATCAATCTACTAATTACTAATTTATCCCTAATTAGCAACTACTTCTTAAGATTGAAATTCAAGATGTTACAATTTTCTCCTCCTTTAAAGGAATTTTTTATCAAAATTCAAACACAAATATAAACTCATATCAGGGGAACAAGTGAGGATACTGCTTCCCCATACTCTCCTTTGTCTCTAACACCACATCACTAAGAGCCATTCCTCACCAAAACACCTTAACTAATTGGATGTTTGGTTATGAAATTGCTTTTCTTTGACATCCACTATCCATTTCGGTTCAGTTCGATATGCAAGATTCTCTTGAAATTCTACTTTTTCTAGCTTGATCATATATGACAGATCTAGTTAATATTTCTTCAACTGTGATACATGAAATATGTCATGTATTTTGAATAAAGGTAGAGGTAAAGCGATACTATACGCTATTTGACCTACTCTACTCATAATCTGATATGGTCCTATATAACAAGGTGTTAGTTTCTTGGCCCTCATAGACCTATCAATACCAATTAATGGCAAAACTCTCTTATACAATTCTCCCCTACTTTAAAGGAATTTTGTCATTGAAATTCAAACACAACTATAAAATCCCCTTAGGGGAACAAATAAGGGTACTGCTACCTCATTCTCTCCTCCATCTCCCACATCACATCACCAAAAGCCATTCCTTGCCAAAATACCTTAACCGATTAGATAGTCTTATTATGCAACTACTTTTCTTTAACATCCACTATCTATTCCGGTTCAATTCAATATGGAAGATTCTCTTAAAATTCTACTTCTTCTGGTTTGATCACATGTGACTGATTCGGTTGATACTTCTTCAATTGTGATACATGAAACATGTCATGTATTTCGAATAAAGGTAGAGGTAAAGCGATGCTATATGCTACAGGACCTACTCTACTTAGAATCTAATATGGTCCCATATAATGAGGTTTTAGTTTCTTGGCCCTTATAGACCTATCAATACCAGTTAATGGTGAAACTATAAGAAACACATGACCTCCCACTTCAAATTCTAATGGTTGACATTGCTTATCAACATAACTCTTCTGACGGCTCAGGCTGTAACCTCTTCTTATGTCCACTTAATCTAGGGGAAGATTACAGCGTTACTACATCATTCATAACCATCAATAAACAAATGTTTTATTTGAAAAGCTTCAGCTAAAGACTTGTTTCACAAAATAATCAAATAATACTACTCATTAGAGAATATGCATTCACCTCGACTATTGCCTACCTTAAAACCATAAAAACTAGGTTAGAAATAGGTTTGTGTGCCACGACATACAGTACTGCATCGCGACATGTGGCAGAGTCACACGCTTAACCTTTTTGTGCCATGTGCCATGGCATGTGTCACCATACGCCATGGCACGCCTGTCCAATTTTTTGCTATCATTTTGACAACAAAAACGATAAACTTCCAGCATGTGCTATTTTCACATGCAATATCCAATCAAAGTAATTCAAGCGCCTACACATAGCTTAACTCATATGCTAACTAATGAGATAGGTTTAGATATGATGTAGTGGTTTGATCAAACTTTGGATACCCATGTGCAAAAAAGTCACCTTTTCTAAAAAAAATTGCACACCCAAGCATTCAAATCGATCCCTTTCTATCATTAGACCACATTACGCCTTAAATCAAGTCCAAAAAAATATAATACACTTGATTGACCATAATTTAACATAATCATACTCATATATCAAAATTTGACCCTTCTACGGCCAATTTTCACAATTTCACAATTTTATACACTTTACCATTTCTTGGCATAACTTAGGCCCACTTGGCCTTTTCTAATCACATTCATATACTTTCATATTCACAATACAATCTTGCCCCAAATTACTTATTTTATCATAATTTGTCTCTTGAGCTCAAGATTTACCAACACAAACATACTCAATCATAGCCCCTTGATTCATTTAAACATATATACACACAATCAAGCTAGATTTCATAAAATCTCAATTTAATTATGTATGCAACCCTTTGGCAACTCATTCACATATAAATACATAAAATCTTGGTTCAGGTCATTACATAAACTCAAGGTACATGGCTTTACAACTCAAGCTGGTTCAGACTCTCTTCCCCTTCCCTGATCACTTCCCAGTCCTACAAACAAGTAACCATGAGGGTAAGATAAAAATCTCAATAACAGAATAACTCACTCCTATTGACTATCACATGCAACAATATGGAAGTAAAACATATTATATCATTCAAATGTCATTAAAATAATATGTATACCACATATCTCATTTTATTCTCAACTTTTCATCAATCACATAGGATCCCATACCATCTCATAACATATCTCAACATATCACATAGCCTGCTAGCATGATCACTATCAACTGAACCTCTAAACCATCCTGACACAAAACTATAGGCTCACTTTAGACTAATGTACACTCTCATTAGCCTTGAGCTCACCTATAGTGGTAGAATCACCTGACTAAAGATGTTCTAACACACAATATGGATATGATTTCCCCCGGTACACACAATGAGATGTCATTGACTCTAACACCGAATCATAAAGTCACTAAGGAGTCTCTCATCTCTAACACCATACCTCAATAGGCACTAAGGAGATCTTCTCCAACACGGCACTTCAATAGGTACTAAGGAGAATTGTTTCTAACATCGCACCCTATTGGGTACAATGGAAACCATCCTATATGGTCTTTATCATCTCCTCCACTCTGGTAAACTCCCACCCCTATGATCATGCTTTTCCAAACCATTCAAGGTTCTCATTTACCATTTTATTCATTTCTCAAACATAACATATATACATATATCTTATATTCCATTTGAAAATAAAAGCCATTTTACACAAAAATCACACAATGCTATAAAACATGCTCGGTTTAAAACTATTTTATCCATTATATAGTATACTAACATACAGTTAGACTAAACAGTCAAATAAAGGAAGTTATTCAATTACATCAACCCTTTTGTCAAAAGAAAGGTTACCCATGGATTTTAATAACCTCTATAGCCTATCCAAAGCTTCCTTCTTCTTCTCACACATCCAATATGCCAATCTAAACACATTTAGCACATTTTAGTCATTTGGTTCATTTTGACCAAAAAATTATTTCTACTACTTAAGGCTATATTTATCCATAAACTCTTTTCTATTAATCCATTCTAGGTCCATTACTACCTAATTACTACTTTACATCACCTTAACTGGTCTTATTTTACTCAATTCATATTTTTGCCTTAAAATTCTCTCTTTAAGGTCAAATTGAGCATACAAGTTCAAAGCTCTACTGTTCAGCTTTAAACCAATCACAAAGCTCTAATTTAACTTTTAAAAACTTTTTTATTACTACTGGGCAAGAATCAAACCCCTCAAATTCCATCGGTTCAATTTCCCTATAACCTATTTTTAGAGAAGTTTGTGTAGAATGAAAGATAAGAGTTATACGTAGCTTATCTAACAAGTTATTGATTCAAATCACCTTCTAATGACTTGAAATGGCTTGACTTAACTTCCCATCCCTTTACCTCTCCTCTCTCGTGTGTTTCTCAAATTTTTACTTTTAAAAATCACTAAATTTCACGACTTAAGAAATGATTTTCTAGTCCATGTGTCACGGCATGTGGCATAATGAGATTTATTCTCACCATGCACACTTGCTTTGACCTAAAACACACTCTTCTTGCTTGTATCTGTTCATACAACACACAAATAAGTCAAATCATCAAGTAATCATCTGAATCTCTAATCTTATACTAATTACCATCCTCCCCCGATTCACCTCTAAACTCAGGATGTTACACATGGTAGTAAGATATTTTTATGAAATAACCCTAATCTTCTTGATGGTCTCATCTATAATATCAAGACCAATCACACTTTTCTTATTGAGCTTAACCCTAAACAAGGGTGATCTACACTTTCTTTCGCATAATGCCTTATATAATGTCATCTGAATACTTGAGTAAAAGCTGTTGTTATAGGCAAACTTAGCTAAATGTAATGGCTATCTCAGCTACCTTTTCATTCAAGAGCACACAATCATAGCATGTCTTCCAGAATCTGTATTGTGTGATCAATTTATGGATTATAAGAGGTACTAAACTTTAACTCAATACCCATTTCTCTCTGTATTGCTCCCCAAAACCTCAAAGTAAATCAGGGATCTCGATCTGGTACTATGTCCTTAGGTACACCATACAGTCTTATCACCTCTCACGTATACTTCTACATACTTTTCTATATTATAAGTGGTCTTAACTGGCAAGAAGTACACTAACTTTGTTAATTGATCCATAATAACCCACATAGGGTCATATCCTGCTTGAGTTCTCAGTAGACCAAACACCAAGTCCATTAAAATATTATCCCACTTCCACTAGGAAATCTCTAGAGGTTGTAACATACCAACCAGTCTTTGACGCTTGATCTTCACTTTTTGACATGTGAGATACCAGCTCAAAAACTTGGTAACACCCCTCTTTATACCTTCTTACCACTAATGCTTCTTCATGTCATGGTACATCTTAGTTATACTAGGATGCATTGTATATCTGCTCCAGTGAGCTTCTTCCAACAATCTCCTTTTAATCTCCTCATCTACAGATATATAAATTTGATCTTTATATAGGATGAACCCATTATCACTGAACTAAAATAAAGTAGTATAACCTTCTTCTATATCCTCTCATACACTTGATAAAACTTATCTTTTAACTGAGGTTCCCATATTTCTTTCCAAAGCTTATTAGAAATCATAGTTGAATGAATCATATTTAGAGTATAATCTGATGCCTCAAGCTATAATTCTAGCAAAGACAACAATAATTGGTGTTCTTGAACCATCAATCTAGCCACATGTAATGATTTTTGACATAAAGCATCAACCACAACATTGGCTTTCCCTGGATAGTACTTAAACTCAAAATTGTAGTCTTTTAGGAATTCCATCCATTGCCTTTGCCTCATATTAAGCTCTTTTTGATCCATAAGATATTTTAAACTCTTGTGATCACTGTGCATGTTAAAATTTACACCATAGAGATAATGTTGCTAAATCTTGAGAGGAAAAACCACAACTGCTAACTTTAGGTCATGTTTTAGATAGCTCTCCTCATGAGGTCGCAACTGTCTAGACACATATGCCACTACTCGGTCTTATTGTATCAATATGCTTCCTAGACCTTTTAAAGAAGCGTCTGTGTAAATCTTATATGGTAACTGTGGATCGAGAATAATCAACACTGGCACCCAGGTTATTTTTTCCTTAAGGTTTATAAAAGCAGATTCACATCCTTCATCCCAAATGAAAGGTTGATCGTTCCTTATCAATCAAGTCAAATGAATAGCAATCTATGAAAATCCCTGAATGAATCTTTAATAATAGCTTGCTAAGCCCAAAAAACTCCATACCTTAGTTACTAAACTCAGTCATTCCCATTACAATACTACATCCACCTTATGAGGATCTATTGAAATACCCTCAGCTAACACCACATTTTCAAGAAATCTTACCTCCTATAGCCAAAATTCATAGTTGCTTAACTTAGCATACAAGCAATTATCTCTCAGAATCATTAACACGGTCCTTAAATGCCTTGCTTGCTCTTCCTCATTCTTAGAGTATATCAATATGTCATATAGAAACATGACAACAAACTAATTTGAGAAAGGATGGAATATACAGTTTATGTAGTCCATAAAAATCACAGGCATATTTGTCAACTTGAACGGTATCACTAAAAACTCAAAGTGACCATGTTGAGTATGAAATGTTGTCTTAGGTACATTCTCAACATTCACTCTTAACTGATAATACCCAGATTGCAAATCAATTTTAGAAAACATCGAAGCTCCTACTAGTTGATCAAGCAAGTCGTCTATTATTGGGAATGAGTACTTATTCTTTACTATCACCTTGTTCAGTTGCTTGTAGTCGATACATAATCGCAAGTTGCCATCCTTTTTTTTACATACAAGACTAGTGAACCCTATGGTGACATACTAAGGTATATAAAGCCTATTTTAATCAACTCTTCTAGCTGCTTCTTAAGCTTTACCAATTTTAAAGAAGCCATTTTATATAGAGCTTTTGAAATAGGCTCGATACTAAGCCAAATCAATAGAGAATTTCACTTTCTATTCGGGTGGCAAACCTATTACTGTATTTACAAACACTTCAAGAAACTCATTCATTACTTGAATTTCACTAACACTGCCATTGCTATTGCCTTCCAATGTAAAGAAAGCTGTATAGGCCCGATAGCCCTTAGACACTAACCTTTCAACTTGCACTACTGACAACAATCTTGGTTGATTGGTAGTTATTGTGGAAATCACAGTTGGCGTCATATGAACTGGTAGTAACACCATCTTTCTAGTACAATCCAAGGTAGCATTATTCCATACCAATCAGTCCATTCCAATAATCACATCTAATCCTTGCATAGGAATTAATATCAGATCTATCATAAAAGTTTTGCTCTCAAAGCACAACTTAACCCTTTTACCCACTTTATTAGTCTTATCTAGTAATCCAAGGGGTATAGACATCTTAACAACATAAGGTAACTCATGCATAGGCAAATCTAACTTCTCCATACAATCATGTATCACAAATGAATGAGTAGCTCTTAAGACAAATAAAGCTTCAACTCTTTGCTCGTAGATAGAAATTGTACCTATAATCAGATTTAATTCTATCTAAGCCTTCTCTTAGTAAATAGTATACACTTGACCTGGCATGATCAGTCACTGCTCAGAAGCTCCCCCTCGATTCTTAGGCAAATCCTTCATAAAATAGCCTATGCCACTATAGAAGTAGCATACCCAATGCCTTCCAAGATGATTTTGCCCACAAATCACACACATAAGTGAGTGTGCAGTGCTCACACGAGATATAAGGGCAGTAGTGATCTGACTCAATTGATGTAAAGCTCTAGAATCTCTAGCCCCACTAAACCTCTAGCCTTGGCCAATCACTCCTCAAGAATGTGATCCTCTACTGAACATTCTCCTACCTAAGAATCCAAAACCACTGGCACCAAAACTACCTCTCTTTGATACCCTACTAATTGGGCTAATGGAGTAGAAAACCTTCCATGATTGTCTTTTCTCTTCTCAACATTTGCCTCCTAACCTCATCTTACAGTATACGAAGCTAGTTGCAAGTTTCCTCATATATAGCCTTTCCCAATAAGGCAATTTGCCTTCTTTACTTAGGTCTCATCTTCTCAATCAATTGCTTGGCTCTCTATTTATTGTCATCTTTATCATGTGAGTAAGTCATGAACTTGGAAAGTTAGTTGAACTTCCACGTAAATGACTCCTCATCCATGTCTGCCTGCTGAAAAGTATAAAATTCTACTTCTTTTTCATCTCTGAACAATGATAGGAAATTAGTCGCTTATCCTCAAAATTATACTAAAGCTAACCCTAATGCAATATAGGGCCAACCCTAGGTCATCTCCCAAGGAATGGTTTTAAGTCTAATTGAAAGTTATCTAGTGAAATAAATCAACCAAAGTTTGTAGGAATTTAGTTATCTAGCTAATTATCTAAACTAATTACCTAATATGCAAGTAATTAAAATGCTAGTGAAAGTGAGTGAAATGAACTTCCCTTTTTACAATAATGGAACCCTAGAGATTAGTTGATTTTGGACTCATTATCTTCTCATGATTAGGCTAAGTTTAGCTTCCCTTTCCTCTTGACTAAAGCTGTCATGACTTAAGAAAATTATCCTAAGCCAATTAACCTAATTAGCTAACCTCCCTAGGTCTTAGATTAAAGTCCCTAGTTTAATTAACCAATTGGTGAAGACATTAGCCAAGTGATTCACTCAAAATCCTCTCTCAACAGCCATGGTCAAACACATAAATTGAGCAACCACAAGATTATGTCAAGCTACTCAACAACACAAGCATTAACACCACAAGATTATGCAATATTAACACAAGAAATTCACTAATTGAAAAACACAAGATTATGTGCCAAACAAAGAGTGGCAAAATTCAGTCATGGCTGTCCAAGGAAGAAATTAAATGAAACAATCCTCTCTCTTTACATCAACATCAAATTCAAATTAGAATTTATAAGCTAAGATGATTAAACCCTAGATTAAGGAATCTAACCATCTAGTAAAAAGAGAAGAGGATAGGAAACAAAAGAACTTAGCCAATTTGAAGCTCAAGACTCATCCTCCATCTTCATCTCTCTAGGATTCCACAAAGAAACTTAGCCAATCTTCATCTTCAAGAACCCTAGTGATTGCTTGTGAAGGCCAAACTCCATAGCTCTTGAATGATGAAAATGAGCTTCAATCCTTGTGAAAATGGAAGGGATGGAATGAAAATGAAGAAAGGAGAAGAATGGTATGAGTTTTGTGGAGGTTTGGTGGCTGAAAATGGAGGTTAGGGTGCTGGAAAATGAAGAACAAAAGAGAGAAAATGAAGAACACTATGAACAAGAGAGAGAGAATGTGGAAGATGAATGAGATATGTGTTGGATCCCATTTGAGACTTAAAATGGCGTGCTCCTTGGTGTCTCCCATCAGCTGAAGCTTAATTAAAATAAGGAAAAAGAAATTAAAATGTAAATGGGAGCCTTGTCACACTTGCAAGGCGGCAACTTCCTATTGGTTTGTAGATGATTCCAATGTGTGCCTAATTTCCCATGTGTCATCCACATCATTTTAGCTGATCTAATCCCTCAAAATAATCATAATTCACGTGCAAACCATCAGCCATTGTCCTCAAGGAGTGTTGACCTCAATTGCCCAATTGATGCACAAGTCACATGCCACCTATGTCACATAAATCACATAATTCAATTAAATAGCATATGATATAATAAAATCTAATTCATGTCCAGAATTAAATTCATAATTAGAAGGGAGAATTTATTAAATTAACCAAGTTTTAGGCTGCACAAAATTATATAAAAATTTTCACACAAAGGCAAACCAAAAACTAGGACAAACTAAGACACTCAAGAAAGTGTTGACTTTTTTATTTAATTACTCCCAAACTAAAATGAATTTTAAAAATATAATTTCACCATTCATCAACTGGACATAAAATGCACTTTGTCAATTTTTCTTGTACATTTTCTCAAAAGTTCATTTTTTGGACCAAAATGCCCCTAGTGCACTGATATTAGAAACTTAGGCAAAGTTCCAAATCTAATGCAATGTGTGCACTTGAAGGTGATAAATCATTAATAAAATGGTCCTAATTGACAAATAAAAGTGGGTAACAAATGTGTTCTATCAAACATCACAAGGAAGTGGTAATTAAAGAATCTCTCTCTAAACTGCTCCTAGTTGAGCTGACTACCACCAAAGTATCTCACCAAATGCCATCAATGCTTGGCATTCTCAATCAGTTGTACTATGGCTAATACTAACTTTTGCTCAGATGAATACGAAGTAACCTAAAAAATGGTCTCTATTCTCTCTATCCAGTTCCCTACATCTCCTTCTCTCACATTACCATTGAATGTTAGCGAATTTAACTATGAAAAAGTCCTCCAAACTTGGTCTATAGGGATTTCCTGATCTTCCTTACCAATTATTAGACTACTCCCTAAAGCATGGGAGGTTGCTAGTCTACTAAATTATATCTCAGTTTTTACTCTCTCTTGAGCCTCAAGCCTTACCTCTTGCTTTGGCCTCAGCTTCTCGTGATCCTTATTATAGTTCAGGGCTATCACGATCGGCTAGACTTCTCTAAATGTCTAATATCACTTCTAGTATGCGTGCCATAATAGGGTCATTACCCTAAGGTTATTTTGATGGCACCTTCAGTTCTTGTACATCTTGGACATACTGAGCTGTATGTGTCGTGGAACTCTACTACATCCTTTCATAACTACTATTGAATAATTGTAGCTTAATGTTCCTTTCTCCCCTCTTTTAGAGCAAAGGTAGAAAAAGTCAGTGAACAGGTGTTAGAGGTCGAAAAAGAGTAATGAATGTATAGTAGTTCCCAATTAACGTAATGCAGTGCATAAATAGACCAAAACTAAAGAAGACTGATACTAAACTATAAATTCCTAGCTCAAACCAGGCTTTACATCCCCAATCACACAATCAACAACATAAGAATGATAAAATATCAGAGTAATGGCCCTTTATTTATTTTTAAATTGTGGGATCCCGACTTCTTACAACATATATTCAAATAAGAGGCTAGTGAAAGCACAAATGCAATAAAATAACTCAAAAAGACATAACATTCTTAACCCTAAAAATGGGCCATGTACCACAGCTTATACCATATATGCTACAGTATCTAGTACATAGTGACCTACTCTATTTTTGTTTGTGTCATGCACTGTGGTGTGAGATGCCATGTGTCGCAGTATGCTAGTCTAAATTTTTTTGCTGTCATTTGATAGTAAAAAAAAAGGAACTTCTAGTGTATGCCATTTTCACATTCAACGTCCGATTAGAGTGATTCAAGTACCCATATGAAAATCACAACATATACTAGCTAATGGAATAAGTTTAGACCTGATCTGATGGTTCGATCTTAAATTAAATATCTAGATGTAAAAAGTTACTTTTTCTTTCAAAAACTTACACCCTAAGTGATCAATTCTCATTTCTTATCCCATTAGACCACTACGGGCCTTAAACCAAGTCTAAAAGGATCATATACACCTAATTAATACCTCGTACCATAAATATCATATCATTTTCCCATTTTGACCTCTTAAAGCCATATTATACAATTGTGGGCTTATATGAGGAATACACACATATAACATATATTCACATATACAATTAAACTTGTTCCACTTTTAACCCTCCAACTCTTACATATGGGGCTCTGCCTTACCATATGATCGGGAATCACATCATACTCGACTCTTCCAAATGGGGCTCCACCTCACCATTTGTGTCAAGTTCTAATATAATAGCACAATCACAATCAACACATAATCATCACATCAATTCACCTCTATACAAGTGGAACAAGTTACATAACAACATATATTTACTTATTTCACATTTAGGCCTACCGATATACTCTTCACTGGGGCACCTTCAACATAATGTAACACCACATATATACAAACAAGTTTTCACAACAAAATTCACTTTCTCATATTCACATATACTTACACATCTTATTTGGAAACTTAACTCTATTAACACATTATACATTCATTTATACTAATGGTAGTCATACCACTACTAAGCGAAGCTACTCTTTCCTCGCTTCCTTTCTCAACCTTCTTGGGCTCTCTTCACCTATGTTCAAAAGTAGTGGAGTGAGACATATGTCCCAATCACTCAGAGGTAACCCCAATTATCGATTAGTAAGCAAAATCATGAACAAGAGATAAAGTAGCATGTATATTAGTAAAAATAATATCATATGCATATACAGAAATTAATTCTCATCAATCTCATTATGCTCATGCAATGCATTTGTAGTTCTACCTAGTGGAGTAATCTTTATGATCAAATCAAGATTTTAGTCATAAAGAATAGGGCTCAGCATACCATTGCTCAAATCGATTAATCCTCTTCATCTATGGGTGGTCTCTTAAATCCATCATGACAGAGTTAAATTCTATAATCATGGTCATCAGGACTTCCTAACCTTATACAAAGTAAGACCACGACCCCTTACCCTAGTCTAAGGTAACCTTATGGATCATTTAATATCCTAGGTTTGTCATGGTAGAGTAAAACTTTATGCTCTGGATCATCAGGATTCTTCTCATAGGTCCGTCTTAGTAGAGTAAAGCTCTACACTTTGGATTTTATAATAGTCAATTCACATAAGCAATTTTCCTGAAATTTTTATGAGACATACAAGAGATATACAGCAAAATGATATAAAAATTTCAGATTGAAAATCCTTCCTAATCATTCCCAAAATTTTTCACAATTTGGTCCACAGTTTTAGAGAAACAAGATTTCATTGAGAAGACCTTCAAAGCTTATAACAAACTTTCAAGCAGGAAAATGGAAAAAATTAAGGAAAATGATAAACACAAGAAACAATGATAATACAATAAGGAGAAAGATAAGACTGGAATCAGGCAATTTGGACACATAAGGAGGGAGATATGCTAATTCAAATTTGCAAAAGGGTTTTGGGAATCCTCCATAAAGGCTCCCTAAACTGTGTTAGTTTGTAAAAATTCCACAGGCACTTCTGACATCCAAAATTAACCAAGCCAATTTCAAAATAAAGAAAAGAGATAGAACTTTCAAATGCAACAAATTTCAAATCAAAATACCTCCAGACTCGTTCCCAATTGATTTTTAAATTTTTGATAGAGACACTAAAAATAGAGTATTTTTAGCTCTATACTAACCCAACAAAAATTGCATTAAATTTTTTTTCTTTTTTCAAAATAGAAAAAAAAAACACAAAACTCACAAACACACTAGGAAAAACAAAGAATGTAAATTTTTATATTTTTTCTCAAAATTTTCTAAAATCACTAAAAATATAAATTAAGCACTAAATAACCCTAAATCAAACCTAAATACATTCCCCGGCAATGGTGCCAGAATTTTGATCGAAATGAGTCACTTTATCCTTAAAATTAAACTAAAGATAACCCTAACACAATATAAGGCCAACCCTAGGTCATCTCCCAATGAATGGTTTTAGCTTAATCAAAGGTTACCTAATGCAATAAATCACTCAAAGTTGGAAGTTTGATTACCTAATTAGCAAGTGATTAAAATGCTAACTAAAGTGAGTGAAATGAACTTTCCTTTTTCAAAAGGGTGAAACCCTAGAGATTAGTTGAATTTGGACTTATTATCTTCTTATGATTAGGCTAAGTTAAGCTTCCCTTTCCTCTTAACTAAAGCTATCTTAATTTAAGAAAACTATCCTAAGCTAGTTAACCTAATTAGCTAGGTTCCTTAGGTTTTAGATTAAAGTCCCTAGTTCAATTAACTAGTTGGTGAAAATATTAGCCAAGTGAATCACTCAAATTCTCCTCTTAAATGTCATGGCCAAGGTAATAAAGTGAGCAACTACAAGATTATGTCAAGCTACTCAACAACACAAGCATTAACATCACAAGATTATGAAACATCAATAATGTAATTCACTAATTGAAAAATATAAAACTATATACTAAACATGAAGTGGCCAAAATACCAAGGCAGCAAAAGAAAGAAATTAACCAACACAATCCTCTTCTCTTTGCATCAAGATCAAATTCAAATGAGAATTTACAAGCTAAGATGATCAAACTCTAGACTAAGGCATATAATCATCTAGTAAAAGAGAAGAGAATAGGAAACAAAAGAAACTTAACCAACCTCTTTATCTTCAAGAACCCTAAGAGAAGCAACACTCAGTTGAAATCTATGGAAGCTTGGATGAAGAAATTAAGCTTAGATCCTTATGAGAATGGAAGGGATAGGATGAGCAAGGAGAGATATGAAGAATGGTGCTTGTTTTATGGAGTTTTGGTGTCTGGAAGTAGAGGTATGGGTGCTAGAAAAATGAAGAAAGTAGAGAGAAGGTGGAGAAAATGAAGAACAAGATGAATTAAAGAGAGAAAATGGAAGGGATGAGTGAAATATGTGTGTTGAATCTAAAGTTATGATGAATGGGACCTACTCTAAGTGTTTTCCCATTAGATAAAGCTCCATTAAAAAATAAGAAAATAAAATAAATGGAAAATGGGAGCCTTGTCACACTTACAAGGTGGCATCATCCTATTAGCTTGTACATGATTCCAATGTTTGTCTAATTTTTCATATGTCATTCACATTTTTTAGGATGATTTAATCCCTTAAATGAAGCATAAAAAAACGTCCAAAGCATCATCTTTGACCTCAAGGAGTGTTGACTTTAATTACTCAATTGATGCACAAATCATATGCCACTTATATCACATAAATCACATAATTCAATTAAATAACATGTGACATAATAAAATATAATTAAAGTCCATAATTAAATTCATAATTATAAGGGAGAATTTATTAAAATAACCAAGTTCTAGATTGCATAAAATTATATAAAAATTTTCACACAAAGGCAAACCGAAAACTAGGTTAAACTAATAAATTTAAGAAAATATTGACTTTTTTATTTAAATACTCCCTATAAAATCTTGAATTTCTTAATCTTAAGTTTAGAGGTTAATCGAGGGTGAAGTGAAAGTTAGTGTGAGATTAGAGATTTAGATAATTAAGTAGTATTTTAACTTGTTTGTGTGTTGTATGAACAGATATAGGTAAGAGGAGTGTGTTTCGAGTCAAACCAAGTGCACATGGTGAGAATAAATCTCACTATGCTATGTGCTGTGGTGTATGGACTAGAAAATAACTTCTTAAGTCATGAAATTGGGTGATTTTTAGAAGTAAAAATCTAATAAACACAGGAGAAAGGAGAGATGAAGGGCTGAGAAGCTAAGTCAAGCTATTTTGAAGTGGTGGAAGGTGATTAGGATTGATAACTTGTTAGGTAAGCTATGTATAACTCTTACCTTTCATTCTATAAAAATTTATCTGAAAATAAGTCATAGAAAAATTGAATTGGTGGAATTTGAAGGGTTTGATTCTTGCTCAATGGTAAAGTTAGGGAAAAAATTTTAGAGCTAAACAATAGAGCTTTGAACCTGTTGGCTCAATTTTAGCCTTTAGAGAGAGAAAGTTAGGGCAAAAATTTTATTTCAGTAAATAAGACTGGTTGAGGTGATGTAAAGTAGTAGTTGGATAGTTATGGACTTAGAATGGATAAGTGAAAAAGAGTTTATGTATGAATATAGCCTTAAGTAGTGAAAATGAGTTTTTGGTCAAAATAGACTAAATGACTAAAGTGTGCCAAAAATGTTCAGATTGACATATTGGATGCATGAGTAGAGGCAGGAAGCTTGAGATAAACTTGTGTGATTGTTGAAATCCATAGGTAACCTTTCTAGTGACAAAAGGATTAAGGTAACTGAATAACTTCCTTTATTTGACTATTTATTGTAACTATATATTAGTATGCTGTGTAGTGTATGAAAGGGTTTTAAATTGAGCATTTTTTATAGCATTGAGTGATTGTTGTGTGAAATGGATTTTGGTCAAAATCAAGCATTGAAATTTGTGATTGTAAATGTAAAGTATAATATGTATGTGTTATGTGTAAGAAAGTATGTGAAACTATAAATGGAACCTTAAATGGTTCAGGAAAGCATAATCATAAGGGTGAGACTTTACTCGAGTGTAAGAGATAATAAAAAATCATATGGCAAGGTTTCCTTAGCACCCGTTAGGATGCAGTATTGAAAACAATTCTCCTGAGTACCTTATAAGGTGCAATGTTAGAGAAGATCTCCTTAGTGCTTATTAAAGTGCAATGTTAGAGATGAGAGATTCCATAGTATTTTTATGATGCCATGTTAGAGTTAACAATGCCCCATTATATGTATTGGGGAAAACCATAATCTGTATTGTGCATTAGAACATCTTTAGCTAGGTGATTCTACCACTGTAGGTGAGCTCAAGGCCAATGAGAGTGTACATTGGTCTAAGATGAGCTTATGGTTTCGTGTTGGGGAGATTTGGAGGTTCAGTTGGTAGAGATCATGCTAGCATGTTATGTCATATGATGAAATATGTTGAGATAACAAGGAATTCTATATGTTTGAGGAAAAGTTGAGAAATAAAATGAGATATGTGATATAAATGCTATTTTATGAGGTTTTATTGATATACTATGTTTACTTTCATATTGTTGCATGTGATAATCAATAGGAATGAGTTATTCTATTATTGAGATTTTTATCTCACCCTCATGGTTACATGTTTATAGGACTGAGAAGTGACTAAGGCAAAGGAAGAGACTCTGGTCCAGCTTGAGTTATGAAGCCGTGTACTCTGAGTTTGTGTAACGAACTAACTGAGACTGTATATATGTGTACAAATGAGTTGCCATAGGGTTTCATGCATGATTGAATTGAAATTTTATGAAATCTAGCCTGATTATATGTATATGTGTTAATTGAGACAAAAAGGGTTATGATTTGATTATATTGTATTAAAATGAATGTATTTTAGTGAATTCTTAACTAAGGGACAAATTATGATGAAATGAGTAATTTAAGGGCTAAGATTATATTGTGAATACAAATATGTATGAATGTGAGGAGAAATAGCCAAGTGGGCTAAGTTTTGTTAAGAAATGGCAAAGTCTATAAAGTTGGTGAATTGTGAAAATTAGCCGTAGAAGTGTCAAATTTGATGTGTGAGTATGATTGAGATATATTATTATCAATCAAGTGTATTAGATCCTTTTGGACTTGATTCAAGGCCTAGTGAAATCTAATGAGAGCAAGGGATCGATTTAAGCGTTTGGATGCACAAATTTTTCCAAAAAGTGACTTTCTACACCCGGGTGTCTAAATTTTGATCAAACTATTAGATTGCATCTAAACCTATCTCATTAGTTAGTATATGACTAAGTTTCGTGTGGGCGTTTGAATCACTCCAATTGGATGTCGTATGTGAAAATGACGCACGTTGAAAGTTCATCATTTTTGCTATTAAAATGATAGCAGAAGATCGTACAGGCACGCTGCGATGCATGGTGACACATGTCGCAGCTCACGACATAGAAAAGGTAAGCATGTGGCTCTGTGCCATATGCCACGATGCACGGACCATTTCTCAATTTTATTTTATGATGAAATGTATGCCATTAGGATAGGAAAGCTAGTGGATTATATCCATTACGTATTAGAAAAGTGTATGATTTACTTCTGCTGTATATTTCTCTAATTGTATTGTGAGTTAAATCATTTTGCAAAATAAGTCTTCGGCTGAAGCTTTTGAAATGAAATTTGATTATTATGATTGATGTGAGGCAATGGTAACATCATAATCTTCACCCATATTAAGTAGATATAAGGAAGGTTACACTCTTAAACTAAAATGAATTTCAAAAATATAATTTGACCACTAATATTCTAGACATAAAATGTACTTTTTCAATTTTTCTTATATATTTTCTCAAAATTTTATTTTTGAACTAAAATATCCGTAGTGTACTAAACCTAAACACTTAGGCAATTTTTTAATTCTAATGCAATGTGTGCACTTCGAGGTGATAAAAAATTAATAAAATGGTCCTAATTGAACAACTTAGACTTTAAGTATTCATGAATTTTTCAACTTAACTCCATTTTAAGTAAATAGAACAACTTTGAAAACTTTACAAAGTTAGCAATCAAAATATTTTAAACTTTGTGAGACATCTGTGATGAAAGATGAAAGCCATGATTGTATCTCACACTTACACTTAATAGCTAAAATGCATGTTTTGATTTAAGATATCTTGAGCTAATACTTCATATCTAAGTCAATGAGTTTAACATAAAGACTCCTAGCTTAAGATATTATACCTATCAAGACCAAGGCTTCCAAGGTGCATCCAAGATTGTACAAATGTCTTCATTCTTCTTA
This sequence comes from Prosopis cineraria, assembly GCF_029017545.1. NCBI lineage: Eukaryota > Viridiplantae > Streptophyta > Magnoliopsida > Fabales > Fabaceae > Prosopis > Prosopis cineraria. Next base: position 41,026,771 of record NW_026555342.1, on the reverse strand, counting down.
AGCTTTTCTTGGATTATCCTTTTCTTTATGTTCTCCCATTTTGAGTGTGCATGCATGCTAATGATGACTTCAATTTCTTCTTCTTCATGCTCACTCTCATCTTCACTTTAGACAACTTTAAATGATATATTATGAACAAAATAGTTAGTCCAAGTGTTAATATGCATATATCTAAGTTGTGCAAGATAATACTATGAATACTCATGGATATAGAACCAATTTAAGATTAGGAAAAATATGATAGTATAAAATAACTTTGATGCATGCAATGTAAATCATTTTTTCAAATCTCATGTAATATGAAATATTATGAGTAAAAACAATTTAAAGTACTTGTTCCATAGCCCTAGTTAACCACTATAAATATGAGAACAACTAAGCTTAAGTATAGTTAACTCATCTGTACTCTTCATCATCAAAACTTAAGCTAAACATAATGTCACAAGCTATTATGTCCAATAGTTTCAAGTCAGGGCAATTTAGAGGTTCGGTCAATTGTGATCATGATATATGCTTGAAAAGTAATAAAACTGGTGAATAATAGTGACTTGTGGTGATATTGTAGTGAAAATAGCCAAGTTGGTTGGTTTGTGTTGAGATGTGAGTAGTTGTGAAAAGTTGGTGTTTTGTGGAAATTGGCCGTTGAGCAGCCAAATTTTGATATATGTGAATATATGTGATGAAATGTGGTCAATTAGTTATAATAGGTTCTTTGAGACTTAGTTAAGGTCTATAATGGTCTAATGAGATTAAGAGATCAATATGGGTGCTTGGGCACATTAATTTCTTTAAAAAAGTGACATTTTGTATAATGTCCACATTGACATTACCAAAATTCACCACACAATCACAACAACCAATCATAATTAGGAGCAAGGATTTGCTCCTAATCTCACATTATATATAAAAGGGTTAAAACTAATAATCTTTTAAAATAATTGTGGAATAATTGGGATCCCATAAAAACTCTTTAAATTGATAGTTTGAGCTCAAACTTAATGATTTAAATAGGTATTGAAAGCATGGAAATGTTTTGGAAAGCAAAACATTTCAAAACAGGGCCAAAAATATCATTTTTGAGTATTTTGGTCCGTGCTCCGTGGCTCGTGGTCCCTGCGCCGCGGCTTGTGGAATAGAATGCCAAGTTTCCTCATTGTACTGTGCGCTGCAGCTTGCGCAAAATGTGCCGCAACGCACGTGTCCATGATAGCAATGCTGTCATGACAGCTTTTCTAGACGAACTTCGAATGTGCACCATTTTTACATATGATGTCTGATTGGAGTGATTCAAGCGCCCACGCAAAGCTTATTCAATAAGCTAACTAATGTTACAAGTTTCATTATGATCTGACACTGTATGAGAATTTTAAATACTCGGATGAAAAAGTCAGTTTTTCAAAGAAATTTTCAACCATCCAAGTACCCAAAACTCATAACTTATACCATTAACCCATTGTGAGGCTTGAACTAAGTCCAATAGACCAAAATACACTTTAGTGACCAATCAAACAAATAAAAACATACCAAACACAAAATTTGGCCACTCAATGGCCATTTTGCCCAATATGGCCAAAATGCACAATTAGTACTACAAGCACTATTTGGCCTCTATTGCCACATAATTCACTACCAATATATTATCACCACTTAGATAAAACATTCCTTGTACTTGTATTAGTATTTTAGCCCATCACCATAAAAATTACCACATATTCACCTCATATACAATATTGGGCTAAAATACACAACAACATAGTATGAAACAAGTGCAACCAATCAAAATGATATGCATTCCTAGTTGGCAACATATAATATCATATAAAAAATTTATGTACACTACTCAAACTAAAATCAGGCTTTATAAAGAGTGTAGTAGATATGCTAGCCCCTGCCCGATTCTCTCCCTGGCTCAGTCTCACTGGTAGCACCTGTAAAATAATAATCCACAGGCTGAGATAAAAATCTCAATAACTAAGATAATCTACATTATTGATTAATAAGCCAAGTTATAAACAAGTATTAAAATGAGTAACTTAATCACATCATATAATATCACCACAAATTTGCATGCATAATCCCTAACCATCCGGTCCTCCAATACTCTCGACCGAACCAGTAGGCTATTTCACAGAACTAAACCACATGTATGGTCCCTAAGCTCACCATCCATGGTAGGACTACCCGACCAAGGTGTCCTAAACCACTTTCGGACTACTGTTTCCCCTTATTACAAGTAATTGGGGTGTCGTTACTCCAACATCGCATCCTACGAATGCTAAGGAGCATAGTCTCCAACCCCGTACCCTTTTAGGTACTAAGGAGAATAAGTCTCCAACACCGTACCCATTTTTGGGCACTAAGGAGAGTAAATGCTGTACCTGGCGTCCCGAGGTGCTAGCAATACCATATGGACTTAAATCTTCACTATCTCCATTAGGGTAACCTCCCACCCTCTAATATGCCACATTTCACTACATATCTCCACTTGACCATGAATAATCAACTTTCCAAGCAAGTATAACAAAATCTTTCCATTAATTTCAAAAATATAGAATTTTACAAAACCAATAATCCACTTTTTCTAAAATAGATAACCTTTAAAGAATTTATGCATATATACTCAACAAATCATAAAAAAACACTTGAGAATAACTTATACAAGGTAATAAACAATGCAAATTATCTAGTTATCTCAACCCTTTTGTTACTAAAAGGGTTACCCCTGGTACTAATCCTCTTCTTGTGTCAATATAAGTCTTCCCACACCATAATCTATATCAACAAGTACTATATGTTAATTTTCAATTAACACAAGCACTATTAACTAATAATAACCTCCCAATTCTCCCACTTCTCATTCAAATTCTCAACAAATAGACTTGTTAAGATTAAAATTTGTTTACTTCATCCCTTCAAATCTCTTTCTAACTTTATCACAACATAAAACTCAATACCTCAACTTATCACACTTCAACACCCCATGATCAAGATAAAGCTTGATCCAACTTCTATTAAACAACAAAGTAGCTTCATATTACCACATATCCAAGATAAATAAACCTAAATTAAACCTTTAGAGTTAATAGAAATCTTCAAAACATTGACCCATAGCTTAATCCCATCAGACCAAAATCTCACTCTTCCAAATCCCGTGGAAAATGAGATAAAAAGGTAGAGAAGAAGGGTAGGAATCTTACCTAAGAGTTTGAAGGCTCAAATGATCTTTAAAATCCTTCCAAATCTATGCACTAACAGTGCCCAAAGTTGCCTCCTTCGTGCTCTAGGTTTTTCCACCACAAAATCTGAGTTTTTCTGCTGATTCCCAAAAATATAAGTTGCCTATTGTGCCATGCGCCACAGCACACACCATGCAAGCCATGGCTCATGGTACAGTGAGCAACAACTTGATTTTGCTCCCCCCGATGCCTCCCAACTTGATCCGACTTTCATCCCATCTCAATTTAGAGCCAAATATGACCCAAAAATCCAATTAGCCACCCAAAAACATAATTAAATAAATTAACCATATTTTTAACTAATTTATCCCTTAATTAATCCATTTTTTTCTAGATTTAAAGTTTTAGGATGTTACATTTTGCACCTCGAGTCCTAAATTTTGATCGGATTGTTAGTTTGTGTCTAATTGTCTCATCAGTTAACTTATGAGTTAAGCTTCTTGTGGGTACTTGAATCACTCCGGTCAAACGTCATATGTGAAAATGGTGCACATTGAAAGTTTGTCATTTGGGTTGTCAAATGAAAATTGCAGAAATTGGTATGTACATAGCAGCGCACGGCATAGAAAAGGTTTTGGGCCATATGCCATTGTACAGGTGTTACCCGCTGTGGGGTATGGCTCATAATTTGACCTGATTTCTTCATTTTAAAGGCATACAATGATTAATATGAATGCATATGACTTATTTTCCTTACATAATGTTCTGTTCTGTTATGATTTTGATGGTTTTGTAAAATAAGTCTTGGACCCAAGCTTTTCAAACATATTGATTAATTATGATTTGGTTTTGTAAGGTGGTGATTATGTTAATCCTTTCTTATATCTGGAAGATATAAGGGAGGATTATAAAGACTTCGATAGGGGTAAAGGGAAGGAAGGTGCTTTTGAGCATTAAGAGGACTTGTAATTGTATAATCCTTCCTCTATTCTTTTAGTTTGTAATGAATTTTTTATGCATATGCCAACTTAGAACCACATGTCATTTTGAGGTCACTTGTATGAATATTGTTGTAAACTGTGGATATCTCGACTTGGAATGATATAACTGTGATGTAATGTTATGAGAGGTCGAGATACTAGTGTAAATATTGTTTTTGTGTTGGTGTGTTCAATAGCTGGAAGAAATGATAATTGTGAATTGTTATTACCCCTTTGGTAATTATGTTGAATTTAGAATTTTCGTGGCCAAATCTTGTGTGGAATGTTATGTTATGATTTAAATATACAAACAAGTTGTTTGTGGTTCCCTTAAGTTGATTCAAATGGTTCCATGGTTATTAGCATTTGGTATGTGAGTTTGGACACCTTGGTTGTTGTTTTAGAATGAAAATGGACCATTTTATGTTTAGGTGTCCAACTTTTAATTGGTTTAGTATTTGGGTGTGAGACCAATTCCAATAGTTGGATTATTCTAAGAGCCACATGTGGATGCTTGAATCACTCAAATCGAGTGTTGGATAGTGAAATGACGTTCTTTAAAAGTTAGACCCAGAGTGCTGTCATAATAGCTATTTGCTGTCATAATAGCAACAACATGCCACAATGCAAGGCAAATACCCTGCAACGCATTACTCAGCAAGAGACTTAGTTTCTTTATGCCATTTGCCACGACGGATAGCACATGCACAGTGGCGGATGGAGCACTTTTAAGGTAACTTAAATTATCTCTTTTAATGCTTTTTTAAGAGGTTATTCAACTTTCTTGCTTCAGCTATCTCTTGCAACTTATTTTAAACTATAGTTTGAACTTAAACGGCTTTTCAAAAGGGGTTTTCTTAGGAGCCAAATTTCCTAAACTTCTTTCTAACCTCTGTGTTATGATAACCATATATAAGGAATTTAATTAGACTTTGTTACCATTACAGTGTTTCATGTCTTGTGTTTTATATGTTTGGTAATGTTGGAGAGGACATTACAGTAATTTCCTTTCAAACTCAATAATTTCAACCTTGATGTCACTAGGGCAAAATGGCTATCTTTAATGGCAACAATTTACAAGGGGCAATGAACTATTACTACTAGAATCCCCTTTTGAGTTTTCTCTATAAGTTTCTAATAAAGCTCACTATAGTTTTATGGTAGCTTCCAACTTCTGTATCTAGCATCTCATCTTGTCTATCTCAACCACAAGCACATTCCTATATCTTGGAGGCATTGTTGGAACTTTTTTTTGTAGGATTAGGACTTTGGTAACACAATTATCAGACATGGGGTGGGAAGGTGTAGGCATAGAATTAGAATTTCAAAAAAGTAAAGGGGTAAAATTAGGATTTTAGAAGGTTAAGGGGTAAAATTGGAGTCTTAAGAAAAAATAAGGGCAAAAGTGTAATTATGGGAAAAATATGGGGTCAAGATGGAATTTATGTAAATCTAAGTGGTGTAATTTTTAAAAAGATTTGGGACCAAAATGAAATTTCATAATGTTAAGGGGTCAAAGTGACACATTTGAAAGTATAGGGGTAAACATGTAAAAAAGGATAAATTTAGGGGTCAAATTGTAATGTTTAAAAATATGGATGATTGGGCCTAGTGACAAGGTAGATGATGACACGTAGCAGCCTCTAGGCGGCTGAGCTGTTTCAAAAATCAAAAGTACTAGATTTCCAGAATCTTTGGGCTTTGAGCCAGTTTGCCCTAATAATACAAAACTTCACGTGATTCGGTTTCACATACACTTACCATTTCCTTGTTAGCATGAGCATGTACTTTCTAGTCAAATTTAAATGTTTACATTATGGAAAGCGTGCTGAATGTGGTAGACATTTTGAGCTTTGACTATTATTGTGTGGCTCTCATTAAATAAGTAGTACTCTATAGGTATGTTTCTATATTCCGCCATAGACGGCTGAAAGAGCTTCTTTGAATCTGACTTCTGTAAAAATGAAATAGATATTCATGTCATCCTATTAGCCGACAGTAGTTTCGTAATGTAATTAAGAAATTTTTTTAATATAACATCAATATATTCAATATTAAAAAGGCTATAAAACAAAGGGCCTCTCAGAATAAAACCTAAGAGCCCAAGAGACAAGTCTGGCATGCAAAAACCTAAAACAAAGAAAAGCAAGCCAACAGAAAAGTAAGTACAGACCAAACTAAACCTAAAACGTAATCCAATTTGCCATATTTTATTACATGCAGAAATCCTCGCCTTAAACTGTAAGTCAACTCATGTCTAGGATTTAATTCAAGCTTGAGTCAAGACTGGCACTTGCTTGATTTAGTCTCTGAAATCCTCACCTTAAACTATAAGTCAACTTATGTGTGCCCTAGACTGGACACCTACGTGTTTGAACCTTTAAATTTGAGTACATGCTTGAATTAGCCATTACTCTTGGATATACTTCAGTGATCTAATTCTCACTTGAGTTAGGTATTATACATGCTTGAATTGTCCTAATGTGTTAGCTTGAAATATTCCATAGACTAATCCACACATGTCACCTTGGTGTGATTCACACTTGAATGGGTTTTTATACTTAGTTTCTTTCAAGCCTGACTTAGAGTGCCTTAAGACAAACCAACCAAATTTAAACTTGTTTTCATAGTGATTCAAGCATGTTTTGTATTCCATAGAATTTATCCACAAAGAGTCTTTTAGCTCGGCCAATGTGCTCACTTTGACATAAGAATGGTAGTTGAAATACCACTCATTTGCTAAACCTTCAAGAGAGAAAATAAAAGGCTTAGCTTGAACATCATCAATATTTACATGCATAAGCTTCATAGTATCACAAACCAACTAGAAAGTATGCAAAAATCTATGGCAATCCTCTCCCGATAACACATGAAATTTAGGCAATGCATTAATTAAAGAGGGTTTAATTTTAAATTGAACATTAGTAGGAGGAACATACAAGCCATAAGGGTTATTATGCTAATTAGGTTGAGCTAATTCTCTAATACTCCTCTCCTCTTTAGGATTATGCAAGCTCTCAAATTCATTATTAACATGGCCATCATCATGCAAATGCTTATTACCATTCCCATGGCCCTTATTATTTACATGTTCATGCCCTAGGATACCTTCCATTGTTGAATTACAAACCAAATGAGAATCAAGAATAGGTTGTGATCTTCTCAACCTTGAATTAGTCCTTTCAATTTCTGGATCTAATTTGACAAAAAAGATATATTTTCTATAGGTTATACAATAACCAAACTGAAGAAAATTAAGATCAAAGAACAAGCTATACTAAAATGCAAAACATAAAGAAAAAAATCAAAAAAAAATCAAGAGAATTTTTTTTTCTCTTTCTACTAAACTCAACAGCAATCAAATGATTAAACAAAACCAAAAATAGTACCAAACAAGTAGAAAGAGAGTTAGAAATGCTTAATTAAGAAGTTTTGATGATTTAGAATTTGCACAGCAGGCTCTCTGGAGACAATGAACTTGTGGATTTTCTAGCGGCCAATCCACATGAGCAATTCCCCTAACAATTTTATGAGAGCCATAGGAGATATATAGGGCAATAATATAAAACTTTTAGACCAAAATTTCTTCCCAATTGTTCTCAAAATTTTTTACAAGTTGGTCCAAGGTTTTGGAGAAATAGGATTTCATCTAGAAGACCTTCAGAGATTCTATCAAACTTTCAAACAGGAAAATGGAAAAATCAAAGAAAATGCTGAACACAAGAAACAAAACTAAGACAATGAGGAGAAATATGAGACTAGAATTAGGTAATTTGGACACACAAAATGAGAAATATGCCAACTCAAAGTTGCAATAGGATTTCAGGAATCCTTTGTAAAGACTCTCTAGACCTTATTAGCTTGTAAAACTTCCATAAGACAATCCTCACGTCCAAAATTGACCAAACTAAGTTCAAAATGAATCTAAGAGATATATCTTTCAAATGAAACAAATTTCAAGTTAAAATTTCCCCAAACTCATTCCTAGTTGATATTTCAATTTTAGGTAGCAATACTGGAAATAAAGTATTGTCAGCTTTACACTAACACATGAAAATTGCATTAATTTTTTTTCTCTATTTTTAAAACAGAACAAAATATTCAAAACATACAAAAACACTAAGAAAAACAAAGAAAACAAAATTTTTTTGATTTTTCTCAAGATTTTTTAGAAACACAAAATAAAAAAAATTAAGCATTAAACAACCCTAAATTAAACCTAAACATATTCCCTGACAATGGTGCAAAAACTTTGATAGGGAAATTAGCAGCTTACCCTTAAAATTAAACTGAAGCTAACCCATGCAATATAGGGCCAACCTTAGGTCATCTCCCAAGAATGGTCTTAGTCTAATTAAAGGTTATCTAATGCAATAAGTCACCCAAGTTGGAAGATTAATTATTTAATTATGTAAACTAGTTACCTAATTATCTAGTGAATTAAACTAGCAAACTAAATCTAATTATGAATGGAGTGGCTTCCTTATTAAAGTAGGAACCCTAGGATATTACTAATAGAAGAATCCTAGCCTCTAATTAATTATGGAAACTCACTCAACTTCTCTTCTTTGACTGAAAAATGTGTTTACCTAAGACAACTATTTTGAGTAATCTAGCTTCGGTAATTCAATTCCATATGTGCTATGACAAGCCCCTCAGGTAACCTTACTAGCTTAAGTTAAGAATTAACTAAGTCTTTAATTAAAATTCATTTCTAATTGCCACTATCTAAAGTTGTACCTAAGCTCAAGACTATGAAACTAAAGCAACTTATCAAGTACTCACCACATAATTATATGCTAGGTAAATATAAGACATTCACCCATTGAAATCACATATTACCATGTAAATTCATGAGGTGAACATAAAGGGCATGAAATTCAACTCAACAATCTTGCTTCACTATTACAAATTACAAACAACTATGAAACTAAAATTAAATTGAACTATTATCAATAATAGTCATAGTGTTCTAATGAAAATGAAATAAGATGAAGAAATAGTTGAGCTTAGTTAAGTAAAGATTTTAAAGCTTCTCTTCCATCAACTCTCCCTTAAGATTCCATAGAGAATCTAGTTAGAAAACATAAAGAGCACTTTGCTTCCTCCAAGAACACATAGATGCCGTGGCCCTATCTCCATGAACTTGATGATTTGAGATTCAATTCTCTTTCCAAATGCTAAGGTTGAGGTCGGCCTTAAGAGAAAAGAAGAATGGCTGAGGAATTGAGTGGATTTGATGTTGAAATGGTAGAGAAAATGTGTTGGACGTGGCTGTGTATGCAGAGAGAAGGAGGAAAAAATGAAAAACACTATGAATTAGAGAGAGAATATGTGAAAGATGAATGAATGAGTGAATGAATTTGATTATGTGTGGTAAATGGCATGCAAAATCTATTTCTCCATTAGCTGAATTCTAATTAAAAAAATAGACAAAGAAAACAAAAGGGAAATGGGAGTCTTGTCGCACTACAAGGTGGCACCCTCTTATTAGTTTATATATGATTCCAATGTGTGTGCCTAATCTTTTATGTGTCATCCACATTTTGAAGCTAATTTAATCCCTTTAATAATGCAAAAATCATACTTCTCTACTTTAGCCTTTGACCTCTAGGTGTGTTGACCTCAATTTGCTAATTGATGCACAAGCCACATGCCATCCATATCACATAAATCATATAATTCAATTAAATAACATGTGACATAATTAAATCTAATTAAATTCTAGTATTAATTTCATAATTAGAGGGGAGAATTTATTAAAATAATCAAGCTTTAGGTTGTACAAAATTATATAAAAATTTTACACAAAGGCGAACCAAAAACTAGATCAAACAAGGACACTTTAGAAAGTATTGACTTTTTATTTGGTTACTCCTAAACTAAAATGAATTTTAAAAATCCAATTTGACCACTCATCAATTGGATATAAAATGCACTTTGTTAATTTTTCTTGTAATTTTCTCAAAAGTTGATTTTTTTAGAGCAAAATACCCTTAGTGTAGTAAACTAGACACTTGAAAAGCCATAAGTCATATCAAATTTTCAAAGAAACTAGAATGTAGTTGAGTACACCCTAGGTCATTAAATCCTAAGAGAGCAAGCTTAAGCAACTAAAGACAATTCATAAACTATTTTCACAAGTTAGAAACAATATTGGTTTTGAAAATCAAAATCAAGGTTTAAGGTGTTTACAATTTTTTTGAATTTTATAGGAAAATGTGAAGTGAGATGAAATTGACTTAACCAAGCAAACAAATGAGTTCTTCAAGATTTAAATCCACTTTCACCATTATAGAATCCCAAGTTCAATTCATTCAATTATTGCAACTCATTTGATATTAAGTAAAATTCCTAATTACCATTAGGATTAGGTTATTATGGCTTAAACCAAGATACAACCCCCATGAAAATTATGCCAAACAATGACTTGACTCAAGAATTAGACCTTGCCTTATCTTGACCATGTTCTAGCACTTAGAACCAATCAAGAATTAAGCAATTGATTTCAATATAAGACCTAAACAGAAGCTAAATGGTTTAAATATCACCACAAGGATTAGATAGATTAGCATTTACACAACAATAACCATTAAAGTATAAATTTAAATGTATAGTATGCATCATCCAATTAAAAAGTCAAATCATAGCATGTAATTCTCTTAAAGGAATGAAATAAAGTAAAGAACTCAATCTAACTAGAATTGAATCAACTAGTTGAAAGCAACAAAGGAATTAGAGAATTTAGATGTGAATTACAATAGAATCGTAATGCATTGAATTAAGAATACTCAAGTTTAAGTCTCATCTCCCTTAAAGAACTCTAAGAACAATCAGCTACTTAGATGCCTATAAGAGTTGCCATGGCTGAATGCTTGAAGGAGCTGAGAATGAAAGAGCGTTTGGCTACACTGAAAACTGAGAGGAAAGATGAGTGATCTATGTGCAACCAGCTGAATGAAGAAGATGAGAGATGGTGAGCCAACTAAACTAAGAAGAAGATGAGTATTTATTCATATGAGGTGGCTGAGAAAAGCTGTACGATGACTATGAATGACAGACTAAACTTAGAGGAAATCATATAACAGTTGTACAATGGACTGGACTCTGAACCTTAGAGGAAGATGAGAGGAGATGGGTAATTGTGTGTGGTTGACAACTTTGATTGAGAGAGATGAGCGATCAGTCTACGTCTCCCATGACTGTCAACAGAAGATGATTATGCTTTCTATTTTTTTCCAAAAATTTAAAGGTCCTCACGTACGCATGCCTTTGTTTCTCCATTTTTCTTCTTTGCTGAAAAGTAAAAAACAATGATTTAAAATAAAAAAGTGAAAATTACTAAATTAGCCCCTAAATGCTTAAAAATGCAAAAGAAACAAAAGTAAATCAATCTAATGAAATTGAACCAAATAAAAATCCTAAAAAATGAGAATAAAAATTTCTCAAATAATAAAATTTTCCAAGGAACTATAATTCTAGATTAAACATAATTAATTCCAATAAAATGTGCAAAATGACTAAGATGCCCCTAATGTCAAAATTTAATGAAAAGTGAGCTAATGATCAAATTTAGTGCTAAGGGTTTAAACTAATAAAATATGGTCACAAATATAAAAGACAAGTGTGTAAAATATGTGATTCATCAACACTTAGGCAATTTTTCAAATCTAATGCAATGTGTACACACTTTGGCTAATAAAACCTTAAAAATGGTCCTAATTGACTTAGATAGGTGTGTAACAAATGTGTTCTATCATGACACATCCCTTGTTTTCATATTTTATTTTTTTATTTTAAAAGTATGTATTGATTCCATTGAATACACAAGTTGTCTTTCACTATGCTATGCTTTATTTTGCTTTGAGGTATGAAGATTTGGGATGATTTGCAAAACAAGTCTTAGGTCCAAAGCCTTTTAAATGAAATTTTTTAAGTACAGTTTGGTTTTAAAACATGGTGATTTAGTTAACCCCCCTTAATATTTGGTGGATATTGGAAGATGTTACATTTTGGTATCAATTTCTTGAGTTTTGGGACCTAATTGTGGTCATTGTTTGTTGCATTCATATTTAGGTATGGAAACTTATCCTTGTTAATTACACAACCCTTTCCCTTATTCTCATTGTTCCTTATACTTTTCATCTTTAAGAGGGGAGAAAGGTATTATATCATGAGGAGTGGTACTCATGCTAGAAGTGCTTATTCTAGATAGGTAAACAAGGAGGAGTAAGAGCTAGAAGTTCAACTAGTTCAACCACAGTCGAGAGATAGGTGTGATGAGCTATTGGAAGAGCTTAAAAATATGATGGTAGATAAAAGACAGACAGTTCAAGATCATAATATGATCTTGAGAGGTAGAGAGCAAAAAGAGAGAGTTGAAGCCTAAAATATTGCAATGCAGGAAGAAGCACATAGCAAGCCTGGACAATCTCAGGGTTTAGGTAACAAACAAGAGGTTCTTAACATTGATCCATCAATTAATCATGCTTGGAAGACTTTCATTTAGTTAAACCCACCTACATTTAATGGAAATATGAGAAAGGGCGAAGCAAAGCTATGTATTAAGAGATTAAAGACCATTTTGAAGTTGTGATCTATACTATTGAGCAAAAGGTCATTTTGGCCATGGTATAGTTAATCAGGATTATAAAGATGTAGTGGGAATCTATGAGATTGATTGGTGGTACTCATCTGATTTAAGAGGAATTTAAGAAGGTTTTCTTTGACCAGTACTTCTTAATTTCTTTTAGAACTAAGAAGAAGGAAGAATTCCAAGCATTCAGGCAGGGAGATCTATATAAGAAAGAGTTTATCTAGAGGTTTAATTATTTTTTATTTACTCTACCTACCTTTAGTATGGCAATGACACTAAATGGAAGGCTGAGTATCTGTTAAGGAAGATGAGACCCAAGTACTGACAATAAATAGTGTTGTTTTATATTAAAACATATGAAGATATGTGTCACAAGTTGATAGTAGCAGCTAGCTAGGTAGAGAGGTAAAGGTAGAGAGGAGGCAAGAGCATGGGGAGATTCTCATCTCCTTTAGGTCTGCAAGATAGAATTTTAAAGAAACTTGGATACAGTTTGGGTAGTTCTAGTTCTTCTAGAAGGAAGGGCTTTGGTAAAAGATCTTAGTCTCGATTAGTGTAGAGGAGATCAATGTGGAGAAGTAAAGGTGTGAGGATTAGGCCTCCATAATCTTTGAGGCAAGCATGCAATGTTCTAGTGCTAACATTGATACACGAAGGTCACCCCAGTATAGTATTTGCGGCCGATGTCATCCAAGAAAATGTTAGGCTTACTTCAAGTGTGGCAAGTCAGAATACTTGGCTAGGCAGTGCCTAGAGGTTAGAGTTGAGGGGACTGAGCAGTATTCTACCATTCCTAGATAAATGTTTGCAATCAAATAGGAAGAGGCCAAAGCATCTTCAAACTTAATTTGAGGTATAATTTCTATTTGTGGTCACCAAGTTGAGGCATTACTTGATTCTGGTACTACACATCTCTTGTGTTAGAGGAGAATGTGGATAGATTGAGTTTATCTTTGTAAGAGTTACACATACTCACCAAAGTAACTATATAGAGATGATGTGCACATTAAGGTGCATGGATATACATTTACACCCGAGATGAAGTTGGAGTCTCTAATCTTGAAAATGTATTTCCTCTGTGTCCTTTGATTATCAACTCCTTTAATATCCAAATGCTTTACCTTATATGGTAATAATCTTTCTATATCCGATGTAAGATCACAAGAGATAACTTCTTTAGGAATGTCAAGGACAAGTTATTTTCCTTCCACTTGAAGTGACATAATTTCTTTTGTTTTCTTCATATCTTTTTCAATTACTTCCACATGCCTCATAGGCAATGGTGCTACTTGTGTAAAATCTTTCTCCAATAGTTTGGCAACCTTTTAGTCATCAATCTCAAGTGGAGTAGATTCTCTTATGCTAACTTCATTTATGCTTGCAACTACATCACAAGAAAGAGAACCCTCCTCTTGGCCCATAAGATCAAGAAAAGAATCTATTTCATTATCATCAAGTAACATATGAGAGGAAGAATCCATATCTTGCAAATGGTTATCAATTTCTAAACAATCTTTGCAAACATATTTTTCAACACAAAAGCATGAAACATGTGGAGTCAATGAAGAATAATCATCATGAGGAAGTAAGGTGTGTGCATATTACTTAATAACTTCTTCAACAAAAATGTCAATAGCATTGAGACTAAGTAAAGAATAATCCTCAAAGGGTCTTTTCATTGCCTGATATATGTTAAAGGTAACATGATCCTTTCCACATTTCAAAATCAAACTACCTTCTTTCATATCTATTAATGTATGGATAGTCCTCATAATGGCCTTCCTAGAATCAAAATGTCATCCCCACTCCTTTCCTTGAACATATCAAGCACATAGAAATTTACATGAAATAATAGACCTTTAACAGAACACAACAAGTCTTCTACTATTTCATGTAGTCTCCTAACACTCCTATCTACTAATTGGCATATCATTGGTGTTTTATGCATGCAATTCAAATCAAGGGCATGGTAAATCGACAATTGCATCACATTTATAACAGGCCCTAAATCAATCAATGCATTTGAAAAATTTGTATTGCCAATTTTGCGTGGAATTGTGAAAGAATTGGGGTCCTCACACTTAATAAGGGGTTGAGGCTTCATTATAACACTCACAGAAGAGGGTAATTGAACCCTAGCATTAGGCCTAAACTTCCTCTTGTTTGTACAACAATCCTTTAAAAATTTGGCATATTTGGAAAAGTTTTTCACAACATCCATCAAGGGTACATTGACATAAATTTTATGGAAGAAATCATATACCTCTTAATCAATTTCCCCTTTAATTTTCTTAAGAAAAATTTGTGCTTGTGGTAAAGGAAGTCTCTTCATGAGTTCTTGATTTTGTTTTGCTTCTTCCTTCCTCGAACTGTCCTTTCTTGTTTCACTTTGCTCGGCCTCTCCCTCTTTTTCCATGCTAAATAACTCGATCATAGTCCTCTTTTCCACCTTAAATAGTGGTTGCTCATATATAATCTCCTCAATGTTCTCATCCTCATTATCCCTACAAAAAGGTGCATCATTAGGAGCAAAAGAAGAACTAGAAACATTAACATCAAGAGAAGAATTCAAAGAGAAAATGTTGGCCTTCCCTTCTTTTTAGGGTTCTTGTACTCTTTCTCCCAACTCCTTGCTACTCCTTAATGTGATAGTATTAAGATTAGCTTTAGGATTAGTAATGGTGTTGGATGGTAATGTAAGAGCTTGAGCGTTGGCTATACTTAATTGGTTAGCAAGCATATTCATTTGAGAAGTAAGGGCATCAGTTTTAGAGTTCATGTTCTCACACTTGTTACCCATACTCTCTCCCTTGTTCCCTAAGCCATCATATATGTTTTTATACAAGGTATTCATTTCAATTAATTGCTTGCATAACATATTAACATCATTAGAAGATTAGAGTTAGAAGAACTCTCAATTGGCACAAGTCTCCTTTCACCATAAGAATTAGAAGAAGGTATAAAAGAATTAGCATTGGGATTGTAGTTGTGGGAAGAGCTACCTTAGGTCAAAAGGTGTGGAAGCTCACGGCCTTGAAGGTTTTGATATGCTCTTCTTTATTGGTTGTCTTGCATAGCCTCATTTGGATTTGAATAGGAAAAATTAGGATGGCCTTTCCATGAACGGTTGTAAGTATTAGAATAAACTCCTTGCCCTTTCCTCCTACCATAGGATTGCCTCCCATTCTTGCTCAAACTTAAAAGGACAATTGCTTTCTACATGCATAGGTGAGTCATAAAAAGTACAAGAATAAGGGACAAGTATTTGAGAAGTACTTACATTGCTCAATTGAGATATTTGTAAAGCCAACATTCTCCCAATCTTGACAGCTAGCAAGTCCACATGTGAATCATTAAGCATTGAGAAACCTACCATATTCACATTTCTCTTCTCCCTTATAGAGTATTAAGCACCACTTGAGGCCATCTTGTCAATTAGTTCCCAACCCTTTAAAGAAGTGAGGTCAATCAAGCATCCACCACTAGCAGCATCAATGTTAACTTTGTCTCCTGGAATCAAGCCCTCATAGAAATATTAGACTAAATTCTTCCTAAAAATTTGATGGTGTGGGCATTTAGCCAAAAGACCTTAGAATCTAGTCCAATACTCACAGGGACTCTCATCCTCTCTTTGTTAGACCCCATAGATTTGCTTCCTCAACTTCGTGACTTTAGAATTTGGAGTTGATAATCATCTCTATATCCATGCACCTTAATGTGCACATCATCTCGGGCTTCCTCTTAGTCAACCCTAACTTTCTCAACCATCATGCTACTCTCCCCAGGTCTTCTTCTGAGGATCTCATCATAACCATCCATTCTTCTTTGGATGTCCACCATCATACGCCTCAATTCATCTAGGGCATTGTCCTTGTTACTCTGTTGAGGTTCTAGTTGCTCATGATTCACTAGTTCTTGTTCCAATCTTTGCACATTTTCTGGTGCATTTCCTACGTTTATGGCTCTTGTTTGCACCATATTCTCCCCTCTTAAGGATGAAAGCAATTCTAAAAAGGAAAAAGGGAGTTAGCACTAGCTCAGTCAAGGAAATAACAAGTGTAATAGGATATTGCCAATTTTTTATATGTAATGCACAACAAATCTGAACAACTTCATTCACACAAACCAGAGACTAGTTCTTAAAACTAAAGAATCTGATACCAAGTTGAAACATTTTCACTCCATTAAACACAATTAATAAATGAAACTCATGATAATTAAAGGATTAGCTCAAAAAGGGATTACCAAGGTTTAATTCAAAAGTAAGGAATCCTAAGTTTTTTAAATAGAAACAAGTTAAAATTGATAAAAAATCATTCATGTTAGAGTAAAAATAAGTTTCGGAAGTATGTGATACCTCAGAGGAGTAAAAGAAGTCAAAAATGGTCGAAAAACAAAACATGTGCTGTGATTTAGAGCCATGCACCGCAGCTCGTGCATGCGGTGCCGTAGTGTGTTGCTCTCTATGCCACGCACCGCAGGTCAGGCAGCATGTACTGTGGCGTGTTGCATGAAATTTCACTGGTTTTGCTGTCATTTGACAACAGAATCGAGGGAACTTCTGACTCACCTTGATTCTCTGTCCAATGTCTGAATGATGTGATCGAGGTGTCTGCAGAAAGCTCTCTACATGAACTAGCTACTGGCATGGGTTTCACTTCTAAAACAAGTCACACTAGAAAGTTGAACACCCAAACACACTTTAACTACTTTTCAACACTTTTACACAAAATGGGTGTCCAAAACCCTCAACAAGTGCCAAAACCTTTTCTTAACACCTGGACCATGTCCAATAGACTTAGGAGTACTAATACAACACCTCACAAACACTGAAACATCAATATAACAAAAATTCACTCCTCAACCCCGATTTATAGATAATAAAGGGGGAGGTAATTTGCCATTGCATTTAACTAAAATCATTCAAAACATGCTCAAATCATCATTTTTACACTTACACTAGTATTTTAGCCCTATAGATATATATATATATATATATCAACATGCACAAAGGCTAAGGGCCTAAAATATAATTCTAACATTTTCAACAATCAAAATAGTGCAAGTGAGGTAATATGCATCTTAGAATTGGCAAGCCATATACTATTACACAATTAAAACTAAACTAGAGGCATACAGTAGGAATATGCTAATTCCCTGCCTCTTTAATCTTCTCCCTCTCAACACCAGAGCTAGAGCCTGAAAAGTATTAAATGAGATAGGTGAATCTAGCCATTCAGTAACCAAGGTTAAACTTACCCTATGTAGTTATATATCAATTATAAATCAAATACATGCACAAGGAGATCAACTATATAAAACATGTTCCCATATATTACATTTTATCATTTATCAGTCTATAGCTTTTTTACTCACATAACTAGGTGCATTGTCACCATATTCTTGGATATGTGACATGACTCATAATTTTGCGACTTACCACCACTTAGCACATGTGACACATTATATATTTACTTGGGCAATGATCTAATCTTATATCCTTCTTATTTCCTTAAACTAAAACCGTGGGCTATACTACTTATTAGGGCTTCGTCCGTGTGACTGGACTACCTAAGCTCACCAGTCGTGAGGTGTGACGTAGTCAAAGATCATGGGACTCACTCTCGAACTATGACTTCTCCCATTCTCGAATCCCTGGGGTGTCTCATACCCTAGGCTATTCTCCTCATTGAACCAGTAGAGATAGCTAAGTTCTAGTCCCTCGACAAATAGTAGGACAAGGCTATACCCTCGTGCACCAGAGGGCTACCTAAATACCATATAGATTTTTCTCTACTCCCAATCCCTAAGCGAACTCCTACCACTAATCATGCCATAATCATTACTCACTTGAGTTTACTTTTTTGATTTCATATACTCACTTTTACAACAACCATATTGGGCACACGACCTTGTGCTACCTAAGTGTGTATTCTCATCATTTCTTAAAATTCATTTCATTACAAACACATAAATATCTCTACTCATTATCGCATTCATTTTTCAAAACATAAGCATTTTCATAGTAAAATCCTCTTGACTTTGCATTTTGCATTTCAAGCTAAAATAGCATTGTGTTCAATCAAATTTCATACACTCATTGAAAACTAATATATAATTTTACATAAAAATCAATCTCATGTATGTAACATTCACCATCAATTAACAATCAATTAACATATAACTACACAAAGTAGAGTTTTCCCTGGGTTAAACCTTTGAGAGGTTAAAGGTTTATCCCTCAATCAATTAGCTTTCAAGTTTGAATTTCCACTCCAATAGGTGACCAAGAGCTAAAACTACAATCAACCAAGTTGAATTCCATCAACATAACAAACTCAAACAATCGAACCCTTAATCTCTACTTTTAAATTGTCCAACCTTTACTTTATAAGAGGTGGAGCCTAACCATTAGGTTTAATAGTTACCTTTAGCCCCCAATAGCATTAGTGAGCTATTAAATCCTCATTAATGGCATCACAAACTTCTAACCACCCATAATAAATGGGATTTTCAGGTATTAATGGTGCCCAACAACCTAAGACACCAAAACTCATTATACCTAGGTTTAGATACTCTAATCTACCCCCATTAACTTTATTTGAGTCAATAAATTTGGATCCATAACCTATATAGATTGAAATCCCACTTTCATTATCAAACCCTAACCATAAACTCATAAATGTGGAAGAAATGGAGAGATTAATGAGCATGATACTTACCTTGGGTGTTTATAGCCTTTAAAATACTCTCAAAGTTATCCCCAAGTAAACCCTAGTAGAGCATTGGCGTGCCTCTTCTTGATCTCTTTTATCTTCTCTCTATTTTTGTCTCATTTCACGTCTGATAAACTGCAAAAAATGGCTATGTGCCACAGCACATGGCACAGAATGGTCTTCCCTTGCTTAGAAATGGTTGTGTGCTACGACAGACGATATACGTGCCACGGTGTGTGGCAAAGCGACTTCAACTCTTCCTTTTCTTCTCCTTTTGATGTTCGGGTGGCCTGCCTTGATACTAGACCCATAACTAGGACTAAAAATAGCTTCAAACATAATTATTAAACCTCTCTAGCCACATACTACTTCAACTTACTTAATTATCCTAATTAGGTTTAATTAATCAGGGAATTAAAACTCAGGATATTACAGGAAACACGTAAGGTAAGTGAATAAATAATTTGATATTGAATTTATTATTTATTTGAAATTTTGATTTATATAAAATATATATATTTCTATATATCTAACATGGCAGTTTTATCTTATTATTGGCTATTATATATGGAAATTCTTATTTTGTATTAAATCTTATAGAAGGAAGTAGAATTTATTTTTTAAACAAATAATTACAAATATTATTATGTTAGTATTGATCGATTTTACCGGTCAAAGAATAAATACTTATCATGATCAATGCAAGGAAGAATATCTACAATATTGTTTTATGATTATTTTGATGAGATGAGATAAAATGTTAATTTTATAAACCCATGCATACTAGAATTGAATTGATGGGTTAAATTAGAATACTAGTTGTTAACGACAGTTCTGTTAGTCCTTAGTGCGTCATAGTACACCTAGATAGTAGGGTGCTAGCCTCGTGTAATGGCCAAAGCAAATGGAATAGAGGGATAGTCATTTATGAATATAATACTCACGCTTGTTTTTGTAGCTTTGAGTTGTGCATGTTGGTTACTTACCTTCACAGACTGTGTGTCCATGCTTCTTGGTGATTTACTCTCGTGTTATGTTCACATTTATTAATTGTTTTGATTAAATCTTGTTCAAGAAAGAAATTGAATTTTTGTTTAAGTTTGATCTTAAAAAGTAAATTGTTATTTTTACTACATATAGATTTATATTGAGCAACATATATTCCAAGGTATTTAAGCATGTATAGAAATTAAGAGTGAAACTTAAACCTTTTATATTTTTTAATTGAATTCATATATTTATGGCTTATATCTTCACATAGTTATTGAATGTTGATAATTATGAGTCATACATTTGTATTATTTTCAATTGATTATTTTTTTAAGTTTATAATTAATTTATTGATTAACTTATCATCATTTCCTTCAACTTTAAAGTGAAATGCTATTCACTAAAAATATCTTTGGTCTTGGATAGCATAGTTGATGATATTTGCTGACCTCTAAGGGGCTCATTATTGAATTGATTCGAAGATCATTTGAGAACACCTTCATTTTGATGTAAATATTTAATTATATATCATATTTTGAAATTATGTTTAAGTACTCTATGTTAACTGTAAATAGGATTCTAATTGTTAATCTATTTGTCTGTTTGTTGTGGAGAAGTAGAGCTCCACATTCTTGATTTGGATTGTTTATTACTATTGTATATAGATTTCAAGAGATCCTATTTATAGGAGAGATTTTGCCAAATTATTTTTTAAAGTTTAGGAATCCTTTGATTATATGAAATTGTTACAATGACTTCCCATCTTATTTCATAAAAATTAAAATATTAGGTTAAAATTTCCTTGATTAAGGCTTAAAGGATATATGTTTGTGTATATATCCTTTGCAGATCACATCTAATTTTTAGGACATGACATTTTCACAATAGATTATGTATTTATACTTTTGTAAAACTCATAACTATTCAAATACACAAGTAAAAGGATTATATTATCCAATTGTCTCAACATTTTGTCACCAAAAAGGTTACCATGGCAATTTAGCAATTCTACTTAACTTCTATTAGCTCAAAAGAGTCCATTCAATATTTAATCTGTAAGATTAAAAATTAATCATTAATTAATAAATCTAAATAGCCCCTTTTTAGACTAAATTCAAGTACCCACCCTACCTAAATTTTCTCTTTAACATTAATAACACTCCTACTATATTCCATTAATTTTATTTAACACTTAAATACTTTAGATTGCTTCGTTAATTGATTTCTGGGGTCAAAGATTGATTAATGACCAAAGTTACCCAAACAATAATTTTTTTGGTTAATCAATGTTTGGGAAAAATTATTTTTTTTTAGAAGTTGAGAATATGAGCTTTTGCAAAAAAGCTTATCAAAAAGCATTGCAGAAAATTACAAAGAAAGTGTATAATTTAATAAAAATAAAATCAAACACTCTTCTCCTCTCTCTGTTTCTTTCCGTAATAAAATTCAAACTTTGGATCCTCAAAAAAGTTGCTAGCATAAGTTTCTATCAAACACCACCTTCCACTCAATACTTACTATAAAACTAATTCAAATAAAATATTAATTGGTAGAGAAAAATTAATTTAAAATTTAGAGTTATGATAAAGATTGTTGTAAAGGTTCAGAGAGAGAGATTTTGCATCATTTGTGACATTGCTACATTTTCTATGCTGCCAAAATTTTAAGGCAATACTTAACATCTTCATCAAATATGGCTCATATCCATGATATCATTAGAGATTAATTTATATATTATCATTTTTGTTAGTTATTGTAAAATTGATGTTTGATATTTAAGAATTAAATCTTTCTCTTTTATTAAATTTATTTGAACTAAGATATATTGAGTTATTTATTTACATAAATTAAATTATTAATATTGATATAGTTCAAATTTTTATAATTAATTAGATATGTAATTTAAATAATATATTTTCCTTTTTAAATAAAATTTAACACATTTAATAATATTATATACAAATATATTAATAATTTAATTTTAAAAAGCAATGTCCTTTATGGTAATTTATATAGCTAAAATTAATTTTGATTAAATTATCTAAACATCTTCAATTCTATTAAAATCAATTTTAGAAAAACAATATCCAAACAAATTGCGTTATAACATAATCAATTATGATTAAAATCTATTATTTAATTAATTATTTTTATAATCTATTATATCTAACTAAAATCCAAACGAGCACTTCGATAACATCAAATTTGTACCCACATTGCTCCTTAACTTTAGATTTTCACTTAAGGCTCGTCCAAATGCTAGCTAAAAATCCTAAATCATCATATAATCATCAATCCTAGGTTTTTGAACTTAATTTAACTCTTCAAGACTCCAACTAAGCTAATGGGTTTAGTTATATCTCAAGGAAAGATGAAAATAACCCTTAGCTACACCCAATTAACTTAAAAATCATATAAAGAAGAGTGAGAGTAGATAGGAAGCTTATCAATGTGGATTTCAAACTTAAAATGCCTTCAAGATGACTAAAAGTCAAAGCCCTAGCCACCCATAACCCTTTATTTGTTGCCTTTCTCATTTCCTCTATTCTCCTTCTTTAAAATCAGATGTTGTTTATTTCTGATTTATCTTAGAAATTGGTCATGTTTGTGGCACATGGCCTAACAAGCCAATATGCCCATTTTGGCCATCCACTAGTGCTTGAATGACACAAACTCCATCCTAACCCATTCCTAAAGCTGTCCAAAAATCCAAGGAGCTCATTAGTAGTCCAACAATTCTATTAATTCAATAAGTACTTAAATTTACAAAATTACCCTCATTTACTCTTTAAATCTCAGGTTTAAAATTTCAGGATGTTACAAACACATAATTCATGAGGGTAATACCAATCAAATATGGCTTAAAGCCATCACAACAAATGTAAATATTAGACCCATGAATAAAAAACATGTGAATGAAGCTCATGAAAATCAAACTAACTAGTTATTAGCCAATGTGTAGTAGGACTAATAGGATTGCCGTTTGCAACTATTGTTTTATATAAAGTTTTCCCCAAATCTATTTTTATGCGTATAAGAAAATAGTTAGTATCAAGATATAGCTTTTATTCTCAATGTCAAACTTGCATGAATCATTTCAAGAATCAATTTAATATTTACTAAAATTAAATTTTATAATTAATGTCCATACCTAAATTTATTGATTAATATAAAAAATTACCAAAGCTAGTGAAATGATTTCATCAATTTGAAAGCATATCTCATAAGGAACAAGACATCTATATGCTACAATTTAATTGTTCTTCATCACCATCTTATAATTTTGAAATTCAATAATTTAAGTAACAAAGTATTCAAAACTCAACATAATTGTTATTAAAAATAACCTACATAAAAATATAATATTTTGATAAAAATAATTTAATGATGCTTGGATTTGAAATTCCTACTGTCCAAGTAGTATTTGTTATTTTTTTTATAAAATTTATTACTCAAGGCTTCAATCCAAAATTTTGAGACATCACAAATAAACCTCAATTTCACTTTTCTTAAAGATTGCATCAACATTTTATAAATATTTCACACATGGGGAGAGGGGGGAGAGAGAGAGAAAGAGAGAGAATTAGCTCTTCCTAAACATCTCTACCTTAAATTTCAACTTCCTTTATGATGAATAATTGGCTCCTATGACAATTTAATTATTAATAATACAATCATCATATTTATACTTCACCATTCAACAAAACCTTCCTTTCACGCATATTGTCAAACATCTTACAATGAATTTTCATATTTTAATACTAAATTCTTCACTCAAATCCTATCCCATGATTTCTCCAACAACTATAGCATCAACACATCAATTATTACATCATCCCAAGTTCATTTTTTCAAATAAAATAAATATAAATTCAAATATAGTCCAAGCACACACTACATCTTCTTTAATAGACTAAAAGTTCAGTTTGGTTCAAAAACCCACCCCCTTTTACTAAACACACATAGCAGTAACCTCCTTACACACCAAATAGAAAAATGTTGTCTCAACTATCAACACACGCGCACACACAAAGCTACAAAAGAAGGGTTCAAAACTCCTCACCTTAACTCAATATGGAAAATAGAGAAGGAGTAAGAAGGAACAAATCCTTGGCAAACAAATAGAGAGAAGGAAAGAAGAAGAATTTGCAGTATCGAATAAGAGAAAGCTGAACGTCAAGCATGAAAGAGTGAAAGAGAGGGAGAAGAGCAATGTCGATAGCAAAAAAAGAAGAGAAACTCATGCTCAAGTGGCAAATAGAGCTCTGGTACTTTTCCATGGTAGTGACAAGCAACAACAAAGAGAAAAAAGGTAGCAAACCAAGTTGCAGGTTGGAGGATTAAAGCCCTAAGCAACAAACTTCTCTTGCTCTCATATGGACCAAATGTGAGCCTAAGTAGGAAGGTGGAAGAAGATAGAGAAAATTCCAGGACAAAGGGTTTAAGGCTTTTAGGTCTTCTAAAGATTCCTTTGTTCACATAAATGAATTAGTAAAGAAAATGGAGAAAGGAAGAAAGAATGAACAAAATAGATTTGAAGAAGTGCACTTTAGATGTTTTAAAACAAAAGAAGCAAAAATAAAATCCTCTGGTATTGTGAGGGTTCAAAACTAAGACCTAATAGCTACATGGCAAACATTAACTCTACTAGACCTACATTCCTTTTTGCCATAATTGTTCCAAATATTTATACAAATACAGTTAAAATAATTTATCCCAACTTTTACTTTTACCTAAATAATTGTGTTTTTACATTCTCCTCTTTTAAGAGATTTGGTCTTAAGAATTTAAATATGCTTACCTCAATCTTTGAACAATTGCGGATACTTAGCACATATATTACTTCCAACTTCACATGTAGCTTCCTCTTAAGAATGGTTACATCAAAAAAATTTTACTAAAGCAATTTCCTTCTAGCACAACTTCTTTACTCACCTATCAAGAATGGCCTCAAGAATTTCTTCACATGATAAATATGGGTTTATTTGTATCCCTTGAATCTCGATCACATGGGAAGAGTCATATATGTATTTTTGCAACATTGATACATGAAACACTGGATGAATACTCGATAGTTTAGATGGTAATGACAACTAATACGTGACAACACCAACTCTCTCCAAAATCTCAAATGAGCTAATATAAATTAGGCTTAACTTGCCTTTTTTCTCAAATCTCATCCTTTATAGAAGATACTATGGGAAACACGTGGTCCCTGACCATAAATTCTAACTAGAGTTAATTCTAAAAGGTTATAACATCACCAACATCAAGTCATCCTGTTGGATAAGGTTAGCACATAAGGGGGTGAATTGAATGTTTAAAAATTTTCTTGACTTTTTTCAAACCTAAGTGAATGTACACAAGAATGCAAGACAAAAACTAAAAATTTAAGAAACTTGAGAAGAAAAGCTTAACACAATAGATTTATCTTGTTTTAGCTCAACCACTTGGCCTACCTCCAATCCTCATGGTCACCCTTGATATTTTCAACTACGATTACAAACTTTAATAGGTGCTTGCCATAATAGTACAACTCTTAAGACTATAGTAGTCTTGATTCAACAACAATACTTGCTACATGAGCAAGTTGTTATAATGCACTTACAAAACTCTCTTTTTAAGATTTTATCTCAAGTACAATAAATAAAACTTTCACAAAAGACTCTTTGAAAAGAGTAGATGAATTACAATAAAATCTTATAAACATGTAAGAGCTTTTTTCAAAAAATTGTCAAGAAGTTAGTAAGAAAATGAATGTAGGTACTTTAATGCTCAATAAATGTGTTCTTAATATTACCTACTAACTTAAATGAGATCTTATATATAGTTTAAGGTAGTTTAAATTGTTAGGAATACTTATAAAAGTGATTATAGCTATTAGAGACATACAGGGGTGAAGAACATTAAAAAAAGACACTTTTCCTGTGAAGTATTTAATGTAGTGTCAAAATCCATTTCAAGCATGAAATTGTCATCCCCACATATGGAATGGAGCTTGTGCAATTTCCTTTAGTTCACTTACGACAATTCAAGCATGGGGCTAGAATGTTCTCAAGCATAATTTGAAAGACAAAAGTACCTAGCTTCTGTGTGACAAATCATACGTGGGTGCTAATGGTTCTCAAGCGTGGAATGGATGATAGAAGCACCTAGCTTCTCTGTGTGACAAAACGCACTTGCAGCACTTTAAAAAAAGCTTGATTTGGCTTTCTTAGTTCTAAGATATCTAAGGTCATACTTGAACTTAAAATAGGTAGGCTACATTTCAAGCATGGATCATCCTGGTCCAAGCACGAAATGTGTCTCATGTAAACTTAAGCTAAAATACTTGAAAAATTCAAGCGTGAGCACAAAGTATACTCAAGCTTGAATCAGAACATAGAAGCATCATTAAGACACTTCTTATACTTAGTTGCCAAACTATACATGGAACACTTTAATTCAAGTGTGGAATGGCTCATAGTATAATGTCTAACTTTTATGGTCTAATTCAAGTGAGATTCATTCTAGTCTTGGCTTGAATTAGATCTACTAAATCCTATCATGCATTGAAGGTATCCAAAACACACGTGGATCATTCCAGATCAAGCGTGAATTTGAATAATGAGTTTAGGTGCATTCTAAAGATTTGACAATTAAGATCAAAGGATTTATGAGCTAAAGGTTAGTTCTAAAATGATGTATTCTTACCATTTAAAGATACATGATTAAGCTCTTATAGTTTTACATTGAATATAAAAGAAGAGAATAAATAAACCTATTATACTAAGTCTTCTTTTGATCTTCATGCTCTAAGATGTTTTGTCACTTTAATAGTTCTTAAAATCTACACAAGTAACAAACACCTTTCACTTAGTTTTATGATCACCAAGATACATAGTTTAACATTCTCCTCTTTTTTTATGATGAGAACCTCCTATCAAAGTTCAATTCTATTCAATGTAATTACTCTTCCTTAATAAGGTATAGGAATCCACAAAAGCTTAGATCATAAATATAAATGTGAAAACTAGAGTAATAATAGAAATTGATAGAGGACGCGAAAGCAGAATCATGCTAGTTTAGGGACAGAACCCTAACACAACAAAAACACAAGAACAAAAAAAGAAAGAGACGAAATTTATGATGAAAATAAAGAAAGATATGAAATAAATAATGAGATAATGATCGAGGAAAAGATCCTTTAGAGCACCGCCTCTAGGAACCCCAACCTTTGAAGACATTACAAGAGTTGATCACACTCTTGATCACGTCTGTTTCTCACATGGGATGCCACCACAAAGTACTAAGGCTCACAAGAGTTATAAACTCTAAAATGAATAATTTCATTCAACTTCTATTCTGTTTACAAGAAGGAGCATGCCTAATTTATATAGGCTCATAGAAAAGAATATTTCCTAAAATTAAAACCCTAATTTCCTAATACTAAAAGGAGAAATAATATAAAATAATGATAAAATATTCAGCCACATAATTTAGGAGATGTCATCCTAAAATTATGGGATTATAAAATTTAGAAATTAATACTATAATTAATTCTAACCTTTGACTAGACTCAAAATAGGAAATCAAATCAAAGGACCATTAAAATGGAAAATAATTTAGGAGACAATCAAGGGATCATAAAGGATTTATAATCATGCCACCCTTGACTTCTTCACTTGGGTTTCATGCCTCCTTGCTTTCAAGAGGCTCAACTTGTAGTCTTTCTTGCATTGGGCTTAGGTCTGCATCTCTTGGGCTTGACTTTTCATGAGTTTGGATCTTAAGTACATTATACACGTATAGATGCTCTCTTTTGGGCTTAAGAGGAGTGCCCCAATGCTCTTTAAGCTCTTGACCTTCTTGCACAAGACTGAACAATGCTTGCTTCATGGCTTTAGTTTGGGCTCTTATCATTGGACCTCCAATATGTTGTAATGGGTCTTTAGGTACGTTGGATTGGAAGTATCAGGCTCCTTCCATGTCACCACGCTCATGATTACCATCCTCAAGCTTCGTTGCCATTAATGCTATGTCATCCGTGCCATGGGGTCCATCATTCCCTCCCAGTTGGAAAGGATTCATCCTCGAATTTGTAGAATCATGTAAAGATAAATCAGAAACATTAAATGTGGCATTGACATTACCATAAGAGCTAGGCAAATCAATCTTGTAAGC
The DNA here is from genome assembly GCF_029017545.1 of Prosopis cineraria. NCBI lineage: Eukaryota > Viridiplantae > Streptophyta > Magnoliopsida > Fabales > Fabaceae > Prosopis > Prosopis cineraria. Next base: position 40,998,150 of record NW_026555342.1, on the reverse strand, counting down.
ATTATCATTAATTCTTTCTAAAACTTGGAAAGGTCCATCTCCTCGAGCTTGAAGTTTGACTTCCTTTGATTAGGAAATCTCTCTTTCCTTAAATGTAACTAAACCCAATCTCCAGGCTCAAAGATCACACGTCTCCTGCCTTTATTAGCTTGCTTGGTATATTGCTCATTCTTTCGCTCTATGTTTGCTTTAACCTTAGCATGTAAGTCCTGCAGAAACTCAGCTTTTTTCTTGCTATCAGTGTTAGCATGCTCAGAGAAAGGCAAAGGTAGAATATCAATAGGAGATAATGGATTGAAACCATAAACAATTTCAAATGGAGAATAAGAAGTAGAAGAATGAACAACCCCGTTGTAAGCAAATTCAATGAGGTAAACAATTCACCCAATTCTTCAAATTCTTCTGAATTATTGCTCTTAATAGTGTAATTATAGTTCTGTTAACTACCTCAGTTTGACCATCAGTTTATAGATGGGCAGTAGTGGAAAAAAGTAACTTAGTCCCTAATTTATGCCATAGGGTATGCCAGAAATGACTAAGAAACTTCACATCCCTGTCACTCACAATAATCTTAGGTAAACCATGCAAACGAACAATCTCTTTAAAAAATAAGTTAGCAATGTTAATAGCGTCATTAGTCTTAGCACAAGCAATAAAGTGTGCCATCTTAGAGAACCTATCGATAACAACAAATATGGAATCTTTACCTCCAGAAGATTTAGGCAATCCAATTACAAAATCCATAGATATATGTTCCTAAGGGTGAAAGGGGACGGGTAAAGGAGAGTAAAGTCCATGAGGTTGGACCTTAGATTTTTCCTGTCTACATTTAATGCATTTATCACAAACAGATATTACATCTTTCTGCATGTGAGGCCAAAAAAATGATTAGACAAAATAGCCAAAGTTTTCTTTACACCAAAGTGCCCCATTAAACTACTACTATGTGCTTCCTTAGTAAGCAACTCACGCATAAAACAAATAGGAATGCATAATTTATTTTTCTTAAAAAGAAATCCATTAAATCTAAAGAAATAACTAGATCCATGATTTTCACAAGATTTCCAAATATTTTCAAAATCAGAATCAGTTTTATAAAGATCTTTTAGAATCTCAAAGCCAAGTAATTGAGCATGCAAATAGGAAAGTAATGTATACCTTCGAGATAAGGCATCAGTGACGATATTTTTTTTACCTTGCTTAAGCTTAATCACATAAGGAAAGGTTTCAATAAATTCCATCTAGCGAGCATGTCTCTTGTTCAACTTACCTTGAGACTTGAGAAACTTTAAACTTTCATGATCAGAATGAATGATGAATTCATTTGGCCACAAATAATGTTGCCATGTTTCTAAGGCCCTCTTTAGGGCATAAAGCTCTTTGTCATAGGTGGAATAATTCAAAGCTGCACTGTGAAGCTTTTCACTAAAGTAAGCTATGGGCTTAGAATCCTGCATTAAAACAGCACCTATACCAATACCAGAAGCATCACATTGAATTTCAAATGCTTTAGAGAAATTAGTTAAAACAAGTAAAGGGGCATTAGTCAATTTATCCTTTAGGGTTTGGAAAGCCCTTTCTTGTGTTTCACCCCATTTAAAGGTCACATTCTTCTTAACAAGTTCATTAAGAGGGGCAGCAATGCTAGAGAACTCCCTAACGAATCTCCTATAGAAGCTTGTTAAGCCATGGAAGCTTCTTACTTCACTTACATTCTTAGGGGTTGGCCATTCACGAATAGCCTTAACTTTCTCCTCATCCACACGAATTCCCTATGATCCAACAAGAAATCCCAAAAAGATAACAGAGTCCATGCAAAAGAAACACTTTTGAAAATTAGCATATAGTTTATATTCCCTCAAGATGTTAAACACATTTTTAAGATAATTCATATGATCAATCAAATATTTACTATAAATCAGAATATCATCAAAGTAAACCACAACAAACTTGCCTATAAACTTTCTAAAAACATGATTCATTAATGGCATAAAAGTACTAGGAGCATTAGTCAAACCAAAAGGCATAACTAACCATTCATAAATCCAAATTTAGTTTTAAAGGCAGTTTTCCATTCATCACCCTCTTTTATACGAATTTGATGATAACCACTTCTAAGATCAATTTTAGAAAAGATAGAAGCACCATGCAATTCATAAGCATATCATCAAGTCTAGGGATAGGGTAATGATATTTTATAGTGATTTTATTGATTGCTCTACAATCAACACACATCCTCCAAGATCCATTTTTTTTGGCACCAAGATAACAGGGATAGCACAAGGGCTAAGGCTCTAACGCACAAAGCCTTTTATCATCAATTCCTCTACTTGGCGCTGGATCTCCTTAGTCTCTTCAGGGTTAGCCCTATAAGCAGGCTTGTTTGGAATAGCAGCTCCGGGCAAGAAATCTATCCTATGCTCAATTCCTCTTAAGGGAGGAAGTTCATCAAGAATTTCATCAGGGAATAGATCTCCATAATCCTGCAATAAAGAGACAACACTAGAAGGCAGAGTGGGGTCAAGAGTGTCAGTAAAAAATAAATATTCTTGGGAATTACAATAAGAGCTTGCTCACTTATCAAAGCCTCTTGAATCTTACTTTTCCCACACAATAATATTTTCTTTTCACTATTTTCCTTCACTCCCACTATTCTATTTTTCTCTTTTCTCACCTTCTCACCACTCTTTTTTCTCTCTTTTGATTGATTTTCAAGTAAAGTAATACTCTCTTTCTTTTCTCTCTCACTCATGCCACAATCAATGAGATCTCTCCTTTACTTATAATCTTGAGTAATCTTTAGTTGATCTTCATAGGCTTGAATGAGCCTAAGAGGATTTAATACAACAGTCTTGCCTTTAAAAGCCACCTTGTAACAATTTCTAAAATCATCATGAGTAGCCTTACTATCAAACTGCCAAGGCCTACCTAATAACAAGTGTCCAACAAGCATAGGGGCTACATCACATAATACATCACAAGTATAAACCCCAACAGAGAAAGTAATTAACACTTTCTTAGAAACCCTAATTTCAGCACAATCATTCAACCATTGCAATTTATAGGGCTTAGGGTGTGGAATTAAAGGTAGAGATAATTTATCTATAAGTAAAGTGCTAGCTACGTTAGTGCAACTACCACCATCAATTACCATGCTACATACTTTTTCTTTGATGAAGTATCTAGTGTGAAAAATATGCTCACATTACTCATGTTCATCATCCTCCTTTGGTTGAATATTAAGAACTCTTCTTGCCACCAAGATAGAGTCAACTATACCATTGCATTCAAGCTCATCATTTGATTCATGGGAGGTAGAATCATCATCAACATTATCGGCATCATCTTTATCACTTTCATGCACACTATCATAGCCACCATCATCTCTCAAGATCATAACTCTTTTATTACTACAATCTCTCGCCATGTGGCCCACACCATGACATTTGAAACACTTAATAGGAGAAGTGTTAAATGAATAAGAAGAAGGTTTAGGGTTAGAAGTTTTACCCTCATACTTGGTCTTTATTTCTTCCTTGGCCTGGGATGTATCTTTGGCTTTAGAATCCTTCCATTTAGAAGTTGTCTTAGAGTCTTTCCAAGAGGACTTGGAACGTTTGTTCTTATTTCTCTGCTCCAACTTTATAGCCTTGTGTATGAGCTCTTCCTTGTTCACAAAAGTGTACAAGTCAAGCTTATCTCTCAACTCTGGCCTCAAGCTATCCATAATTCTTGACATTGCTTCACGTTCATTTTCTTAAATGTTTACATGAAACTTCAAGATATTCAACTCGTGCAAATACTCCTCCACTGTTATAGATCCTTGAGAAAACATTTTCAATTTTCTATTCAGCTCTGTGTAGTAGTAGCTAGGGACATAAGCCTTTCTCAAGTACCTTTTAAGCTTCTCCCACGTTTTAATGGGCTTTTTCCTAAGTTGGCTTCTTTTGTACTGCAAATCTTGCCACCAATAAATAGCATAGTCAGTGAAATTCAAAGAAGCAGTTTTTACCTTCCTTGACTCAGACAAATCAAGAGTCATAAAGATTTAGTCAATATTCATTTCCCAATCAAGGTATTTTTCTAGATTGTTGCTACCCTTGAATGTAGGATATTTTACTTTTTAGTCCGGTAACTCAACATCACGCTTTGAGGATTTCTTTCCCTTAGGAGAAGGGGGCTCTTTATACTCTTCATCATCACTAGGGATCTCAATTAGAAGAGGAAGTCTTCGACTCATCTTTATCCTCTTTATGGAACCTATAATCAAGTTCCACGCGAAACTGTTGTAACTGTGTTTTGATAAGTTCTAAAATAGAGTTCATATCAATACTAGGGGATTCATCCTTATTACTCATGTTCACAGAAGCACTAGAAACCATGTAAGATAAAAATGGGTCCTCACACACACAAACTCATGTGTTTACTCTTAAGATAAATAAAGTCACTTGTGTTTCACAAAAAAAAAATTAAGGGCTTTTTTTAATGATGAAAAACACACTTGCCTTTTACCACTCACTAAGCTTGTGGATAGAATCCAATGGTGAAACCAAACACAAATCAAGAAACTAAGAAACAATCAAGTGAATATCTTTTAAATTAAGGAAACTAAAAAACAAGCACAAGATGAAAAGAGAATTTTTTTTTTTTTGCAATTTTGAAACAAATAAGAAAGCAAAATTTTCAAATAAAATTAAGCTTGTTAAAGGAAAAACCACACGTGACAACAAAAATAAGAAAGAAAGAAATAAAAGTCAAATACTCAAATACTCAAAGACAAAAATAGAAAACTAAATAAAATAAGAGAGTAGCACAAATAGAAAATAAGAGAGTAGAGAATTTGAAAAGTGCTATCAAAAATTAAAAATAAGAAAGTGATTAATGTATTAGACTTTCTTATCACCCAAGTTGACTTTTCTCTTTAGGCAACCTCTTGGTGACTTGGAGTTCAAGAATAGCCTTTTTCTACAATCATAACTCACAGCAATATTTTTTTTTTGTAATTTGTTTTTTGAATTTTCAGATTTTTTTCTCTTTTTTTTTCAACATACTAACACTTTTTTTGCCCTTTTTTTTCCACGAATTTCTAGGTTTTTTTTTTATTTTTTTTGAGAAGGCTAATGAAATGAAAACTCACATAAGATGAAAAAGTCACAAAGATGAAGAAGAGAAAAACCAAAAGATAGAAGTAAATGGGGGGTAGATAAGAGATGATCACAAAAAGAAATAACTCAAGATGAAAAAAAAAAGAAAGGACAAGAATTTGAACCAAAACTAGCAACCAAAGCTCTCACTACTACAGAATATATCTTTAGGAGCGGGTATTTAGGAGCGCTTCTTTAAAAAGCGCTCTAAAATGTGAATGTGGAATTTACCGGAGCGCTTTTCTAAATAAGCGCTCCTGTATGTCAGGGCTTTTCAATAAGATAACGCTCCTAATTAATATAAATAGAATATTATAAAAAATTTAAAAAGACCTTTGGGAGCGCTCGTAGTTAAGTGCTCCGGAAGACTATCTTTCGAAGCGCTCTTTTAATGAGCGCTCCGAAAGAGGTGGTCTTTTATATCTCTGCCTCCCGTCAGTTTTCTTTTCCCTATTCATGAGTTTCTTTCAAACCTCTCTCTCATTTGCTGAGGTTGTACGTTCCCAACGAGTTCCAGATCATCGCTGTATCAGTCTATCTTCCGTCACTGTTCGCTGTTCCAGATCGTCGTCCGCCACTGTTCGCTATTCCAAATCGCGTCTGCTGCTGTTCGTTGTTCCAGATTAGTGTTCGTCACTGTTTGTTCATTTCTGTGTCATGTCGCGCCATCTGTCTCTGTTTTTGCGCTGCTGTCGCCGTCACCGCCATCTCCTGCATCACTATTCCAGATCTGCATTGCTGTTCCAGATCTGTGCGGCTGCTGTACACCAGAAGAAGCGACACCGTGAAGACCTCTGTTGTAGCCGTGTGTCATTGCTGTACAGCCGAGGAAGCAACGCCGCAAAGACCTCCGCTACTGCCGTGAAGACTTCCGTTTTCTGCCGTGAAGACTACACTGTGAAGGTATTTTTTTAATAATTAATTTATAATGTAATACATTGATATATTTATATATATTTGAGAATAAATTTCATATATATTTTTTTAATAATCAATATTATAGATAATATATGAATTGGAGTTATTTATATTAGAATTATAAAGTATTTGTAGTTGATAATTAGATTAAAGTTGAGGAAACTACTTGAACATTTTTATTTTATTTATGAAATATACTTTTAAGGAAGATTATTGTTATTAATTAAATTACAATTGATTGACAGAATTTAGATGCATTATGCTACTAAATTTTTATTTGGATGAATTGATTTTTGAGTTTAAATGTATTGTGTTGTGGAATTTGATTGTTTGATCATTTGGGAGGTTCTTCTTTTAAGGAAGATGTTGTTGAATTTTTTTTATAGAAATCTAAGTCTTTTGTTTATTGAATTTTGATAATCATATTAGTGATATGGATCATAAGTGGATGTCGGCTAATCAACTATCTAGACAATATTGGGATGGTGTGGATGAATTCATTGAATTTGCATTTTGTTGTGATCAAGACCCCTTTGGAGTCATATGTCCTTGTTTGAAATGTTGCTATGGAAAAAGAGTAAAGCCAATAGAATTGAAAGATCATTTAATCTGTAATGAGATTGATCCAACTTATACTTGTTAGACCATGCATAGGGAGACAAGGAATGATGCAAATGATTGGAGGGATAGTGCGAGCTACTCAACATTTGATCGTGATAGTGGGACATATGATGTTGACCGTCTTGATGAAATGATTCATATATATAACTTCATCGCTGAAGTATTTTAAACTAAGTTAGAATTTATTTCCACCATATTTTGATAATGACATCTTTTATTGTTTTATAGGTACCTACACAATTACAAGGTTGGGAGTGTGGATACTATGTTATGAAGTTTATGAGAGACGTAATCACACAACAAGAGTTGATCATTCCTGAAAATGTAAGTCAAAAACTTTAAAATTAAGTTGATATAATGTTAATTACTTATATATTGCTTTCATATCTTGTGTAGTATTTTGTTGGAGAAAGATGTTCGTATTTTACTATGGAGCAAATAGAAGATTTAGTTGAAGAGTTGTCAGAATATATTATTGGCTGTTTGTGATAGGAAGTTAGATTTCAATGTTAGAAAAATAACAATAGTTTCATTTGTTAGGCTTGTTAGAAATTAAACTAGGTTAGTTAGGAAATTGAAATTGTTGTATCAGTTTCAAATTCTTTTCTTGTATATAAATTTTTATGTTGATATTATTTTTAAATTAGTTTTTAATATTATGATTTGTCATTATTAAAGAGACGTAAAAGGAGAAATTTCAAAAATCTGATTTAAAAAAAAATTAAAGTAATATACGGGAGCGCTCATTTGAAGAGCGCTCCTGTAAAGTAACATACGGGAGCGCTCTTCCAGAGAGCGCTCCTATATGGTTCATACGGGAGCGCTCTTTATAAAAGTACTCCGGTATGGTTGAGAGAGCGCTCCCGTATGTGGCTCCCTTACGGGAGCGCTTTTCGAAAAGCGCTCCCGTATAGCGTATATACAGGAACGCTTTTTTTAAGCGCTCCTATACATTTCAGAGCGCTCGATACGAGAGCGCTTCAAAAGCGCTCTCTAAAGTAAAAAAAAGCGCTCCTGTAAACTTATTTTGTAGTAGTGTCTAGTACCAATCTAATAGGGGACGCGGAACCAGAATCGTGCTAGTTTAGGGACAGAACCCTAACACAATAAAAACACAAGAACAAAAAAAGAAAGAGACGAAATTTATGATGAAAATAAAGAAAGATATGAAATAAATAATGAGATAATGATCGAGGAGAAGATCTTTTAGAGCACCTACCTCTAGGAACCCCAACCTTCGAAGACACCACAAGAGTTGATCACGCTCTTGATCACGTCTGTTTCTCACACGGGATGCCACCACAAAGCACTAAGGCTCACAAGAGTTGTAAACTCTAAAATGAATAATTTCATTCAACTTCTGTTCTGTTTACAAGAAGGAGCATGCCTAATTTATATAGGCTCATAGAAAAGAATATTTCCTAAAATTAAAACACTAATTTCATAATACTAAAAGGAGAAATAATATAAAATAATGATAAAATATTCAGCCATATAATTTAAGAGATGTGATCCTAAAATTATGGGATTACAAAATTTAGAAATTAATACTATAATTAATTCTAACATTTAACTAGACTCAAAATAGGAAATCAAATCAAAGGACCATTAAAATGGAAAATAATTTAGGAGACAATCAAGGGATCATAAAGGATTTATAATCATGCCACCCTTGACTTCTTCACTAGGGTTTCATGCCTCCTTGCTTGCAAGAGACTCAACTTGTAGTCTTCCTTGCATTGGGCTTGGGTCTGCATCTCTTAGGCTTGACTCTTCATGAGTTTGGATCTTAAGTACATTATACATGCATAGATGCTCTTCTTTGGGCTTGAGAGGAGTGCCCTAATGCTCTCCAAGCTCTTGAACTTCTTACACAAGACTGAACAATGCTTGCTTCATGGCTTTAGTTTGGGCTCTTGTCATTGGACCTCCAATATGTTGTAATAGGTCTTTAGGTACGTTGGATTGGAAGTATCAAGCTCCTTCCATGTCACCATGCTCATGATTACCATCCTCAAGCTTCGTTGCCATTAATGCTATGTCATCCATGCCATGGGGTCCATCAGAAATGATACTAAATAATGCAATTTCATTGATAAAATAACTAAAGTATATAAATTGTTAGCACAAATTATCATTGAAATTAAAAGCAAAACAATCAGGTAGAAAATTTAAAAATAGAGATAAACATAAAGCTTGATTGATCTCCCCTATCAAAGATAAGATAAGGTCTCTATTTTTTTCACCCCCTTTAACATCATTAAAAAGATAGAGGATGGCTAAATACATTGTGTAATTTGGCTCTAACACAGGCTTCCAAGATTCCCCTATCAGATAGAGAATTATATTAGAGGCTTGAGAAGAGAGGACCATAATCTAGGTATTTGGGTCATTAGCGTTCATGATGTTGGATTGGGGGCGTAGTAGAAGAATAAAATTTAATCCCCAATCACAATTATAGACCAATTGAACTCGTTTAAATTAAGGTAGATAGAAGAGTTACCTTTCTTACTACTAATTCTCATGTGTTGTCATTAAGAAGTTGAATCTCAAGAACTGACAACATAGATTTGCTCCCTCTATCGATATCTATATGAATAGATATCCAACTCAAATCATGTGCTAGTGCTCGAAATGTCTATCCATTTTCTTAAACATTGAATGTCAATTTTCTCTAGGGTGTTTCTATGGCTCTCACTACGTTTTGCCATTAGGACTTTTTCTGACTGTCACTCTCTTCTTCAAGCATGCCCCTTTATATATATATATATATATAGTAAGGCTTTTAGTCTTCTTATTGAAGAGCCAAAGAAAATTTAGATTAAATTTATCTCATAAATAAGATCTATGATATCATATCTAATTTGAACTTATCTCATAAATTCAAATTAAAGAACTCATATGATAATTTCATATATCATATTAGTTACTAAATTTAATTTATCATATAAAACTAAATTTAAAACTAACGCAATAATATAATATAATATAATATATATATATCAGATATACATATTATATTATATATATACACACGAATATGCATATATATATAATTATATTTTGAGTTTTATATTTTATATATCTATATATATTTATCAAATAAATATTCAAATACATATATATGTGTGTGTGTGTGTATGTACGTATACAAAATTCGTTCACCCTAAATAAACCATTACAACACATTCCAGATTTAATGAACTTGGACATCATAGCTTAAGTCGGACTGTTCTTATGTGCGACCCTATACGCTTATATAAAGTTGGCTGTAGGCTAATTATACTACTAGCCCACAAGTCACAAGTAGCCTTTAGCAAGACATTACAACTACCTAATTCATATAGGGATCATTGATCCGATGTAACCTATCATATAGCCATATTGCATCCCTTTAGTCACATGATATGTGGGTCAAGTGTGAGACATGTAATTATTATTCTCCTTTACCTAACTATTGCTTTCTTAATCTCTGAGTAAACTGACTATAATAATGGAAAGACCTTTTCCATTATAGTGTGGCCATATGTTTTCTCATTCTTACTCATCAAGGAGACTAGTAATATCTCAATTAATGTGAGGGACAAATTTCATCTTGACTACTCAAATTTCTCTATATGAATATCACTAAACTAAATCATTGCCTTTATGATCACTCAGTTAAAGGTAACTTTTAACTTAGTCAAAGTTTAGTTGTCATCATGTAGGAATCCATGATGATGTTAGGTTAAGGGATTTAGTGATATGGTTACATATGAGATAAGCTTATGACTTGTACCATGCAGCTTTCTCATAACAAGTCAGTCTAGCACCTTGAATGCTTTCAATTGCCCATGGCTTATATCTCTATAAGTAATCAAAGTCATACTAGTCTTATTTCATCTATGATCCCTCATAGATGATTGATCAAGGATATTTAGGACAATCACTATAGGTTGTCTAAGGATATAGTTATTATAGTGAATATACAATTAATATAATAACAAAAGCGAAATTCATTACATAACAATGTGCATAGTATAATGATTGGCCATAAGGCATAATTTCCATCATCCTCTTACTTGCACTAGGTACAATCATTAATTTTTCTAATTCCCATTGTCTTGACATAATGCTCATGCTTTGCTTGTGCAAGAGGATTTGTAAGAGGATTAGGAACATTTTCTTCTCCTACTACTTTGTATATTTTCATATCACGTCTATCATTGATATCTCTAATAAGGTGAAAGTGCCTAAGTTTATGCTTAGTCTTTTAGTGTGACCTTAGCTCCTTACTCTGTCCAATTGCACCATTATTGTCATAGAACAAGTTTATTGGATCTGAGATGCTAGGCACCACTTCTAGTTTAGCAATGAACTTCTTGATCTAAACGGCTTCCTTAACTGCATTTGATGCTGCTATATAGTTAGCTTTTGTTGCCAAATTTTCTATTATGCTCTACTTGGAGCTCTTCTAGCTCACTGCCCCACCATTTAAGATGAACACATATCATGAGTGCAATTTAAAGTCATCTTGGTCAGTTTGGAAGCTTGCATCTATGTAACCTGTTATAACTAGCTCATCATCAAATCTTCCATATAACAAGAATAAATCCTTAGTCTTTTTAAAGTACTTTAAGATATTCTTGATAGCAGTCCAATAATCCTCTACTGGTTCTGCTTAGTATTTGCTGGTCATACTCAAGACAAATGAAACATCTAATCAAGTACATAGCATGACATATATGATAGATCTAATTGCTGAGGCACAAGGAACCTTACTCATATGATCTCGTTGATTACATGTATTAGGACATTAGTCTTTGTTGAGATGAATGCCATGAGACATGGGGATGTAACTCATATGATAATTTTAAATATTATGTTAGTTATTAAATTTAATTTATCATATAAAACTAAATTTAAAACTAACACAATAATATAATATAATACAATATCAAACATGCATATTATATTATATATATACACGGATATATGATAGAACACATTTGTTACCCACTTTTATTTGTCAATTAAGACCATTTTATTAATGATTTATCACCTTCAAGTGCACACATTGCATTAGATTTGGAACTTTGCCTAAGTTTCTAGGTTCAGTGTACTAGGGGCATTTTGGTCCAAAAAAATAAACTTTTGAGAAAATGTACAAGAAAAATTGACAAAGTGCATTTTATGTCCAGTTGATGAATAGTGAAATTATATTTTTAAAATTCATTTTAGTTTGGGAGTAATTAAATAAAAAAAGTCAATACTTTCTTAAGTGTCTTAGTTTGTCCTAGTTTTTAGTTTGCCTTTGTGTGAAAATTTTTATATAATTTTGTGCAGCCTGAAACTTGGTTAATTTAATAAATTCTCCCTTCTAATTATGAATTTAATTCTGGACATGAATTAGATTTTATTATATCATATGCTATTTAATTGAATTATGTGATTTATGTGACATAGGTGGCATGTGACTTGTGCACCAATTGGGCAATTGAGGTCAACACTCCTTGAGGTCAATGGCTGATGGTTTGCACGTGAATTATGATTATTTTGAGGGAATAAATCAGTTAAAATGATGTGGATGACACATGAAAAATTAGGCACACATTGGAATCATCTACAAACCAATAGGAAGTTGCCACCTTGCAAGTGTGACAAGGCTCCCATTTACATTTTAATTTCTTTTTCCTTATTTTAATTAAGCTTCAGCTGATGGGAGACACCAAGGAGCACACCATTTTAAGCCTCAAATGGGATCCAACACATATCTCATTCATCTTCCACATTCTCTCTCTCTTGTTCATAGTGTTCTTCATTTTCTCTCTTTTGTTCTTCATTTTCCAGCACCCTAACCTCCATTTTCAGCCACCAAACCTCCACAAAACTCATACCATTCTTCTCCTCTCTTCATTTTCGTTCCATCCCTTCCATTTTCACAAGGATTAAAGCTCATTTCCATCATTCAAGAGCTATGGAGTTTGGCCTTCACAAGCAATCACTAGGGTTCTTGAAGATGAAGATTGGCTAAGTTTCTTTGTGGAATCCTAGAGAGATGAAGATGGAGGATGAGTCTTGAGCTTCAAATTGGCTAAGTTCTTTTATTTCCTATCCTCTTCTCTTTTTACTAGATGGTTAGATTCCTTAATCTAGGGTTTAATCATCTTAGCTTATAAATTCTAATTTGAATTTGATGTTGATGTAAAGAGAGAGGATTGTTTTATTTAATTTCTTCCTTGGACAGCCATGACTGAATTTTGCCACTCTTTGTTTGGCGCATAATCTTGTGTTTTTCAATTAGTGAATTTCTTGTGTTAATATTGCATAATCTTGTGGTGTTAATGCTTGTGTTGTTGAGTAGCTTGACATAATCTTGTGGTTGCTCAATTTATGTGTTTGACCATAGCTGTTGAGAGAGGATTTTGAGTGAATCACTTGGCTAATGTCTTCACCAATTGGTTAATTGAACTAGGGACTTTAATCTAAGACCTAGGGAGGTTAGCTAATTAGGTTAATTGGCTTAGGATAATTTTCTTAAGTCATGACAGCTTTAGTCAAGAGGAAAGGGAAGCTAAACTTAGCCTAATCATGAGAAGATAATGAGTCCAAAATCAACTAATCTCTAGGGTTCCATTATTGTAAAAAGGGAAGTTCATTTCACTTACTTTCACTAGCATTTTAATTACTTGCACATTAGATAATTAGTTTAGATAATTAGCTAGGTAACTAAATTCCTACAAACTTTGGTTGATTTATTTCACTAGATAACTTTCAATTAGACTTAAAACCATTCCTTGGGAGATGACCTAGGGTTGGCCCTATATTACATTAGGGTTAGCTTTAGTGTAATTTTGAGGATATGCGACTAATTTCCTATCAAAATTTTGGCACCGTTGCCGGGGAATGGTTTAAGTTTAATTCTAAGGTTGTTTAGTACTTAATTTACATTTTTAGTGTTCCTGGAAATTTTTTTGAAAAATTATAAAAATTTGTGTTTTGTGTTTTGTTTAGTGTTTTTTGTGTGTTTTGAGTGTTTTTATTCTGTTTTGAAAAAGAAAAAAAAATTAGTGCAATTTTCGTTGGTTTGGTGTAGAGCTGAAAATACTCTGTTTCTAGTATCTCTATCTGAAATTGAAAAATTAACTGGGAATGAGTCTGTGGGAATTTGAACTTGAAATTTATTTCATTGAAAGCTCTATATCTTAGCTTCACTTTAAAATTGGTTTGGTCAATTTTGGACGTGGGAAGTGTCCTATGAAAATTTTACAATCTAACAAGGTCCAGGGAGCTATTACAGAGGATTCCCAAAACCCTGTTTCAACTTTGAGTTAGCATATCTTCCTCTTTGTGCGTTCAAATGGATTGATTCCAGTTTCATTTTTCTTATCACTGTCTTATCTTTGTTTTTTGGGTTTAGGATTTTCTTCAATTTTTCCATTTTCCTATTTGAAAGTTTGTTAGAATCTCTGAAGGTCTTCTGGACGAAATCCTGTTTCTCCAGACCTGAGGACCAACTTGTGAAAAATTCTGCGAACGATTGGGAAGGATTTTTAATCTGAAAGTTTTATATAATTTTCCTGTATATCTCTTGTGTTTCTCATAAAAGATTTAGGGGAATTTATCATGTGGATTTGCTGATATAAAATTCACAAGTTCACTGTCTCCAGAGAGCCTATTGTGCGAATTCCAGAATTGCCAAAGCTTCTTGATTGAGCATTTCTAACTCTCTTTCTACTTGTTTGGTGTTATTTTTTTTTCATTTTGTTGCTATTGAGTATATTAAAAAAAATAAAAAAACTCTCTTGCTTTTGTGTGTTTTGAATTGTTTCGTGTTGATTTGCATTTTAGTTTAGCTTGTTCTTTGTTCTTAATTTTCTTGAGCTTGATTAGTGCATGATCCGAAGAAAACATACCTCTTTTGTTAAATTAGATCCAGAAATTGAAAGGACTATTTCTAGATTGAGAAGATCACAACCTATTCTTGATTCTCATTTGGTTTGTAATTCAACAATGGAAGGTATCTTAGGACATAAGCATGTGCATAATGAGGGCCATGGGAATGGGAATGAGAATTTGCATGATAATGGCCATGTTAATAATGAATTTGAAGGCTTGCATAACCCTAGAGAGGAGAGGAGCATTAGGCAATTAACTCAACCTAATTGGCATGATAATCCTTATGGCTTATATGTTCCTCCTACTAATGTTCAATTTGAAATTAAATCCTCTTTGATTAATGCATTGCCTAAATTTCATGGGTTACCGGGAGAGGATTGCCATTGGTTTTTGCATACTCCTATTGGTTTGTGATACTATGAAGCCTATGCATGTAAATGTTGATGATGTTCAAGCTAAGGCTTTTGTATTTTCTCTTGAAGGTTTAGCAAAGGAGGTATTTCAACTACCCTTCTTATGTGAAAGTGAGCACATGGGCCGAGCTAAGAAGACTCTTCTTAGATAAATTTTTCCAAATTCCAAGGTCACCAATTTGAGAAAGCAAATCTATGGGGTCCAACAAGGAGAGGATGAGAGTCTCTATGAGTATTGGACTAGATTCTAAGGCCTTTTGGCTAAATGCCCACACCATCAAATTTCTAGTGAGAATTTAGTCCAATATTTCTATGAGGGCTTGATTCCAAGAGACAAAGTTAACATTGATGCCGCTAGTGGTGGATGCTTGATTGACCTCACTTCCTTAAAGGCTTGGGAACTAATTGACAAGATGGCTTCAAGTGGTACTCAATACTCTACAAGGGAAAAGAGAAATGTGAATATGGTAGGTTCTTCAATTCTTAATGATTCATATGTGGACTTGCTAGCTGCCTAAGATTGGGAGAATGTTGGCTCCACAAATATCTCAAGTGAGCAATGTAAGTACTTCTCAAGCACTTGTCCCTTATTCTTGAACTTTTTGTGACTCACCTATGCATGTAGAAAGCAATTGTCCTATTAAGTTTGAACAAGTAAATGCTATCTACAATGGAAAACAATCCTATGGTGGGAGGCAAGGGCAAGGAGCTTATTCTAATACTTACAACCCTTTATGGAGAGACCATCCTAATTTCTCCTATTCAAATCCAAATGTGGCTTTACAAGACAATCAACAAAGAGGATCCTATCAAAACACCTTTGGCCGTGACCCTCACCTCATTTGTCTCAAGGTAGCTCTTCTCAAAGCTGCAATCCAAGTAGTAATTCTCTTGCACCTTCATCTAATTCTTATAGTGATAGGAGGCTTGTTCCAATTGAGAGTTCTTCTAATTCAAACTCTTCTAATGATGTGAATGTGTTACGTAAGCAGTTGATTGAAATGAACTCTTGTATAAAAACATGTATGATGGCTTAGGGAACAAGGTAGAGAGTATGGGTAACAAGTGTGAGAACATGAACTCTAAAATTGATGCCCTTACTTCTCAAATGAATATGCTTGCTAACCAATTAAGTGCAGCCAATGCTCAAGCCTCTACATTACCATCCAACACCGTTGCTAATCCTAAAGCTAATCTTAATGCTATCACATTGAGGAGTGGCAAGGAGTTGGGAGAAAGAGTACAAGAAGACAAAAGACAAGGGAAGGCCGAGAAGCCCTCTTTAAATTCTTCAATTGATGTTAATGTTTCTAGTTCTTCTTTTGCTCCTAATGATGCATCTTTTTGTAGAGATGATGAGGATGAAAACATTGAGGAGATCATATGTGAGCAACCACCATCTAAGGTGGAAAAGGGGACTATGGCCGAGTTGTTTAGTAAGGAAAAAGAGGGAGAGGCCGAGCAAAGTGAAACAAGAAAGGAGAGTTCAAGGAAGGAAGAAGGAAAGCAAAGTCAAGAGATTATGAAGAAGCTTCCTTTTCCACAAGCACAAGTGGTCCCTAAGCAAGTAAAGGGACAATTTGATCAAGAGGTATATGATTTCTTCCATAAGATTCATGTTAATGTACCCTTGATGGATGTAGTTAAGAACTTTCCTAAGTATGCCAAATTTTTGAAAGATTGTTGTACAAATAAAAGAAAATTTAGGCCTAATGCAAGGGTACAATTACCCTCATCTGTGAGTGCTATCATGAAGCCTCAACTCCCTATAAAATGTGAGGACCCCGGTTCCTTCACAATTCCATGCAAGATTGGCAACACACATTTTTCTCATGCATTGATAGACTTAGGTGCAGCCATTAATGTTATGCCTCTTTCAATTTATCATGCCTTGAGTCTTGATTGCATGCATAAGACACCTATGATATGCCAATTAGCGGATAGAAGTGTTAGAAGACCACATGGAGTAGTAGAAGACTTGTTGGTTTGTGTTAAAGGTCTATTATTTCCTGTGGATTTCTATGTGCTTGATATGTCAAAAGAAGGGAGTGGGGATGATATTTTGATTTTAGGAAGGCCATTTATGAGGACTGCCCGTACATTGATTGACATGGAAAAAGGTAGTTTGATTTTGAAATGTGGAGAGGATCATGTTATTTTTAATATATATGAAGCAATGAAACATCCTTTTGAGGATTATTCTTTGTTAGGTGTAAGTTCCATTGAGTTATTGCTTCATGATGCTTGTGAGTCTCACATGCTTGATTCTTTCTCACATGTTGATGATGATTTGTCTCTTGTTACTACTACATGTATTGATGGATGTAGTTGTCCTATTTGTTTAGAGATTGATGCATGCTTGAATGATGCAACTACTTCTTCTCATGATTTGTTTAAAATATCTCCTATGCTTGATCTTGAAATGCTTGAGAAGGGTATATCTTCTTGTGTTGTAGGTACTAAAGCCATTAAGGCCGAATCTATGAGTTTTTCTCCACTCGAGCTTGATGTTCTTAGGATTCCCAAGCTATTGGAGGAAAATTCTACACTTTCACATGTTCGAGGCCGTGGCTCAAGTCCAAGCACTTGAGGACAAGTTGCAAGAAAAGGGGGAGGCTGTAAAGAAAGAAGAGGAGAAACCAAAAACAAGTGAGAAGCCTAAAAGACAAGATAGTACCATGAATATTCCACCAAATTAGACTTGAAGAAGCTCATTCCCTCTTGTGTAGAGCCACCTACCTTGGAGTTGAAGCCTTTACCATCCAATCTCAAGTATGCATATCTCATTGAGAATGAGAAGCTTCCGGTAATAATTTCTAACTCTTTATCTCTTGAGGAAGAAAATGCATTACTTGATGTGTTGAGAAAGAACATACATGCTATTGGTTGGACTTTGGCTGACATTCCTGGTATTGACCCTATTGTGTGCACACATAAAATTTTTCTTGAGGACAATGCTAAGCCCATTAGGCAACCACAAAGGAGACTTAACCCATTGATTTTAGATGTGGTAAAGAAAGAGGTTGTTAAGCTACTTAGTGCTGGGATCATCTATCCTATAGCTGACAGTGAGTGGGTGTCTCCAACCCAAGTTGTACCTAAGAAAGGGGGGATTACTGTGGTAAAAAATGAGAAAGGAGAGCTTGTTCCAACTAGAGTTCAAAATGCTTGGAGAGTGTGCATAGACTATAGGAAGCTCAATAATGTGACTAGGAAGGACCATTTTCCTTTGCCTTTTATTGATCAAATGCTTGAGAGATTGGCTTCCAAGTCCCATTATTGCTTCCTAGATGGGTTTAGTGGGTATTTTCAGATTCCTATAGCTCCTAGTGACCAAGATAAGACTACCTTTACATGCCCCTTTGGTACATTTGCCTATAGGAGGATGCCTTTTGGTCTTTGCAATGCACCTGGTACTTTTCAAAGATGCATGATGTCCATATTTTGTGATTTTATTGAACATTGCATGGAAGTCTTTATGGATGATTTTACTGTGTATGGTGAGTCCTTTGATTCATGCTTGCATTCTTTAGATAAAGTGCTTGGTAGGTGCATTGAAAAGAAGCTTGTGCTTAACTTTGAAAAATGCCATTTCATGGTAGATAAAGGAATTGTTTTAGGCCATTTGATTTCTTCCAATGGCATAGAGGTGGATAAGGCCAAAGTAGATGTGATTGCTTCTTTGCCATATCCTATTTGTTTGAAAGATTTAAGATCATTTTTGGGACATGCAGGCTTTTATAGGAGATTTATAAAGGGGTTTAGTGAAATTGCTTTGCCTATGTCTAAACTCTTACAAAAAGATGTTGATTTTGTTTTTGATGATGCTTGCAAAAGGAGTTTTGACACTTTGAAAAGCATGCTCATTTCCCCTCCCATTCTTAAAGCCCTAAATTGGTCTTTGCCTTTTGAGTTGTCATGTGATGCTTCTAATTTTGCTGTGGGAGCTATGCTTGGTCAAAGAGAGGGCAAGTTATCATATGTGATTGCTTATGCATCTAGGACCCTAGATTCAGCTCAGGTTAATTACACCACAACTGAGAAAGAGTTGTTTGCTATTGTTTTTGCACTTGATAAGTTTAGATCATATCTTCTTAACTCTAAAGTTGTTGTGTACACTGACCATGCTGCTGTGAGGTACTTGTTTAAGAAGACAGATTCTAAGCCTCGCTTGATTCGATGGGTGATCTTGATGCAAGAATTTGATGTGGAGATAAGGGATAGGAGTGGTTCTACCAATCAAGTAGCGGATCATTTGTCTAGACTACCTCATTTAAAAGCTACTATGGTAAACTCTAACCCTACTATTCCTTGTGATTCATTTCCTGATGAGGCATTGTGTGCCATTTCATCTAAGCCTCCATGGTATGCCTCTTTTGCTAACTAACTATATTGAGTGTGGAGTCTTGCCTCCTTGTGCTTCACATTTTGCCATTGAAAAATTGAAAAGAGAGTCTAGATTTTACATTTGGGAACCACATTTGATGTGGAAGATTTGTAGTGATAAAGTAATTAGGAGGTGTGTTGATGATGTTGATGTGCCTTTTGTTCTTGAATTTTGTCACTCTCATGCATGTGGTGGTCATTTTAGCTTAAATAAGACAGCTAGGAAGGTTTTAGATTGTGGATTGTATTGGCCTAGCTTGTTTAAAGACTCTTATGAATTTTGTAAAGCATGCTTGAAATGTCAAAAGGTTAGTAGTTAGGGTAAGAGACATGAAATGCCTCAACAACCCATTTTCATTTTGTGAGATTTTTGATGTTTGGGGGATTGACTTCATGGGTCCCTTTCCACCATCCTTTGGTTTTGAGTACATATTACTTGGTGTTGATTATGTTTCAAAGTGGATTGAAGCCATTCCTACTAGAACTTGTGATGCTAAGATTGTTTTGAAGTTTCTCAAATCTAATATTTTTTGTAGGTATGGAGTTCCTAAGGCCTTGGTAAGTGACCAAGGATCCCACTTTTGCAATAAGATGATGAAGGCTCTCTTGGCTAAATATGGGGTGCATCACAAAATCTCTACACCATATCATCCCCAAACTAATGGCCAAGCCGAAGTATCAAATAGAGAAGTTAAGAAGATCCTAACCAAGGTGGTGAACACAAATAGGAAGGATTGGTCTTTACACTTAGAGGATGCTTTGTGGGCTTATCAGACCGCTTATAAGACTCCCATTGGCATGTCCCCTTTTCGATTGGTATATGGAAAGGCTTGTCACTCCCTGTGGAGATAGAGCATAGAGCCTATTGGGCCATCAAGAAACTCAACTTGGATTTCCATCTTTCGGCTAAGGAGAGATTTCTTCAAATGCAAGAACTTGAGGAGCTTAGGTTGGATGCCTATGAGTCTTCTAGGATCTATAAGGAGAAAACAAGGATCCTTCATGACAAGCTAATCTTGAGGAAAAAGTTCCAAGAAGGAGATCAAGTCCTCTTATTCCAAACAAGGTTTATTCATAAGCATGCCAAGTTGAAGTCTAAGTGGGAGGGACCATATCTAGTGACCAATGTTTCCCTATAGGGTTTTGCAACTCTTGAATAAAGCCACGGGTTCCACCATGCAAATCAATGGTCACCTATGCAAGCTCTACAAAGAGGCCGAACCACTTCAAAAGGAGGAGGATTTCTCTCAACATGTTTTTGAACCACCATGATAAGGTTGTATCTCTCCAACCTTGAGCTTTTACTTTTCTTTAATTGATATATTTAATGATAGGTATAGTTCAAGTGTGGGGGAGATGAACCTAGTAGGAAAATTAGAGTTTATTTTCTTTATTTGACTTCTTTGTTTTGTGTTTTAGTTTGAAAAAAAAAATATCTGCACCACACTTTTGTTATGCATTCATTATTGATCTCACCTTATTTTATCACTAGTCTATACATACATTGAGGACAATGTATGATTTAAGTGTGGGGGAGAGAAATAAACATTTTGTTTTGTTTGTTTGGTTTTGTTTGGTTTTGCAAAAAAAAAATTTAAAAAAAAATTTCTTTGTTTTGTTTTGTTTGAGGTTACTTAATTACCTAGCTCTTGAATGGATATTTTGATTCTTGAAATGTGGTAATTTTTAGGATTGAATAGGTGTGAAATGAACATTCTTTTACCTTGAATTAATGGATTAGAGTGGCATATTACCCTTTCATGGAAGAGGCTAAACACTCATGTGTGATTAATTTCTTAGTGATGTTACCCTCTAGAATTTGTTTCACTTCTTAATTAAGACCATATATCTTGCACTTGTTTGATAGGAGATGAGAGATGGCATTCATAAAAAATAGCCAAGAGCCAAATAGCCAACCTATTATTATTTATTATCCTTTGTTAGCCACTTTGAGCCTTTGGTTTGATTCTTATTTTTTCCCCAAGGAATGCATGTTACACTTTTATATGTCTTTTTAATATTCATTGCATGTCCTAGATCAAATGAGTGGATGCTTATTATCATTTTTCTATCCATTACTTCCATTGTTTTCAAAGAGTTAGGGGCAACCAAAAAAAAACAAAGATAGATTTGAAAAAAAAATATAGTCAAAAAGAAAAGAAATAAAGTTGCTAGAAAAAGAAACAAAAAGAAGAAGAGAAAAAAAAGAAAAAAAAATTAAAAAAAAATAAAAAGTTGCCTAGCTCATCCATTCCATTTGTTTTATTATTTCTTATCATTTCTTTCCATCCTCATTGTGTTAAGGTGTTCACTCAATTGAGTTAGGTTATGCTTTGCATATTAAGGGGATATATCTTGATTTAGCATTATTTTGATGCTAACCCTATTTTTTATATACATGCATTTTTTAGACATCCTTTCATTACCTATATCACAACCTAATAAAGTCCACTTGATTCTTGATTGCAAGTGCTATTTAGTGATGGAGATGTAGAAGGGTTACAAATTTATAGTAGGGTTTATCCTAAGAAATTTTAAGTGAAATTTAATACCTTATACACTTTGAGTGATGAGAGCAAACACTTAACCTAGAGAGGCTTACTTTTTGACATTGATTCTTGGTAAGGGTTTGTTTGTGATGTGCATAATTCTTTCCTAATTATTGCCACATTGATTGATAATTTGTAGAAGTTCATGAGCTAGTATTTTAGTGACTTGAAACAATGTTTTTCTCTTATTTCTTTGTCTTATAGTTTCTTTTGGGACCTTTTTCACTTGATTTTGCCCGGAGTGCAAAAGCTAAGTGTGGGGGAATTGATAGAACACATTTGTTACCCACTTTTATTTGTCAATTAGGACCATTTTATTAATGATTTATCACCTTCAAGTGCACACATTGCATTAGATTTGGAACTTTGCCTAAGTTTCTAGGTTCAGTGTACTAGGGGCATTTTGGTCCAAAAAATGAACTTTTGAGAAAATGTACAAGAAAAATTGACAAAGTGCATTTTATGTCCAGTTGATGAATAGTGAAATTATATTTTTAAAATTCATTTTAGTTTGGGAGTAATTAAATAAAAAAAGTCAATACTTTCTTAAGTGTCTTAGTTTGTCCTAGTTTTTAGTTTGCCTTTGTGTGAAAATTTTTATATAATTTTGTGCAGCCTGAAACTTGGTTAATTTAATAAATTCTCCCTTCTAATTATGAATTTAATTCTGGACATGAATTAGATTTTATTATATCATATGCTATTTAATTGAATTATGTGATTTATGTGACATAGGTGGCATGTGACTTGTGCACCAATTGGGCAATTGAGGTCAACACTCCTTGAGGTCAATGGCTGATGGTTTGCACGTGAATTATGATTATTTTGAGGGAATAAATCAGCTAAAATGATGTGGATGACACATGGGAAATTAGGCACACATTGGAATCATCTACAAACCAATAGGAAGTTGCCACCTTGCAAGTGTGACAAGGCTCCCATTTACATTTTAATTTCTTTTTCCTTATTTTAATTAAGCTTCAGCTGATGGGAGACACCAAGGAGCACACCATTTTAGCCTCAAATGGGATCCAACACATATCTCATTCATCTTCCACATTCTCTCTCTCTTGTTCATAGTGTTCTTCATTTTCTCTCTTTTGTTCTTCATTTTCCAGCACCCTAACCTCCATTTTCAGCCACCAAACCTCCACAAAACTCATACCATTCTTCTCCTCTCTTCATTTTCGTTCCATCCCTTCCATTTTCACAAGGATTGAAGCTCATTTCCATCATTCAAGAGCTATGGAGTTTGGCCTTCACAAGCAATCACTAGGGTTCTTGAAGATGAAGATTGGCTAAGTTTCTTTGTGGAATCCTAGAGAGATGAAGATGGAGGATGAGTCTTGAGCTTCAAATTGGCTAAGTTCTTTTATTTCCTATCCTCTTCTCTTTTTACTAGATGGTTAGATTCCTTAATCTAGGGTTTAATCATCTTAGCTTATAAATTCTAATTTGAATTTGATGTTGATGTAAAGAGAGAGGATTGTTTCATTTAATTTCTTCCTTGGACAGCCATGACTGAATTTTGCCACTCTTTGTTTGGCGCATAATCTTGTGTTTTTCAATTAGTGAATTTCTTGTGTTAATATTGCATAATCTTGTGGTGTTAATGCTTGTGTTGTTGAGTAGCTTGACATAATCTTGTGGTTGCTCAATTTATGTGTTTGACCATGGCTGTTGAGAGAGGATTTTGAGTGAATCACTTGGCTAATGTCTTCACCAATTGGTTAATTGAACTAGGGACTTTAATCTAAGACCTAGGGAGGTTAGCTAATTAGGTTAATTGGCTTAGGATAATTTTCTTAAGTCATGACAGCTTTAGTCAAGAGGAAAGGGAAGCTAAACTTAGCCTAATCATGAGAAGATAATGAGTCCAAAATCAACTAATCTCTAGGGTTCCATTATTGTAAAAAGGGAAGTTCATTTCACTTACTTTCACTAGCATTTTAATTACTTGCACATTAGGTAATTAGTTTAGATAATTAGCTAGGTAACTAAATTCCTACAAACTTTGGTTGATTTATTTCACTAGATAACTTTCAATTAGACTTAAAACCATTCCTTGGGAGATGACCTAGGGTTGGCCCTATATTACATTAGGGTTAGCTTTAGTGTAATTTTGAGGATAAGCGACTAATTTCCTATCAATATACATACACACACGCACACATATATATTTTGAAATATATACACACACATAAAATTATATTTTGAATTTTATATTTCATATAAACACACACACATTAAATGAATATTCAAATATATATATAATTCATTCACAGTGGATAAAGCATTATATTTATTGAATCTATACACATTTCACATTCAAAAAACTTGGACATTATAACTCAAATTAGGTTATTTTTGTGTGTGACCTTGTAGGCCTATATGAAGTTGGTAGTAGACTAATTACCCTACTAGCCCATAAGTCACAAGTAGCCTTTATCAAGACATTGCAACTACTCAATTCATATAGGGATTGATAATCTGATTTAACCTATCGTATACACATATCACATCCCTTTTGTCACATGAAATTTTGGTTAAGTGTGAGACATGAAATTGTCATTCTTCTTTACGTGACTATTGCTTTCTCAATCTCTAAGTGGACTAATGATAACAAAGGAAAAATGCTTTTCATTGTAATTTTGTTGTACATTCTCGATCTTATTCATCAAGGGGCCCGGTAATATCTCTTAATTAATGCGAGGGATAACATTACTATAAAAATGATAATATTCAATGGTTATTTTAACAAATATTCAATGGTTATAAATTGTTGAGTAATCAGGCGCTAAATATTCTTTGAGCCTTTATTTAACAATTTTTAGCCATTGAATATTCATACTTTATTCAATAATTTTGTAAAAAAATTATTGATATAAATAATATTCAACGGTTCTATATCATAACCATTGAATATATATAAGTAATATTCAACAGTTGTGTCTAAAACCGTTGAATATTTGTTGTTATGATATTTAACATTATTTTCTCATAAACGTTAAATATTTTAAGTAAATTTTCTACCACACAACTCCTACATTTCTACCAAGCTCCTACATTAATTATCTTATACATGAAATTTACATTATACATTACTATACAAGCTAAATACAATTTGAACTAGCTATATATCAAGCAATTAAGGGCATTTCTTGGCTTAGCAGGCTATTATAGGAAATTTATTCACTACTATGAAGAGATTACTCGGCCTCTTGCAAATTTGCTAAGGAAAATGGATTTGTGTGGTCTGAAACAAAGGCAAAAGCCTTCAAAATATTGAAAAAACTGCTAGTTTCAGCTCCATTCTAGCATAATGTAATATCCATTTTGAAATCTGAAATAGGAAAACTATATCAGTTTGATAAAATTATCTACTTAGTGTTGTGGTACTTTAATAGACAATAAACTGTTCCATAGAAGAATCTCCTATTTCTGCTTTAGCAGCATCAATCATAGACTTGTATCTTATTATACTTTTACTCTCTTAGTGATTAGCCACTATTTTGACATCACCAAACAAGTTTGTACATCCAAGTTTTATAACTAAGTGGTAAGTTGTATAATAGAAACACAGTGTATGTTTGATAGGAAAAAAGAAAAGGGAAGGAAAGAAATTTGAATATTAAACAAAAATAATGCAAAGTTGTCGAAGGTGTGCCAAAATTGACAAATACGACCTCATTGGCCTCTCTAGTACTTTTTGGTAAGGAAATGCCCTTTAACTTAGCCCACCTAAATGCCCCTTCACTTGACAAGAAGCTGCAAATATAAAAATGTAAGTACAGATATTATCACACAGATTTATTCATGAGCTAAAAGAAAAAGACTTCAAAACTAGTTCTATCAAATATTAACTATGGATTTAAGATTGACACTAAATATTAATTAGTAGTCTAATGTTAAAGACATCAGAACCCTAAATTTGTAATCATTAAATTGGAGGAATTCGACCTAATAAAGGAGATCTAGTAATTTGCTCTTTGGCCAATGAAGCAGCATTTTGAACAGTTGATCCATAATTTGTAGAACAAACAATTAAAAACAATATAATAAATCTTAGGAGAACAAGAAGTAAAACAATACCTCTTCAAACATCAGATCTCTCAATCGATTAAACATTATGAGTTAACTATAAAGCTTAAGATATCTAGTTGGGTCACTTACTATCAATTTAAAGTTTTTCACTTAAAAACAAACTATAAAATGAGGTGGTTTTGTTAGGACTCAAGTAAGTATCTGAAACTACACTAATAGCCCTAAAAACTCTAGATTTTCCATCCATTATATTGGCATCACATTCTACATTACCATCTTCTGTTAAATTGGAGCCTCTCCCTACATTTGTGCAAGGATCATCCTAGAAAAACATTTATATAAATCAATATAACTTGAAAGAATTATCATTTCTTCCTTACGATAATAAAACATTTCAACTTTTGCTAGATATTATTTTTTGTGCTAGATATTATCATTAATATAATTTCAAATCAAAGCAAATCCCAATGCTTAAAGCATTATAGACTTAATAGGAAAAGCACCCATAATTCGGTTACTTAACTCACTTCAATATTACAATGATACAAATAGCCCATATTTTGTCAGTAAATTAGCAAAGTAACATTCATATTTTAACTTGAGACGTCATGGTTGAAAGATAATGCATCTGAGGTCAAAAAAGTTTACAAGACAAAATCTAAATAGCAACAACAACAATGAATTCAACAAAAATTCCAAATTTATAAGCAAAAGAAGAACATCAAGACCAAAATCTGAGAGCTTTGGATGGAAATTTATGTCCAATAAAATATTGGAAGATTTAAAATCTTGATATCTTACCTATCAAATAAACAAACGAACAAGATATCAACAAAAGTAGGGGTTTGGATGTCCAATTTCCAAGACAAATCGTTATAAGAATTAGGTACTGAATCTCCAATTCCTCGTATGGATAAAGTAATCCTCAGGCAACATCAAGCATTATTTGCAATCTTGTTTTCCAGGGTCAATATGTACTCTCTAATCTCTATCCATTGCAACATATCATAAAAGTTAACTATCAGTGTAGGCCAATTTATCTATCAGTTATTAGAGCAAGTAATCGTTACTTTGTGAACAAAACTCAATTCAATAAAAATTCCAAATTTATAAGCAAAAGTTATTTTCACTACCACATGCAACAATAATCTCACTATATATCTCACGACTTTTCTAATTGTTTTATTTTTACTTACAAAAAAAACTATGTGTGATGCAATCAGATGTATGGACAAGCCCCTTGTAGTTGATGACAAATGATTAATTACAAATAGAATTTCATAAAAATATCACATAAATTGAGTTCAGTTTTAGGGTAGCCATTATTTATAGGTATTTAATATTTATTTATGTTACTAGGTCAAATTCAAATATTATCTTCTACGTTCATACAAAATTGATCAAATTTGAGACTATACTTAAATAACCTTTTTTTACTAGAGACAACCGATATTGGCATCAAGTGGTGTATATTAATGTGAGATATATCTACTTCCTATTCCTCCACCTCTCTCCCACTCTTCCCATTATTATCTAATATCAGATAACTTGAATAAGATTTTTTTTTGGTTTTTCCTATGAAAACCAAAGTCACGACACTAGTCAAACTTTATCTAAATATCTTTTCCAAATATAGTAGGTGCTCAAACATTGAAACTTGATTGATGTCCCATGACTAAATAAACCCATAATTTCTCTTGATGACCAATCATAACATTATAAAAACACTAGAGGTAATTATTTCTTGAGAGAATCATTAGAAATAAGATCAAAATAATAACTTTCACTAAATTATTATTGTGAGCAACATTATTCTTTATTCAGATTCATGAATAATATGGTTTATTAAAGTTATATTATAATGATCTTTGTTCCTAAAGCATAAAGAGGGATAAGCCTTAAAGAGAAATGGAAACCAGAGGCACAAGCACAAGCACAGCATAGAGGAATTTAAAGGAACGAACCAAAATTTGAAGCATGAGTACAAGCACAAGTGAGCCAGCATGCTAGATTAGCAGTGTTGGAAGTGAATTCTAGGGAACTCAAACCAAAGACAAGCATAGTCGAGGTTGCGACTAGGGCATTGGAGAACTGGAGTGAGGACAACCACCAGAGCGCTTTGATGGAGAACCAGAAGAGGCTCGGTGTAGGGCAGACTTCAATAGACCTAAGGAAGATAAAATGTGGAGGCACACACTCTAGACCGATAATGAATCGGGATAAGCTCACAAGATAAATAGGAATTTAGTAGAAATGGAGAGAAGAGAATGAAGGAGAAGAGGGATTAGGGGTTTTTAAATGGGAATAAGAAGTTTGGAAAATTATTTTTAAAAATGTCAGACCGTGTTGCTTGTGTCTGTGTGCTTTTGAGGAAGAATCCAAGAGGAGATGAATGTTAAAAGGTTATATTCAATGGTTGTTGCATAATAACCGTTGAAAATAACTTGTTTTTTTTTTCAAAATAAAAAAATTATTGAGATAATTAATATACTTAACAATTAAAATCAACTAATCGTTGGGTATTTTGTTGAATACTCAACAGTTATTTACCTTTAATTGTTGAGCAACTCTTTAAAAAAATAAATAAATTATTCAAATAATTTATATATTCAATGGTTAAGATTAAATAATCGTTAAGTATTTAGATAAAATAATCAATGTTTTTTTAGTATTAACTGTTGAGTAATTTTTTTAAAAATAAAAAAATAAATTATTTAAATAATTTATATATTCAATAGTGTTTATTAAATAATCATTAAGCATTTAAATGAAATACTCAATGATTTTTTTTAACCGTTGAATAAGTTTTTTTTTTTAAAAGTTAAACTATTTGTATACTCTACGGTTATATTAAGGAAGCGTTGAGTATTATTTTACAATACCAAACGGTTTACTTCGTGACCGTTTAATATGTATTTTTTAATTTCCCGCCTTTATAAATAAAACATTTTTACTTATAACAATTGAATAAATACTATTATATATTACTATTTTTATAGTAGTGTAATTTCTATCTTGACCACTCATATTCTTTTGTATGAATATTAATAAACTCAATCATAGCCTTTATGATCACTCAAGTAAAGGTGACTTTTGACTAAGTTAAAGTTCAATTATCATTATATGACAATGCATGTTGATCTCAATTCAAAGGGCATAGTGACATGATTATATATAAGATAAGCTTATAACTTATAAGTTGCAACTTTCTCATAGCGAGTCGATTGAACACCTTAAATGCTTTCAATTACCTATGATCTTGATTTATATCTGTATAATTAATTAAAGTCATATTAGTCTTATTTGATATATGATCTCTCATAGATGACTAACTAAGGACATTTAGGACAATCACTATAGGTTATCTAATGATACAGTTATCATAGTGAACATATAATTAATATGATAATAAAAGAGAAATCCATTAAACAATAATTTGCTAGTATAATAATTGACCTTAAGGCACAATTTCTAACACATGACAAGTATGGGATCAAGAGGTTCTTCATATGGCTCAAATTGACCTTTAATGGTCTACTTTTGTCCTTTTACTTCACTCTTCTCCTAGCCTTTAGTAGCCATTTTCTCAGCTTCCACCTTATTTTTTTGCTTAATAGATCCTCCTTATTCCTTATTTATAGTTTCCTCAACTAAGACATGTTTTGGGTGCTAGGAAGGATTGGTTTTCTTCCTTTAAAATGTTTTAGTAATAAATTGCACAAAAGGAAGAATGGGAGGTAGGGAAGAAGGCCTGGGAAATGAGGAAGGTGTGGCAGGTTCTCTAACATGTTTGGTAAATTCACCAACTAACTTTACGACACTTATATCCTCAATGTCTTGAGAATATGCTTTTAGGAAGGTTGGAGTAGTGGAGGATTTTAGTAATGGTGGTAGCTTAGGGTCAGGAATGCCATCAAAAGGATGAGTGTCAATTTATTTTTCTTGATGGCCAATGTTCTTAGTTTAAGACTTGTTTTGTTGATTTTTTGTTTGATTATAGGTCTTAGCTTATTTGGTGGTTTGTTCTTAGTTTTGTAATATGATGAGGTTTTGGGTTTCTTGGTCTTAGATTTGGCAAGTGAGTAATAAGTAGTCATTTGAAAAGGTAAAGGAGGTAAAGGTTTGACTATGTTTAGTTTGGTCTTGGCTTTTTGAAAGGCTTTAAGAGTCCTAAAGATGGAAAAAGAGACTTCTTGAACACATCCATCTCCTTGAACTTCAACTATACCTAAATGCTGCATTATCTCATCTAACTTGCTGTTTAAGTGCAACATCTGTTGGATCATATGTTTTAATTATTACAATACCAAGAAAAGAGGTATTTGTTATGTGTATAGGTATAAAGAACCTTGGATGAAGACAAAATCTTAAGAGCATAAAGAATCAAGAGAAGATGAAATCCTTTAGGAAAAGTTATTTAAATTCTCTTAAATTCAATGTGAAAACTTTGAGAGCTTAATCACTTTTCATAATCATTACTATGAATAAATTATTTGTCTCATTTATATTCATTAAAACTCATCTAAACATATTCAAGCTTGAAAATGATGTCTCTTTAGCATGTTAAAAATCATTATTGCAGAATTCTGTGAAGGCTACAGAATCACAAGGGATTTTGCTAGGTGCTCATGAGAATTAGCACATTAAGGCACATTAATAATGGATCACCTAAGAGTCAGGAAGTGATTCATGCGTGATTTGTCACTTGTAACATCCTGAATTTCTTAATCTCGTGATTAGCTATTCATCCAGGGTAAAGTGGTGATTAGTAAAGGATTAGGAATTTAGATGGTTACTTGATAATTTATGTCTTTGGAATGTTGAATGAGAAGGTATTGGTGAAGAGATAGCATTTTAGATCAAAATATGAACATATGGTGAGAATTCTTCTTACTGTGCCATGCGCCATGGCAGATACTACCTGCACTGCAGCACATAAACTAGAAAATGACCCGATAAGTCATGAAATTTAGGTGAATTTCATAGAGATAAATCAAAAACAATGAAAGGAGAGGAGAGGAGAGGAAGCTGAGTTGTGTTGGGGCAAGTGATTTTGGGAAATGGAAGGCATTTCTGATTAGTAATTTTTCAGGTAAGCTATATATAACTCTTACCTTCCATTCTACCTAATTTTTCTGAATGTGAGTTATCAAGAAATTGAATCGTAAAATTTCAGGGGTTTATTTCTTGCCCAATAGTAATAAAAAGGTTTTTAGGAGTTAAATTAGAGCTTTGCGACTAGTTTAGAGTGAAACGATAGAGCTTTAAACCCGCAAGCTCCATTTTACCCTAATTTAATGGAAAATAGGGCTAAAAATCATGTTTGAGTAAAGTGAGACCAGTTGAGGGGATGGAAAGTCGTAATCGAGTAGTAATGGGCTAAATGACTAAATTATGCTAATTGTGTATAGATTGGTGTATTGTGCATTTAAGTTGAGAAAGGAAGCTTGTGACGAGCTATAGTAGTAGTTGAAATTCATGGGTAACCTTTCTAGTGACAAAAAGGTGAGGTAGCCGAATAACTTCCTATGTTAGACTATTTATTGTAACTGTGTGTGAGTATGATATCTATTACATGAAACTGTTTAAAACTAAGTATGTTTTATGGCATTGAGTGAATATTACTTGAAAATGGCTTTGGATCAAATAGATAAGTGAAAATATGTGATTTTCTACTATATATATGTGTGCTATGTGTTGTGGATACGTGTATAAATAAGAACCAATAAATGGTTCGAAAAATATGATCATAGCTACCTGTATGGATTATGGTGATAAGACCATATGGCATGGTGTTGCAGAGTATTGTATCTCTTTAGTACCTTTTGAGGTGTGGTGTTGCAGAGTATTTCCTTAGTACCTATTGAGGTATGGTGTTGGACATTGAGACTCTTTAGTATTTGTATGTTACAGTGTTGGAGTCAATGACACCCCGTTGTATGTATTAGGGGAAACCATAGTTCAAAAGTACGATGGAATACCTTTAGCTGGGTGATTCTACTATTAAAGGTTAGTTTAAGGCCAATAAGATTGTATAGTAGTTTAAGATGAGCCTGTGGTTTGAAGTTAGGGTGATTTAGAGGTTCAGTCGGGAGTGATCATACTTATGATAGAAAACTAGTGAAAAGATGTGATATATACTATGTTAGAAGATATATTATGCTTTATTTTCATAGAGTTGCATGTGATAGTTAGTAATAGTGAGTTATTCCATTACTAAGATTTTTATCTCACCCTATAGTTACATGTTTACAGGATATGATAGAACAGTGATCAGGACAAGGGAAAAGAGTCTGGATCGGCATAGTGGTGCCATGATCATGTGAAAGCTTGGAGTTTGTGCAATAAACTATTTTAGTATGAATTTTGGTACTAATCCATCAATTTATCTTGCTTATAAAACTTTCATTTGGTTTAACCCGCTAACATTCGATAGTAACATAAGAGAAGGGGAGGTAGAATTATGAATTGAGCAATTAAAAACCATCTTTGAGGTGGTGATTTGTACTCCTGAGTATAAGGTTATCTTAGCCATGATGCAACTAATTGGTACTGGCAAGAGATGGTAGGAGTTTGTAAGGCTGACTGATGGTATTCTATTAAGTTGGAATGAATTCAAGAAGATCTTTTTTAAACAGTACTTTCTAGTTTCCTTCAAGACTAAAAAGGAGGAAGAATTTCATATACTTATAAAAGGAGATCATGAAGAGGAAGAGTTTATTTAAAGGTTTAATGACTTATCAGCTTACTCCACATATTTCCAGCATAGTAGTGATACTAAGTAGAAAGCTTAGAGGTTATTGGGAAAGATAAAACCCGAGTATCGCCAACAGATAGCATTATTACATGTGACAACATATGAAGAAATGTGCCACAAGCTGAAAGTAGCAATTAAGCATGGTAAAGAGGCAGATGCCTAGAGGAGGTGAGATAGTATGGAGAGATTCTCATCTCTTTTAGGTCCGATAAGTGGAGCTTCAAAGAAGCTTGGTTATAATTCTGGTAGCTGTGGATCAAATAGTAGAAAGGGCTTTACTAGAAGGTCGCAGTCTCGACTGTTTCAAAGGGGGTTAATGTAGAGAAGTGGGGATGTGAGGATTAGGCCTCCACATTCTTTAAGGAAAGCATCTAATGTTTCAGTACTGACTTTGAGTACAGGAAGGTCACCTTAGTGTAAAATTTACAGCCGATCTCATCCAAGAAGATGTTGGGCTTACTTCAAGTATGGAAAGTTAGGTCACATAGAGAGACAGTGCCCGAAGGGTAGAGTTAAGGGAATTGAGCAACGTTCCACTATTCCTAAATGAGTGGTTGTAGTCACACAAGAAAAAGCCAAAGCATTTCCAAACTTGATTAAAAGTATGATTTCCATCGAGTAGAGGCGTTATTTGATTCTGGTGCCACACATTTCTTTATGATTGAGGAATGTGTGAATCAATTACAATATCATTGTAAGAGTTACCTATGCTCATTAGAGTGATGACGCCTTCTAGATCGTCTAGTATTATGAGTATAGTATGTTAAGGTGTGGAGATTTAATTTGAGGATAGAATTTCCAAGATGAATCTGATTTGTATTCTTATAAAAGGAATATATGTGATTATTGGCATAGATTGGGTAGTAGTGAATAATGCTACACTTAATTGTGCTAGAAAGGTGGTTTTATTATCAATGTCATCTATAATAATGGATTCTTTAAAGTAACCTAAGTTCTTATCAGTAGTAAGTATGGAGAAGTTGATCCGGCAGGGTTGTAAGGCATATATGGTGTTCTTTACCTTTAATACCTGTATGAGGATGGAATTGAAGACCAGGGTAGTGATCGGGTTTCCTAAGGTGTTTTCAAATGAAGTGCCAGGATTACCTTCTGGAAGGGAAGTAGAGTTCTCTATTGATTTACTTCCTAAAACTGAACCAATATCGAAATGCCTCGTATAGAATGTCACCATCAAAATTGGCTGAGTTAAAGAAGCAAATTAAACTTGCTAGACAAAGCATTTATCAAACTAAGTGTATTACCCTGGGGGTCACCAGTATTGTTTATAAGGAAGAAAGATGGTAGTTTGTGTCTTTGTATAAACTATCGATAGTTGAATAAGGTGATTGTGAAGAATAAGTATATTTTACTGAGGACAGATGATCTTTTGGATTAATTGGCTAGTGCCTCAATCTTGTCTAAGATAGATTTGAGGTCAAGATATCATCAGTTAAGAGTCAATGTGATAGATATACCTAATATAGCTTTTAAAACTCAATATGGACATTATGAATTCCTATTTACGCCATTTGGTTTGACCAATACACCTGTACTATTCATAAACTATATGAACTTTATCTTTAGGTTGTATTTAGATCAGTCTATAATGGTCTTTATAGACTACATCCTGATCCACTTAGAGAATGAAGAGTAATATGTGAAGTATTTGAGGACGGTGCTTCAGATTTTAAAAAGATAAGAAGTTGTATACCAAACTCAATAAGTATGAGTTTTGGTTGAAAGAAGTCCAATTTTTAGGACATGTGGTGTCTATGAATGGGATTTTAGTAGATCCACATAAGGTTTATGCATTGTTAAAGTAGGAATGTCCCAGTTCAGTCATGAAGATATGTAATTTTTTAGGATTAACTAGGTATTATCAACAATTTATCCAGGGGTTTTCCCAGATAGCCTTTCATTTGACTAATTTAATGTGGAAAGATCAGCCTTACATTCAGGATGATTGGTGCAAAGTAGCATTTCAGCAGCTGAAAGAGAAGTTGACTATAACTCCAGTGTTAATTATCCTTAACTGAAGGCTATCTTATGAAATGTACACGGATGCATCATTAAGTGGTCTTGGATATATGTTGATGCAAGACAATTGAATGGTAGCACATGCCTCTCAACAATTCAAACCGTATGAAAAGAATTATCCCATGTATGACTTAGGGCTTGCAGTTGTGGTGTTTGCTCTAAAGATTTGGCGCCATTACCTATATGGTGTGATATTCACTGTGTTTCGAAACTATAAGAGTCTAAAATACTTTGTCAATTAAAAGGAGCTCAATATGAGGCAGAAGAGATGGATAGATCCTTAAGGACAATAATTTTCAATTGAAATATCATCCGAGTAAAGTTAATATAGTTGTTGACACATTAAATGGAAGACTTTGTATATGTCAAGTCTTACGGTAAAAGAGCATAGATTAATATAATCCTTTGTTGAGTCGTAGCAGGATGCGCCCCTGAAGGTGTTAGTTGGTGAATATTCCATGGAGGTTAGTAATGATTTTTATAAGGAAATGAGAATGGCACAATTAAAAGATGAGTATCTTCTAAGGATTAAAGAAGAAATTAAGGTGAATCAAGACATAGACTTTAGTTTCAATGATGATAGTTTTGTTATTTACTAGGACAGGATCTGTATACCTAATGATACTAATTTGAGGAAGGCCATTTTGAGTAAAGCTCATTGCAACAAGTACACCATCCATCTAGGAGCTACAAAGATTTACCAAGATATGAAGCGATATTGGTGGTGGCCTGGTATAAAGAAGGATGTGACTGAGTTTATGAGTTGATGTTTGACCTATCATAAGATTAAAATAGAGCACTAAAGACAAGTAAGAATGTTGCAATCGCTCAATATCCCTAAGCAGAAATGGGACAGTATTTCTATTTTTCATAGCTAGGTTGTCGAGAACTTAGTTAAGACACGAAGCTATATGGGTTATAGCTAATAGACCCATGAAATTGGCTCATTTCCTAGCAATTTGGATTAATGATTCTTTAAAAAAGCTGGCAAAG
Organism: Prosopis cineraria; assembly: GCF_029017545.1. Taxonomy (NCBI): domain Eukaryota; kingdom Viridiplantae; phylum Streptophyta; class Magnoliopsida; order Fabales; family Fabaceae; genus Prosopis; species Prosopis cineraria. The sequence goes on along the minus strand of NW_026555342.1, from coordinate 40,962,410 downwards.
ATCTATATTTAAGAAGTAGAGAGGTTGCTTGCTGTGTCACAGAGTATAATTTCTGATAGAGATTTAAGGTTTACATCTAAGTTCTGGGGAGCTTTGCAGAGAGTAATAGGTACTGAGTTGAGATTCAGTACAACATATCATCCATAAACAAATAGGCAAACTAAGCAAACCATATAGACCCTAAAAGATATGTTGATAGCCTATGTTCTAGAGTTGAAAGGTAGCTAGGATAGCTATCTACCTTTAGCTGAATTTGCTTACAATAATAATTATTACTCCAGTATTCAAATGGCATTGTATGAGGTATTGTATGGGAGAAAATGTAGATCACCTCTTTGTTGGACAAAATTGAGTGAGAGGTGTATGTTGGGACCTAATGTTGTGGGTCAGACGACTTAGAAGATTGAGTTAATTAGGAAAAAGTTGTTGACAGCTCAAAGTAGGCAAAATAGTTATGTAAATAGATGTAGAAGGCTGTTAGAATTCCTACGGGTGACCATGTGTTTCTAAGGGTTACACCAGTAATGAGAATTAGGAGGATTAGAACCAAGAAGTTAACTCCTTAATTCATTAGTCCTTTTGAGATTCCAAAAAGAATTGGACTAGTTGCTTATAGGAGTGCGTTGCTACCACAGTTGTCTGGTGTGCACGACGTGTTTCATATGTCACGATTTAAAAAGTACCAACCTAACCCCTTACATATAATAGAATTGAAGGAGATTGAACTCTGAGAGAAGTTAACCTATAAGGTTAGGCTAGAGTGGATTATAGATGTAAAAGAGAAACAATTTAGAAATAAAACCATACTATTGGATAAGGTTTTTTGGTAAGGCATGACTCCTAATGATGCTACCTGAGAGACAAAGAATAAAAATGTACAACAATATACCCATCTATTTCCATTAGTATGTATTTTAGTGTTTTATGAATTTTAGGGGCAAAATTTTTAAAAGGAGTGGAGAACTGTAACATTCTAAATTCTAAATTTTATAATTAGCTATTAATCAAGGTTGAAGTGGTAGTTAGTAAAGGATTAGGAATTTGGATGGTTGCTTGATAATTTGTGTCTTTGGGATGTTGAATGAGCAAGTATGGCTAGAAGGATAGCATTTTAGATCAAAATGTGTGCGCATGGTAAGAATTCTTTTCACTGTGCCATGCGCCGTGGTAGATGTTACTTATGTCGTGGTGCATGGACCAGAAAATGACTCCATAAGTCTTGAAATTTGGGTGAATTTTAAAGAGAGAAATTAGTCAACACACAAAAGGAGAGGAGAGAAGGCTGAGTTGTGCTAAGGTAAGAGATTTCGAGACTATGGAAGGCACTTCTGATTAGTAACTTGTCAGGTAAGCTACATATAACTCTTACCTTCCATTCTACCTAAATTTCTCTAAATGTGAGTTATAGAGAAATTGACTCAGTAAAATTTTAGGGGTTTATTTCTTGGCCAATAGTAGTAAAAAGGTTCTCGAGAGTTAAATTAGAGCTTTGTGACTGATTTAGAGCTAAACGATGAAGCTTTAAACTCGTAGGCTTCATTTAACCTTAATTTAATGGAAAATAGGCTAAAAATCATGTTTGAGTGAAGTGAGACCACTTAAGGTGATGTAAAGTGGTAATTGAGTAGCAATGGACTTAAAATAAATAATTAAAAAAGAATAGACAACTAAATGTAGCCATATTAGTAATTATGTAGTTTGGTCAATTTGGACCAAATGACTAAATTATGCTAATAGTGTATAGATTAGCTTATCATGCATTTGAGTTGAGAAAGGAAGCTTGTGACAAGCTATAGTCATAATTGAAATCCACGTGTAACCTTTTTTAAGATAGAAGGGTTAAAATAACTGAATAACTTCTTGTTAGACTATTTATTGTATCTATATGTGAGTATGCTATCTATTGCATGAAATTGTTTAAAACTAAGCATGTTTTATGGTATCACGTGAATATTGCATGAAAATGATTTTTGATTAAATAGATAAGTGAAAATATGTGATTTTCTACTCTACATATGTGTGTGTGTGCACGCATGCACTATGTGTTGTGGATACGTGTATAAATAAGAACCTAAGAATGGTTCGAAAAGCATAACCATGGGGGTAGGAATTTACCTATGTGGAATATGATGATAAGACCATATGGCATATTCCTTTTAGTGCCTGATGAGGTGTAGTGTTAGAGAATTATATCTCTTTAGTGCCTTTCAAGGTGTGGTGTTAGAGAGTATTTCCTTAGTACCTATTGAGGTGCAGTGTTAAAGATTGAGATTCTTTAGTGTCTGTATAATATAGTGCTAAAGTCAACGGCACCCCATTGTCTATTTTAGGGAAAATCATAGTCCAAAAGTGCCATAAAATACACTTGGCCAAGTGATTCTACTATTAAAGGTGAGCTTAAGGCCAATAATATTATATATTAGTCTAAGGCAAGCTTGTGGTTTTAAGTCGGGGTGATTTTAAGGTTCGGGCGATAGTAATCATGCTTATGATAGAAAAATGGTGAAAAGCAGTGAAAGTGATGAAATATGCTATGCTGATGAGATTTAAAATGAAATATGTGATATGTGCTATGTTAGAAGATATATTATGCTTTAGTTTCATATATTTGCTTGTAATAGTTAGTAGTAGTGATTTATTTCATTATTGATACTTTTATCTCACCCCCATGGTTATATGTTTACAAGATAGAACAATGATCAGGGCAAGAGAAAGGAGTCTGGACTGGCATAATGGTGCCATAGTTGTGTGAAAGCTCAAAGTTTGTGTAATGAACTATTTTAGTGTGAATTCTATATATATGAGCTACTATAAGATATGACATGCATGTTTGGGTTGTGTCTTGTTGAAAATGTAGAGATTTATGGTGATAGTAGTGAATCTTATCCCATATGTGTGAATATGTGATAAAATGAGTAATTGAGGTTAAGATAGAGTTGTGCATAAGGTGAATGCATAAAGTAGTGAATATGTGGTGAGAAAAGGCTAAGTAGGCCAAAATGCTACCAATTATAAAAAGTGGATAAAAGCATAAACGGGCCATTGATCGGTCGAATTTTGGTATATGTGTATATGTGTGATGTAATTGGTCAATCACATGTAATAAACTCCTTTTGGACTTGGTTTATGGCCTTGTGTCGTTTAATAAGACAAATCAATTGATTTAAGCTCTTGGGTGCACAAAAGTTATGAAAAAGTGGCTTTTTGCACCCTAGCTATCCAAATTTTGATCGAACCGTTATATTAAGTCTAAAAATGTCTTATTAGCTTGCCTATGAAATAAGCATTATGTGAGTGCTTGGATTACTCTGATCAGACGTTGTATGTGAAAATGGTGCATGCTGGAAGTTCATCATTTTTACTGTCAAATGATAGCAAAAAATTTAGATTAGCATGCCACAGCACATGACATAAAAGGTCAGGCATGTTGCTCTGTGCCACATGCCGTGGCGCATGTATTGCATGCCATGGCACATGGCCTATATTCCAACTTGTTTTGGCAGTCTTTTAAGCATGTAATTGTTTGTATAAATGCATGTGACTTGCTTCTACTGTGTAATTCTATAATATGATATGATTCTAATGATTTTGCAAAACGAGTCTTAGGCCCAAGCTTTTCAAACAAATTTTTTGATTACTAATTATTGTTAGTATGGTGACTTGGTTAATCTTCTCCTATATCAAGAGGATATGGGGGAGGGTTATAGTACTTTTGTATGTAAAATCATGAGTGAGAGGCATTGTGATTCATACAAGTTTTAGAAAATGTACTTCATTACATTGTGTCAAATGCTATTTCACACGTGAGGACTAATGGTAGCCATGTGTGATTTGTACCTTGTTACACAATCACACATTGCTATATTAAGTCTTAAGTCATCTCAAGCTGAGTTCACTTTGTTCAAATGTATGATCTATGATTCATATTCATATCTCTTAATCATGTATATTCTTGCTTAAGTACATTGCATTTCCATGCGTGAAAATGAACCTCAACTAGCTTGTGCCTTATTGCCTGCTATTTCACATAGGAGTGAAGAGCTAATCCATGCATGATTTATCCTCCAGAATGGACTAAGTCTGGAGATGGTTATTTCACGCATGATAGCCTTTAGTTCCACAAAGTTTTATTCACAAGAGTTGGTTTTAGCATTCGACCAGCCATTTCAAGCATGAGAGCAAAGAGGTTCCACATGAGTTTTGTCACACAAATCTAAGTTTCACTTTCTGTGTGCAATTTCATGTATGATAATATAGTAGCTTCATATGAGATTTGTCACACAAAACTAATGATGGTTTCACATATGCTAAACCACATGTGAGAGTTAAGGGTTCACTTGCATATTCATAGATTTAGAATCACTCACTAGTACACATAGACAAATCTACACCAATTAAAATAGCTTATCTACACCAGTTTAGTAACCAATGTAGATAAGACCAGTGTGGATATCATGAAGTTATCAACACCAGTTATTTAACTGGTGTAGTTAATGGATATATCTACACCGGTTATAAATTCGGTGTAGATAACATTAATTATGAATATATATGTAATTTTTTTAAAAGTTGATATCTACACCAGTTCTGGTATAACAGGTGTAGATAATCATATATCTACATCGATCATTGCCTAAACTGGTGTAGATAACCTATATATCTACACCGGTTATTGTTATAGCAGGTGTAGATATATTATTATCTACACCGGTGTAGATAATAATATATCTACACCTGTTATATCTATAACCAGTGTAGATATTTGTTTTCTAAGTAAAAATTTTCCTATTTTTTTCATTTACCCCAACCATTATAGGTTGTAATTTAAATCCTGCATTAATCAAACATATAATAGCCAAATAACAATCAGCCAGCCAAACAATCATATATTGTTCAAATCAAATGAATCTAAAATTATGTACAATTCCAAACACATAAAACATAAATTGTCAATGAAGTAATCCTACACAGAACTATATTTACTAATGTTTACAACTACACAGTTCACTCTTCCAAAGGATGATTATTATGAAGATCGAACATGAAGAGTCCCTAATGTTGCCTTATTTGATGGATCTCTGAATTCAAAAATGGAGATGGATCATTGAACATCTAAAAAGATTAGGGATAAGGGAATTAAATTAGTAATTATATTAGAAGAAAAAATAAATAATATCTAAAATTACATTTACCTCCTCAGTAAACTCAGTCAAGCCAGCGGTGATGATATTGTATGCATGTCTCAATACATAAAAGCCGCATAAATTAGTAGGAGGTTGCCGACGGCTCTATGGAATAACACAACATTGTCATAATTATACTGAAAGAAGGCTCTATCATCAAAATTACATAAAATAAAAACATGTGTAACCTGTTACCTTTGGTGTTATCTATGTAGGATCCTTGACATCAGGTGGGGCCTTGCCCAATCGGACTTGCTGGCCAATCCTCATAGCCCTATCATTAACATGACATAGTTAGTAACTTAATCACTAAAAAATTTTATTATAAGACTCCTTAGGCACACTTACTGCTCGCAAGATTTCTTCATTGCCAGATTGAGATTACGATGCAAAGAGCATAAAAAGATTATAGAATTGCTCTTCATCGAAAACACTATCAATTGCCAGTATGTATTGTAAAAAAAGTCATTTAAGTAAATATTCGATACCATTATGGATAAATTCAAATATATTTACTTACAGATTGAGAAACATGGAAAAATAACACTCTTTTCTGCCTTCACTCAGCCTCTGGTTCATATATGCCTGCTTTGCCTCTTTGGTGGTCTCTTTATCATTAGTGTAACGTGGGCAAAAAAATCCGTATTGTTTGTCTTTACTCGAGGAAACTAGCAATTGATGCAAAAACCTACAAAAATTAAAACAAGTTAGTTTGAAAAGCTGAATTGTTTAATTTCATTTAAATTTACAAGAAGACACTTACATCATCCCAATTTGGATGTTCGCCATGGTTAGGTTAGTATCAATGAGAATCCGACGAAGGTCCTCATTCTCAACAAAGATTTCATAGTTTTTTAAGCCAGCAAGATCAGGATTCGCTTTAAAACACTGAGGTGGAAATGATCCACCATATGCCATCAATACAAATCGATTCCATAGACTTAGCTTGCACAATTGTGACTTTTGACCCACTTTATAGGACGATGGGGTTTCCTGTTAAATAAAAAAATTAGTAACACATTCTTAAATATAAAGAATTCATTACAATTAATTAATAAAATTTATTACCGGATCTTGAGGCTTCCCAAAAAGTCTTTTTGGCCATAAGCAAAAAGTGCCCTTAGCATCTTTCACTGTCTTGATCTCATCAGTGGGGAATGGGACAGAAGCATCATCGATTTTTATCTCTTCCACAGTGACCTTGACAACATCTTCTTAAACTTCCTGAAAGTGGCATTTTGACCCATCATGGATGTAACCGTGTGCTACTAAGCGTCTTTCTGGATCCTCCACATACAAGTAGCATAGTTCACCCTCTAGAGCAAGGTCATCCTCTGAAGGAAGTGGAACGATATTACTCCTTTTAGTACTCAGATGATAAGCAGGGGAGTAATTCTGTAGGCCACTTGGCTCCTTGATTGAGCTCATCATCATCATCATTTCTTCCTTTATCTTTTGTAGCCTAGCTTCAAGAGTAGCCTCAGCCTCAGCCCTTGCCTTAACCCTTGATTGAGCTAATATCACATCCAACTCCTCCCTAGTCACGAGTCCTGAAGAATGGCATTTTTGAGGTGGTCTAATTACATCTCTTATACTCACCCCTAATCTAAATCACCGAACACATCCAGGATGCTCTCCTTTTCCCGTAGCAATAGCCAGGATATCATTTCTTTCCTTTGGGATGAATGATCCCTCGGATTGCTTCTGTTTAAGCTCACCCTATATCATACAAATAATAATTAGTTAGTAATGTTTGATGTTTAAAATAAGATTACAAATGACAATTGTACTTAAAATTTTTTAAGCGACCTCACGAGTATGCTCACTTGAAAAGGACCTGTCCTTCTTCTTATGGGCATAAATCCATCTCTCATAGCGGCGTATTGGAGATGGTGGAGACAGTAGAATAAAAGGATCTGATTGAGCTTGTTCTTCTCTCTTCCTCCTCTTGGCATCCATCAATTCCTTATCGGCCAACACATAACCGCCACGAGACTTTGTTTGGGGGCAATTGCTCTTCCTTCCAACTTCTTGTGCCTTTCTCCTCTTTTCCTGTGAATTAGAATTACAAAATATTCATTATCTAATAAAGACAATGATATATAACTAAAATAAACAAAAAAATAAATTAAAATAATCTAACTCACTAGAGCATCTGGCGTAGTCCAAAGCCTAACAAATTCTTCAAAAGTAGCTGCATTGAGAAATGTGTATTGGGTACAAGGATTAGGCCATGGCTGTCCTTCTGGCACCTCAATATGCACAAATCTCTTAGCTAGTGATGTCTTGAACCCCTCTAATGATCATAGGCCCAGGTCATCAACCTATGCTTAAAGTCTATACTCGTGGGGACATCATATGTGACCTGCAATACATTGCATTGCAATAGTTAGTGATATAGTCATAATAATCAGTAATAAATAATGGTAACAAGTAATAAAAGCACATTTATCATATATTGATGGCTTCCAATATCTGTTCCTTCACTCGTTCTGGGACATCATCCCATGTGAGTGCCAATATACTTAGCTTGCTTCGAGCTTGGAGGCCTAAAAAACTAGTAAACTTAGCCCCATTAGGCTCGATTGGCTTCCAATTGTTATCAAACTGGATCAGAATCATCTCACCTCTGCTCCAACTTAGAGTTAACTCTCTTAATCGCGTGCTACTTCTAGGCCTCCTGGAGCGTGTAGATTGTCTGCTAACTACAGTTTGAGGACTAACAGTCACACAATCATCACCACTGGTAGACACGATCGGGGTAGAAGTGTCAGGCTGGTCTTGATTAACACTCCGATCCTCCATGTTCTTATTTAGACAATAAGTAAAAATCATCAGTGATATAACTAATAAATAAAGCATGTTCTAATATGAATAAAACACAATAAATAACCAATTTAATAAATCATACATGTTGTAAATAAATAACTAACTTTTAACATATTTTTAAATAGCAATATTCTCCCATATCCCTTCGTGATGATCATCTCTCGTGCCATATTCGTCATCCAATTCATCTTTTACATTCAACATAGGCAAGCCTATTGAGAAAAAGGAGTCTCAAAAATAATAAAATTTGAACAATCCTTCTCATCAATATTAACCTCTCTTTTTCCTTTAAGAACTACTGACCATGTTTCACTTCTCAGATCTATGACATAAAAAACTTGTTTCGCTTAGTCTACCATAATAAAAGGTTCATCGCCAAAACTTAAAGTATTTAAGTTGACTAATGTAAATCCCATCCTATCTTGATAAAAATCATTTTTAACATCAACCCACTTGCATTTGAAAATAGGGATTTTAAATTTAATATAGTCAACCTCCTAAATCTCTTCAATAACCCCGTAATAAGGCATGGATGCGAATAAAGGATTTTGGCCTTTCGAGCTAGAGAAGTGCATGCTTGAGGCCACTAGTGTAACACCACTGTTCTGCACATTACTCTTATTGTCTAGAGACTTCGTGTAGAACAAATACCCATTAATATCAAATGTAGTCTAGCATATAACATCACACTCAGGACCTTGTGTCAGCCCCTTAACAATATCAGAAACACAATCTTCCTTTTCAACCTTCTGCTTAAACCACTTTGCAAAAGTATTGTTAAGTTATATATTAATCTTTTGCTCAGTTATCTTAATTCGAATGTTTTGCTTCCTCACAAGTTCTTTATGCACATCTATATAGTCTTGAACTTGATCAATATTATTCAAGATGCACAGGGCTACACAACTTTATCTCCCTCACTAGGTGAACAATTAGATGTATCATAATGTCAAAAAATGATGGAAGAAAGAGCTTTTCAAGTTGGCATAAGATAAGATATGCTTCATTTTTTAATTTATCCAATTCTTTAAGCTCATGGACTTTACGGCATATATCATTGAAGAAAAAGCAAATCCTAGTTATGACATCTCTCAATTCATCTTTCTAGAAGCCTTGAATAGCCACTGGTAATAGTTGTTGCATTAAAACATGACAATCATGAGACTTAAGACCCACTAATTTTAAATCTTTCATCAACACGAGCTTTTTAAAATTTAAAGAATACCCTGAGGGAACTTTCATGTCATGTAAGCACTGACAAAGGCTTCTTTTCTCATCCTTGCACAAAGTATGTTCAGCCAGAGGACAGTAAGTCCTCTTACCAACCGGCCTTGGATGTAAGTCTTCTTTAATTTTCATGTCTACTAAATCCAATCTTGCCTTCACACCGTCCTTGGACTTGCCTGGTATATCAAGACACGTTCCAACAATACTATCGCAAACGTTCTTCTCCACATGCATGACATCAATATAATATCTCACATCAAGATAGTGCCAATATGGAAGGTCAAAGAAGATAAATCCTTTTTTCCATATACTTTTTTCACTATTCTTTATAGTCTTGCCAAATGTAACATTGATATCTTTCACCAATTTATAAACTTGCTCCCCTGTCAATGGCTTTGGGGTAGTTCTATGCTCTTGACCACCATAGAAAGCTTTTCCCGTTCTACGATAATGGTGGTCCTTTTCAAGAAACCTCCTATGGCCAAGATAGACTATCTTCTTTCCATGATGAAGTTGATGATAGCATGTGCCCGCTTCACAAATCAGACATGCTTTATGCCCCTTAACACTGTAGCCTGACAAATTTCATATGTAGGGAAGTCATTTATGGTGCAAAAGATCATTGCATGCAACTTGAATACCTCCTTTCGATTCGCATCAAACATATTCACACCTACTTTCCACAGCTTTTTCAAGTCTTCGACTAAGGGTCGTAGGTAAACATCAATGTCATTTCCTGGTTGTTTCAATCCCAAAATGAACATACACAACATGATATACTTGCGTTGCATGCATAACATAGGGGATAAGTTGTAAATCACTAACAAAATAGGTCATGAACTATGTATGCTGCTAAGGCTGCTGTAAGGATTCATGCTATCTGTACTAAGTCCAAGCTTGAGGTTCCTTATATTATTGCCAAACTCAGGAAACAAAGTGTCAATTTTCTTCTATTGTTCCGAATCAGCTGGATGTCGAAGCTTTCCATCTAAAATCCTGTCATCCGCATGCCATCTTAGATTCTTTGCATCCTTTTCATTAGCAAACAATCGTTTAAACCTTGAAATGATTGGAAGATACCATAACACCTTCGCAGGAGCTTTGTTTTCTTTATACCTTGGTGTTTCACATTCAGGACACTTTTGCTCCTCTTTATGCTCTCTCCTGTACAATATGCAGTCATTTGGGCATGCGTGTATTTTCTTAAACTCCATGCCCAGTGGGCATAAAATTTTCCTTTCCTCATAGTAACAAACCAGAAATCCATTTTCTCTTGGAAGCATTAATTTGAATAACTCAAGCATTTCTGTGAAACTTTTATCACTCCACCCAGATCTAGCTTTCAAGTTCACCAATTCCAACACTGCTTTCAACAAACTAAATTCCTCACACCCTGGATATAAAGGTGTCTCTGCATCACTGTACATATTATTGTTTGCTTGGGATTGCTCAAAAGCCTCTTTACCCACGTCACAAATCATGTCCTCTAATCAATCAACCATATCATCCTCATCATCATCAACAACAACATCAACATGCTGTGATTGAGATGTACTCAACATCGGTATATTCAATCTTTCACCATGCCATATCCATACTCTATAACTTTTGAGAAACCCCTCACAAATTAAATATTCGGGTATCTTATCTACACTTAGCCACCTCTCATTCAAATAGTCCCTACAAGGACAATAAAACCTCCCACTATCATCTTCAACATTGCTTTGAGCAAATTTCAAAAACCCCTTAACCCCCATTACCATACTCTGTGCTCGTTTGTTTGGCATCTATCCAACTACGATCCATGTTTAATTTGTCTTCCTAAAACACGACAAAGTTCATGGATTATTACTGAATCCATTATGATAGGGCCAGACGAAGAGTTATAGGGACAACAAGAAGCCAACTTTATATTTTTGGCCCTTTCTATAAAGAAGGAGGGACAAAACGATAATTTTAAAAAAAATTTGGCAGAGTCTCCCCTAAAAGTTAGACTTTTCAATAAATTTACAATTAAAAATATAAGGAAAAAATAATATCATTTAAATAAAATAAAGTCACATGTAATGCCTAATGGCCTTAGGCCTCTATCAGCACTCCACCAATGTATAGAAAATAAATTAGTAATGATGTCATCACAATAATTTAATTCACAGGAAATAAACTAGCCTAATAAAATTTATATACGCACAACCCAATTCCTTTAAATTCAAAATCAAGTAAAAATACCTAGTTTAGTTCCAATGAAAATACAAAAATAGCAATTTAGCCAAGCCCCCAGATGATTGGAACAAATAATCAATACATTATCCCAGGTTACTTCTTAACTAATCATCTTGTATTTTAAATAGTTTTGTATTTTAAAACAATTCAAACACCTACTTGTCTGACATTATATTGCAATCTTATTTCTAGAGCAAATCATCCAAAATGGAATGAGGATTGTCATACAGAAAAAGAAAGCAGCAAGAATAAAAAACCATGCAAATCATAGGAATGGTACACTTCAAAACTGTGTTATTAAATTAATTAGCAACATAATTTATCATTATATACAGATTAGCAGAGAAAAGAAGGGAAAAATTTCAAACACAACATAAGCAAGATTTCAGACATAACGCAAGCACTTAATAAATAATTAATCTCAATCTACAACAATAAAGAAAGGATCAAAGCTGCTGACCTTAGAACTACAACAACACAAAAAGGAGGGAGGATTTTCACGATCAAGCCACGAACAGGGAAGGATGAAGCTTTATCCACGCACACCAAACCAGTCACCAGCGGCGAAGGACGTCTCGGCCCTAGTGTTTCAATAGTAGAAGAATGAAAGCAAATCTCAAACAATTGCAATAGATTTTAGCAGAGAAAGGAAAGGGGTTTCAAAGAATTTGGCACAAGGAACGATCTCTACCAACTGCAATCAACCCACAGCCACCGATGATGCAAAATGACAGTACAGGCTGAAGGAAGAAGAGCGAAGGAACGAAATAAGTGGGAGGAAGATCAGAGTAACAGAGATTTGGAAACAAAACCCGAACGAGAAAGGTTAGAAGATGATGAACTCTCTCGACGTAAGTGACGAATAATTTGAAAAATGAAAGTTTCCAAATGAAAGTGATGTTCAGAAGAGGCAGAGAATGCAATATCTACACCGATTAATAGGGCAACCCAGTGTAGATATGGGTTCAAAAATTTATTTTTTTAAAAAAATAAAGATATCTACACTGGTTTTCTAAAGAAACCAGTGTAGATATGGGTTTAGAAATTTATTTTTTTAAAAAATAAAGACATCTACACCAGTTTCAGAAACCGGTGTAGATAAGTTAATAAAAAGAAAAAAATATAGTAAATAACTATTAAATATCTACACCGGTTTAATAAGGAACCGGTGTAGATATTAATGTAACTACACTGGGTATAATTAGAAGCGGTGTAGATGTGTGTATCTACACCGATTTAGATGTATATCTAGTGTAGATATTAGTGAAAAAAATTTTATTTATGAAATTACCACCACCTCTGATTTCTACATTATAGGCACAATAACTGGTGTAGATATGGGGGTATAAATTTTATATTTTGTACTAGTGACTTGTAAGAGTTCATGAGGGTCACATGTGATTTGTCACATGTACATATTTAGAACAAGCCAAGTGCAATTTCATGCATGATTTAGCAGGTCACTCACAAGAAATTACACTATTGGACAGAAACATTTTTACAACGGTCTATCAACTACTAAAACTATATATGTAATTCATTTCAGGTCTAAATAAGAACTAATGATCATTGAGTGAACTATCTTCATTTGACCATTTAAAAAGCTTTCAATTTGTGCTTTAACATGTTGCATTCATTCATTATTCTTGAAAAGAATTGTGAAAAAACTCTCATAAGTTTATAAGCTTTCAATTGTAATTTCATCTACTCTTTAAGATAGCTCTTTTTGTGAAAGTTTATCTTGTTCATTGAAAATCATGAAAAGGTATTTTTCAAGTGTTTGTAATATTTACTAGATTATAGCAAGGTTTTCCACAATTGAATTGCTCGAATCAAATATTGAATGGCAAAATGGTGTACTCCAGAAGTTAGTCCAGAAGTGTTGTCACGACAGCATCAATGCACTATGGTGAAAGGTGTGTACACTATGCTGAAATGCACCATAAGGAGCCTTTCCCCTCTTTTCCATCCATTACAGCGGATGACAAATGTGCCACAGTGAACAATGCATTTTAGACCATATCCAATTTGCCCTCTTTTCATATCTATATGTATTCATTTCTACTTCCATGCTTCCATTATCTCTTTTTGAATGATTTAAACTATCATTTAAACTCAAACATCTTTTCAAAAAGGGTTTTTTGGGATTGCAATTTTCAAACTTAATTTTTTAATTAAACCTTTTTTTATAGTAACCTAATATATGGAATTACTTAGTCTTGGTTATCATAATAGTGATGTGTGTTATGTCTTAGTAATATTAAGGCAGACATTATATTTTATATATATATATATTCTTGTGGTTGCCTTGTGCCTTATTGGTTCCTTTCTTCTCTTACTCGTTCTTTGTTTTGTTTTTTATTTTCCTCTCTTTCCTTGCCAACCTCTAAATCTAATTTAACCAAAGTGAATCAATCTTTTTTTTTTTGGACAATTATATCTAGATCCCACATAAGGAAAATTATTACTAGGAGATCCCATGAAATTTACAAAATATTCTAAAGTCCTAAATTCTACGCATTTACAACTTGACTAAGGGCATTAAAAACATTGTAACTTGTAATAACAAGTTGTAAATAGCCATTCCCTAATTGTCAATGCCCTTAGTCAAGTTGTCAATACGCAAGATTTGACACTTAAGAGTATTTTGTGAATTTCATGGGACCTCTTAGTAATAATTTTTTATGTAGGACCTAGATGTAATTTTTCATTTTTTTTATCTTACACATGCATGCCCCCTCTTTAAATGTATGTATTGGTGTGTGCTTTTCATTCCTCTCTCTTTTGGTTTTAATTCAATATTGCCTTCATTAATTTTCCTTCCTTTTTTTCCTCCCTTATTTCCTTTTCTATTCTTTTCTTCCATCTCCCAATCAGCTTTAATAGCAAGTATTTAAATCAACTTTTATTTTACCCCAAATGTGGTCTTTCATTCATATAGTTAGAAGAAGGAAATATATATATATATATATATATCCAAGTCTATATTTTGACCATTCACTTCTTTTCTTTGTTGCTTATGGGATGGAGATTGAAATATTCCATAAGATTATTACAAGATGGAAAGCTCCAAAGGTTTGATCCCTTGCTTGCTATCCTTTTTTTATGCCATTTATACTATTGTACCTTCTTCTAACACACACTCTACTAATACTTGATCTCAGACTTTTCATTTTGTGTGTGTGTGTGTGTGTGTTTTCCTAGCTATTCATACTGTGTGAGATTTTTAGAGCCCTTACAGTTAACTAGCCGACTGGCATGTTATGTATGACAATAGGCTATTGTAGGCACACCAACCATGATGCTTAATTTATTTTCTTAAAAATAATTTAAAAAATAGGAGATTTTTTATATAAATGAATAGATTGGAAAATAGTTGTTATGTTATGTAAGATTTTGGAATCTCTACAGGAATTTCAATCTAATTTTTTTTCAATGAAAATTATTTCTCAAATAAGGAAATAAGTCTCTTTTATAAATTAAAAGATACAAATCTAATGAAAAAACCTATTTTTTTAAATTTTTTTCTAAAAAATGCTAACAAACTAATATGTAATTTTACTATAGAACTATGTGAGTTTTAATTCCTTTAAAGGATGCATAGGCTTTATGGTTTATCATAGGTCAAGTACAACTTACAAATAAATAATATTTTTTTAATTTAATTTTTCTTATTCTTTTCTTTTTAGTTTTATTGTTTTATTAAGGGTAATTAAATTTAATTTAATATATGCCATATTAATTTTGTTTAGTTAACTTAAGGTAATTGTTATCATGGACAGGTGATGTCGGGTACCTAATACCAACCTTACGCATAATTGACTCTCAAATCCTATTCTAATTATTATATACCACTTTATCTTTTTAAAAGGTTTTCAAAATTATCTTTTTTAATTTTGGTGGTGACTCCTATATTTGTAGATTTTTCTTTCTAGAGAAATCACAATTTGAGCATGACAGTATGAAGATTCCACTAGAGATATACAAGAGTCAAGCCCATTTATGTTGATTATTTAAAATAATTTAGCATTTTTCAATCACCTTTTTCTTTTTTTTATTTATATATAATTCTCTTCTCTTGCTTTTTGTTTTTTTGTTCTCATTTATTATATTGATTATATTCTTTATTTTTTTTATTTGGTTAGTCGAAGAGGTTTGGGTAGAATCTAGGTTAATAGATCGGTATGCTCTCCACACACTAAGCATTTGCACTATTTTCCTTATACACATTAGGCCTTACACCTCGGTCTATGAGCATCCTAGATGAGTGGAAGTTTATAGCAATTTCTATAATGTCGGTACTAATATTACCATACACTCCACTACTTATACTACTAATCAATTTAAAATCATCTACTTTGAAAACATTTTGATCCCAATAAAAGATTACCAAAATCATTTCATAAATTTATCAATTGATAAAACATTACATATAGCGGAAGCAATAGGTAAAAGATATCAAAGACCAAGAAAACATGTACACTACAATCAAATTAAGTTAAAATAAGGGTAGTAGATCATGGCTCGTGCCATATGTACTGTGGCATATGGCACAGAGACCACAGTTGCCAACTCTTTGCCATGCTCTACGGCATGCAGATACATGTGCCATAGCACATACACTTAAATTTGCTCTCATAATACAGATTCTGGTGTGAATTTTAGATGTGTACCATTTCTACATCCGATGTCCGATTAGAATAGTTCAAGTGACCATGCAAAGCTTATTTCACAATCTAACTAATGACACTGGTTTCATTTAAAATTCAATATTCTGCTCAAAAGTTAGACACCTGAGTGCATTTTGACCATTTTAAGTCAAAATTTATCACTCAAGCATCTCAATTAGAAACCATAACTCATTAGCCACTTTTTTAGGCCTTGATTATGTCTAAATGGATAGTACACACCTGATTGACCATTCATATACACAATATAACATTCATATACACATTTGGCCTATAAACTACCCATATCACACTTTTAGGCAAAATTAAATTCTTTATTTTCAATCTTATACAAGGCTAAATTATTACTAGACACACTTCAAGCATCCCATACGCACACATATACACATTCATCCACTTGCCCATTCAATCATTTCACCATTCACACATATACAAAGAGCTAGGGAGCTCAAAGCTACTAAAACACCATACTTACCACATTATGCATATGTGTTGAATCTTAAGGCAACTTATACACATTTTTTTATGTAATAGCACAAGTTCATTATACCCAATTCTTACAGAGGCTTTAATAAGAGATATCAACTTAGTCAATGTCTTTTCCCTTTGAACCACCAATGCTAGAACCTAAAAAATATAACTAATCACGGATGAGATAAAAATCTCAGTAACCAATATAGGTTGTTAAATGTCTATTATCACAAATAACCATGCCAAAGTAACAAAACTAAGGTAGTATTAAATATATGTCAAAGTATGAAAAAATTTTATCTTTTTAAAGTATTTTCTCATAAATACACACTAGCATGATCATCTAGCCATTGAACCTCCAATGCTTCCCTACACAAAACTATAAGCTCCACTAGATCAATCACTCATTGACCCAAGCACACTTTTAGTAGTAGAAACACCCAGCCAAAGGTAATCTAACTCATCTATAGACTATAGTTTGTCTCTTTACACACTTGTGATAGAGGTGTTGTTGACTCCTATCCATATCCTAACGGGCACTAATGAGTTGCCAGATTGCCTGGATATCCAATAGTAACATATAAAACACATTTATTACCTACTTTTATATGTCAATTAGGACCCTTTTATTAATTATTTATCACCTTCAAGTGTACACATTGCATTAGATTTCAAATTTTGCCTAAGTTCCTAGGTTTAGTGCATTAAGGGCATTTTGATTTAAAAAAATGAACTTTTGAGAAAATGTACAAGAAAAATTGACAAAGTGAATTTTATGTCCAGTTGATGAGTGGTAAAATTATATTTCTAAAATTTATTTTAGTTTGGGAGTAATTAAATAAAAAGTCAACACTTTCTAAAATGTCTTAGTTTGACCTAGTTTTCTATTTGCTTTTTTGTAAAAAAAATTTATATAATTTTATACAACCTAAAACTTGATTATTTTAATAAGTTCTCCCTTATAAATATGAATTTAATCTGGGCATTAATTTTATTATGTCACATGCTATTTAATTGAATTATGTGATTTATGTGACATAGGTAGCATATGACTTATGCATTAATTGGGCAATTGAAGACAACACTCCTTGAGATTAATGGCTTAGCAATTACATGTGATTTATGCCATTTTTGGGAGATTAAATTAGCTTAAATAATGTGGATGACATATGGAAAATCACACAGACATTGGAATCATCTTCAAACTAATAGAAGGTTGCCACCTTACAAGTGTGACAAGGCTCTCATTTCTATTTTAATTTCTTTTCCTATTTTTTTTATTGAGCTTCAACTTAAGGGAAACCACCTTTTCCATTCCATTCAGCTCTAAAATCATATTCAATCATCATCTCATTCATCTTCTATATTTTCTCTCTCTTGTTCTTGGTGTTCTTCATTTTCTCCTCCTTCTCTATACACTCCAACATGTCTAGCCCCTATTCTTCTACCATTTCTCCACCAAATTCACTCAAATCTTCCACCATTCTCTTCCCCTATCATTGCCAAACTCACCCTAAGCACCTAGAATTGCAGCTCAATTCATCAAGACTATGGAGCATACCTCTCGACCATATAGTGGTCATAGAGGAAGCAAGATTTTCTTGATATTTTATAGCTAGATTCTTCATGGAATCCTAAGGGAGAGTTGATGGAAGAGGAGTCCTGAAGTTTTCACTTCACTAAGCTTATCTATTTCTTCATCTTGTTTCAATTGTATTAGAATACTATGACTATTGTTGATTGTGGTTCAATTTGACTTTACTTTCATAGTTGTTTGTAATTTGTAATGTTGAAACAAGATTATTTAGCTGAATTTCATGCTCTCGTTGCTACTGGAAATTTTGAAGAATATGTAATTTCACTTGGAGAATATCTTGTATTAGCCTAACATGTAATTTTGTGGTGAATACTTGATGAGTTGCTTGAGCTTTCATAGTTTTGAGCTTAGGTATAGCTTTAGACAATGGCATTTGGGAATGAATTTTAACTAAACACTTAGTTAATTTTAAAGCTATGCTAGTGAAGTTACCTAGGGGCTTGTAATAGCACTTAGGGAATTGAATTAGTGAAGGTAGGATATTTAAGATAGTTGTCTTAAGTAAATATATTTTCAACCAAGGAAGGAGAGTTAAGTGAAATGCCATAATTAATTAAAGGGCTAGGAATCTTCCATTAGCAACGCCCTAGGGTTCCTACTTGAATAGAGAAGCTACTTCATTCACAATTAGGATTAGTTTTCTAGTTTAATAACTAGATAATTAGGTTAGCAATTAGTTAATCAACTTCAAATTTTGGGTGATTTATCTCACTAGATAGTTTTAAATTAGACTTAAAACCATTCCTTAAGAGATGACTTAGGGTTGGCCGTGTATTGCGTTAGTGTTAGTTTTAGTTTAATTTTGAAGGCAAGTAACAATCTCTATCATAACAGTCCTATAGTATGCTATTTTGAATTACTCATGATAACAGCCCGTATAATGTTGCACTGCATGTTTGATGGTGTCAGCCCGAACATATAGATTTTTCACTCATTTCTCCACACACATACATCCCTACATATCTATAGTAAACTCCCACCCCATATGATCATACTCTTTTCACGATTTTCATTGCTTTCCTTCACATTTCCTTAACATACACTTATATACATATATATATATATATATATATATCAATCAAAACCAATAACCTTTCAAATTTCATTTCAAATCATGCATAAAACTCATCAAACCTTCTATCTGATAGAAAAGGTTACCCATGTAATTTTCTTACTCGAATCTTTCTCCGCTTATTTACACATCACACACTAGAATTTGTATAAGATTGGCATCCAAAGTCAATTTTACTATTGACAAAAAGTGTCAATTATCACAATTAGGCACCTAATCACTATCAATTCCACAATTCACACTCAGTCATACATACCACAACTAATTACCCCACATTACAAACTCTAACCTTTACTTAGCCAAAATTTCTCTCACTACTCTCTCTCTAGATTAGGTTAAAATATGCCTATAGCTTCAAAACTTTATCTTTTTAATTCAAACCAATTATTAAGCACTAGTTTAGTTTTGGAGAACCTTTTTATTACTATAGGGTTAGAAATTAACTCCTTAAAACTTTTAAATTCAATTTCTCACTAGTTAAAACTAAGAGAAAATAGGGTAGAATTGGAGATTAAGGCAGTACAAGACTTACCCTATAAGTAATAGGTTGAAAACATTGCTCTTGCTCCTGAAAACTAAAGCCCTAACATAGCTTGGACTCTTCTCCATGCTAGACTTTCCTTTCTCCAATTCTTCTTCTATTTTCACGACTTGTACATGTCCCAATTAAGCTAATTTCTGCACCATACGCCATGGAGCATCCACTCTCTACTATGGTGCATGGCACAATGAGGACAATCCATACTATGCTCACATGCTTTGATCTTGAACCTTATTCTTCCTCTTATATCTATTCATATAATATCCCAATGAGTCAAATTATAACCTCACCATCTAGAACCCTAATCCCACATTAAATCACTAAGCTGTTTCCTAATCAATTATTAACACAGGATTAGAAATTTAGGACGTTACAATTTCCTTGTGGGGTTTCTAAAACTCTCAGAGGTTATTGCAAAGACTTCATCCTAGTTGTTACTCATTTAGATAGGTTGATCTTTGTGAAATTATTGAGTTCTTAGTGGGTCAATCTTCTCAAATGGGGTCTTCATCTTTATGGTGTAGGCAACTAAGAGACCTATTTTGTTTGGATATTAGAACAACCTTAAAATCATTATACATGTTTAGAAGAACCTAGTGACTGACCTCACATTTCTTAGTGCCTTCCTTAAGAATGACCTAGTGTTTACTACCTTATAGGATAGTAGAGGGCATATTTTCTTTCTTTCACACTCTATTTTACCATCCTACATGCACGATCAAAAAAAACTTTGAGGGCTAAGTGGCTTGTCATTACTTTACCTAAGTGTGTATCTCATATCATTTCTCATATGGATACATCAAAATAATGGTGTTTGCATTAGCTAACCTACCCTAGTCTATAGGTTTAAAACCCTAATAGACTATGAATTCATTGCATTCATCATAATATAAATATCTCAATAAGAGATGACATTTTATGACTCATGATATTTCATTTCAAAATTCATGATCAATTAATTAGTTTGCTAATAGGTCCTAGAGCTTATTTCAAAATAGTTTTTAAATTATTTACAAAAAAGTAGCCTTTTAGCAGTTTGGAATTAGTTTTACCAAACAAAAACTCTAATTAGTTGATTTTTTAAATAAAAAACAATGGTCATGTAGGAATTTTGATTCCTCACAAGCTAATTGTTATTTCCTTATCCTTATGATACAATTGGTATATGGAGGAAGGGAAATTTTTTTTTATTGCACACATATCTTTCTAACTTTCTTTCCTTCTTTTTTCTTAATAGGCTAGAGAAATATCAAGTAATTGTGAAAATTTGGAATAAAGGTAATGGCACAAGAAGAAGATATGGATCATGCTCCAACTAGAAAAATGTATAAAGGAATAGGCATCAAGTTGACTGCACGAGTTAAATTGGGATTCCTCATTAAGGTGTTTTACCTTCCTAGACTTTCAAATGACAACCATTAAAGAGTATGGGGAGATTCTTAAAATGCTGATCAAGAAGAATAATAATAAAGAAGTATGAATTGTCTGTCTTGGAAAAGACAAAGGTATCTTAAAGGCTGTTGTCAAAGCTTAATAGACAAATCTAGTAAAGAGACAATATTGGACAACCTTTTATAGAGTCTTCACATTGCCTATTTATGGCATAGCCATTTTTCCTTCATCAGTTGAGATAATTGACTTCATCATGATTAGTATTTTTGCGATGATAAAGCACTAGCAAATAAATTTAACACCTAAAATTTTAGTAAAGACCTATATGTCTCTTCCAAATGCCACTTGAGGAGAGGTGGTAAGATAAGATGTTGCCTAGCATTACTTGATATATAGATGTTAAGCCACTTATACAGCAAGGAGTTGCACTTCAGGAAAGGACATGATGAATACAATAATTTGCTTACATCATTTGCACATCATCAAATAGTCAATAGGATGCATTAAAATGGATGGATGATAGTCATTTTACAATTGACAAATGACTCCCTCTTGTAGTAGATAGAATGGTAGGAGGATGTAAGTATTACTCATTGTTATGGAGACTTGGGGCCAAGAGGATGTATCAACTATCATCACTTAATAGCATTAAGATAGCAAGCATTTTATTAGAGAGTCCTTTAAATGAAAGAAGTGCAAGTCGTATATCTCCTTCATAAGAAGAACGACACTTAGCCATTATGTCAAAAGGTGAAAGAAGCATGACAAAAGATAATGTACAAGGGAAAAACATTGCTTTGGATGCAAGTAGGTATCACTTAACACTACAAGACCTAGTTAAAGAAAAGGATTAAAGGGGACAACCTTGTTTATGCCTATAAAGACCCTCTACTAAGGAATGACATCTAAGAATTAAATAGAGAATTGGCAAACTGCCAAGAAATAAAAGAGAAGAAGTTTGAAGAACTTGTTAGGGCAGAATCTAAAAAAAAAGCTAAGCCTATTCCAAGCAAAGTGCACTACCCTTTAAGAAAGACTAGTTAAAAAAAGGAAAAGAAAGGATTTAGAGGAATAATGAAAAGTTACAAAATTGGAAAAGGAGAATGAAAGCTTAGAAGTGAACATGTAGGAGAACAAAAAATAGATGAAAAATGATAGGGTTCGTCTAATGAAAATGGCAAGTGAAAAAAAAAATCACTTGAAAGGGTGTTTCAAGATAATGTCCCTCTTAAAGAGTTACAGTAAGAACTTAATACTCTTACTCAAATTTTAGAGGACAGGGTGAACAAATTAGTCTCCTTAAAGGAATAGCTATTGCGACAATTCAAAGTCATGTGAATAAGATAAATCACGAAGGAGAGGCTTTAGCAAAGCAGTAAATGTTTTACCATATGCAAGCCAAGGAGACAAAGGAAAGGATGAAAAGATACGGAGATTTAATCAACTTTGCTAATGCTAAGATTCCTAAATTTTTTGAAGCATTCAAGCATGCAGAAGGTATTATGGTCCCCCTAAATCAACCTATGATGAAGATCATTGAATTTTTAATTTATGTGATCAAATTGTAGCATAGCTTGAGAAGTTGACAAACTTGTGACATTATCTTCAGTTTGCTCAATTTATTTATCAGTGTCTCACTCTTGAATTCACTGAGCATGTACTTGGTTTTGTAAATCTATAGTAAAACACCACTTTCCTAAAATCTTGTATTCATCTATGAATTTAACTTGGTATTTTGAAGAAATTAAATACGAAGCTATTGTGAAACTAGCTAAATACTTGGGAGCTATATGGATGGTAATTTATAAATTTTGGTAATTGTGTATGACTTGATTTTTGAATGCATATTGGTTGTTTGGTGGAGTGTAGGAGGATAAATTGTTTGGTTTTAATTGAATTATTAAATTACTAAGTATGAGTAATGAATTATTGATTGAAAGTTATTCAATTTTTATATTGCAACTTGGGATCAAGGACTCACTAGTGGAAAAATACTCATATAAAGCCCACTTTCTAAACCAATTATAGCATATGCAGTTTAGAAAGAAGAGGTAGTGGCATTATTGTAATTAAATGGCATGTTTTAAGACTTTCTAAACCGGGTAAAACAAGAACTGGTTTAAATAATATTTTTTATACTAGTTGACATTATAACCAGTTTGGAATATCTGATTATCTTTTTAAAAAATAATTTTTTTACTTTCTAATTCAATTAAATGTGGACCCAATGTAGAAATATTTACATTTTTTGAAAATTAATTTTTAAAATTTTCTCTAGACCAGTTTTGTATGAAACCGATTTAGAAAAAGATATAATAATTATTTTTAAATCTAAAAAGTTACTTTCTAGATAGGATTTTCATCTTAGTCATTTTAAAAAGTCTTTCTAAAAACCCTATACGCTTTGTTTTCTCAGTTTGTCTTCCCTTCCTATTCAAATTTTTAGAATGTTACACTTTTCTCAGATTTTGTCTTCCCTCCCCATTTGAAATTTCTAAACATTATAGAACACTACATTGTGCCTTTCATCGTCTTTAATCTATCTTCTTCGTCCTCAAATTCTATTTAGGTTCTTATTCATCTTTAGCATCATCTTCGTTTGGAGCTTGGATTCCTCTTTATTGTCTTTATACTATAGCTTTGAGGTTATCTTCTCTGTCTAAAGCTTAGGTTCTCTTCATCTGAAACTTGATCCACTCAAGTAATTTTAAATCCACCCCATTGCTTTATTGCTCTTCTAGGTTTGATGGGTTTGAACAATTTTTTCAATTAACTAATGAATGAATGCTTTTGTTATTCCTCTTTTGCTCATGTTCTTCTAGGTTGCTCTTGTTCTTCAAGCTCTACAGCCTTTAGATTCCTTGTGCATTCAACTCCTTCTTGTGTGGCTTTCATCTGCCTTTAGTGTTAAAGTAGTTTTTTTTATTTTTTTAATTAAAATTGCTTAATTTATAAACTGAAATTCTTGGAATTGTTGTTGGCTAAGTTGAAATTTTGTTTAAACCTACTCTTGATCATATTCCAACTTAGTTAAAGCTTGAATTCTTGCTAAAATTATGTATAATCTTGACTATTGCTACTGAAATACTTGGGATTGTTACTAGATGAGCTTGAATTATGGACTGTGACTTTTGATTTGAATTTGGGTGTAGCTTGAATATTGGATAAGTTAACTTTTAGGCATAACTTTTCTAAAATTTTTATAAACTTGTAATTTGATAATGAAATTGTTGTATATTAGAGATTGCATGAGTAATTTCTAAATTTGTTAGCTTATTAGTTAAATTTACTAGGAATTGTTGTAGTCTCAAATGTGACATTGAATTCTTTGTGACTTTTAAATTGAATTATTGTGCTTTCATGACTAGTTTATTTTCTATAATTAAGTAGAGTGCTATTAGAAGAGGCAAGATGCCTTTAGGGATTGCATGACTAGTTTTTTTGTCTCTTAAGGTCATATTTTTAATTATAAAATTATTGAAAAGTCAAACTATTAAGGGAGATTCTGCTAAAAATTTTTAAAAACTTATTATTTGTCCCTTTCCTTTATATGAAAAGGGCCAAAGAATATAGAGTTGGCTTCTCTCCTCACACCTACATAGAGGGAAGCCAATTCTAAATAATATTGCTCAATGTTCTTTAAAGAATTAGCATAGAAATGAGCAATAATAATCTCTCAACTTTGTTACATTCTGAGAATTTAACCATAGATCGAAGTTAGATCAATGCTAAATGATATACTAAAGAGTATGATAATGAGGTGAAGGGGTTTTTAGACTTTGCTAAAAGAGGCTTGTTCACATATTTGTAACCAAGGTAAGTGTAATTATTTTTTTTTAATTGGATTTTTTTACTTTTAAATATTTTCTATTAAGTTGAAATTATTATGTAGATTGCTTCCTCCAATCAAGTGACCGCAGCCACAGCTGCAACCCCAACCCTAACCATAGTTAACTTGGATACAGCAATATATTTGGACGACATATGATAAAACCTTCAAGGTAGCAATTTTTCTAATGGATGCAACAGTTGTTCGGAAAAAAAGATGTGGATGTTAGGGTTGAGAGGGAGGACTTGATGCGGATGCTTAATGATGATCAGCTCACCTTATCACGCATGCAATTGTAGTTAATGTAAGTATTTTATCTTCAATTAGTATATTAAATAGTTTAACTAACTTGTATCTAATAT
Source organism: Prosopis cineraria (assembly GCF_029017545.1). Lineage (NCBI taxonomy): Eukaryota > Viridiplantae > Streptophyta > Magnoliopsida > Fabales > Fabaceae > Prosopis > Prosopis cineraria. The sequence goes on along the minus strand of NW_026555342.1, from coordinate 40,936,996 downwards.
TATAGGTATATCCATCGTGATTTGGTGTCATTAGGCAATGATCATAAGTTTTGGTTTCTTTACCCAATTGACACCTAAGAGTTTAGGAACACTCTTGAGCTAAGACATGAATATATATCTCAGAGGTTCTTTAAAGGAAAGGAGTGCTACATTGCACCATATATCCACAATAAGAAAAACTTTGTCTTTCATTATAATTATGACTTGAATTTGCTTTCTCTAACTCCCATTAATGTTGTTTTTTGCAATGGCCACTAATAGTTGGCATTCCTTACAATGAAGAGTAATATCATTCTCTTTTTATACTTCTTTCACTATAAAGTGGGGAAGGACTTGAAGAAGATGGTGGACCCAATAAGTATCCCTTCACTATCAAGCATCATTTGTCATGTTTAATTTGTAGTTATTAACTTTATTATTTTATTGATAAGGATTATGAGGACATACTAACATGTCGAATTAGGAATGCACACCTATGAGATTAAAGACCCTATATGGATCATGCCAAAGGCAAGAGTATATTTCTTTGGAGATTAACCTATTGGATTTTTAAAAATACTCACTTTGCTATTATAGAAGCATAGGATACCTTGGAGGATGAAAGAAATCAAAAACAAGTGAAAAGCAACTCTTTTAATATGTGACAAAGCAATGTGTCGTAGCTCATGCACACTACACCACAGCATATTGTTCTCTGTGCCATGCACCGTGGTTTAGGCGCCATACACTGCAACGTGTTGCAAGAAAATTCAACAAATTCTGCTATCATTTGACAGCAAAATCAAGGAACTTTTGATACATTTTGATTCTCTATCTAACGTCCAAATGACATGATCTAGGTGTCTACGAAAAGCTTTTAACATAAACTAATGGCATGGGCTTCACTTTTAAAACAAGTCACACCAAGAAATTAGATATCCAACACATTTTGACTACTTTTCATAACTTTCACATAAAAAAGTGTGTCCAAAACCCTTAACAAGCGCCATAAAGCCTTTCCTAACATCTGAACCATGTCCATTAGACTCAGGACTACCAATACAACACGTTACACACACTTAAAGCTTAGTATAACTAAAATTTACTCATCAAACCCTTTTTACCAAAAACAGAGGGGGAGGTAATTTGTCATTGCATCGTATCCAAATCAATCAAAATATGTTCAAATCATCATTTTTATACTTGCACAGTATTTTAGCCCTATAAACATATATATCTCAACATACATAAATACTCAAGACCTAAAATATAAATCAAATATTGTAACAACAAAACAGTGCAAGTGTGATGGCATGTAACCTAGAATTAGCATATATATACTATTATACAAAATAAATCTAAGCTAGAGGCATACAATAGGAATATAATAATTCCTAACTTCTTGAGTCTTCTCTCTCTCAGCACCAAAGCTAGAGATTGAAAAGTGTTAAATAAAAGAGGTGAGTCTAGCCACTTAGTAACTAAAATAAAACCTACCCTATATAGTTTTATATCAATTATAAAAATAAGCACATGCATATGAAACCAAAAAAAACTTAAAACATGTTTACACACATATCACAACTCATCCACTCTTATTAATAGCATCTTTATCTCACATATACTAGGTATATTGTCACCATATTCTTTGATATGTGACCATAACCCCTTATTCATGTGACTTGCTACAACTCAACATGTGTGACACATCATAAGTTTATATATATATATATATATTTATATAGGCAATGATCAACCAATCTTATACCCTCCTTATTTCTTCAAACTAAAAATATGGGCTATAACACTAATTAGGGCTTTGTTCATTTGATTGGACTACCCAAGCTCACCGATCGTGAGGTGTGACCTGGCCAAAGATCACCTTTGACTCACACTTGGATCATGGCTTCGCCCATTCTTAAATCTCTAGGGTGTCTCATACCCTATGCTATTCTCCTTGTTGAATTGGTGGAGATAATTAGGTTCTAGTCCCTCAACAAATTATGGGATAGTCCCTTGATAAACTGTAGAATAAGGCTACACCCACATGCACCAGAGAACAGCCTAAATACCATATGAATTTTTTTCTCTATTCCCAATCCCTAGGTAACTCCCGCCCACTAATCATACCATAGACAATACTCACTCTCATCACTTTTTCCTTTGCTCCTTATCAAAATCAACACATTAGGCTCATGACCAAGTGCTACCTGAGTGCATTTCAATTTCTTATCTTTCACTTATATCACATACACCTATTTTTCAATCACAATTGTTCATCTTTATCAAATCAATCACACACTACTCGTTTACAACACATCATCACATTTATCTTTCTAAAGACATGCATATTTATAGTTAAAAAAATCTTGATTTGGCATTTGCATTTCAAACCACAATAACATTATGCATAATCAATTTTCATACACCTATTGAAACTGACACATGCTTTTCATATTGAAAATCAACCCATGCATACAACATTCACATTTAGAATTCAATTTACAATCAATTAACATATAACTACCCAAAGTAGGGTTTCCCCTCAATTACCTCAAACCTTTGAGAGGTTAAAGGTTTACTCTTGAATCTACTAGCTTCAAAGCTTGAATTCCCAAGCCAAAAAGGTGACCAAGAGCCAAAACTATAATTTCATCAATATTAACAACTCAAGTATTAAACCCTTATTCTCTACTTCTAAATTGCCCAATGTCCACTTTACATGAGTTTATGCCTATCCATCAAATTTATTATCCCTTTTTAGTCCCCAATAACATTAATAAGCCACTATACTTCTGTTAGTGACATCACACTCTTCCAACCACTATATAAATGCAAATTTTTGATATAAATGGAGTTCTCCCTTCAACAACCACCATAATCATTTATACTAGATTTAAATACTCTAAATAATTCTCATTAACTCTATTTGATTCAATGGGTTTGGGCCTATAACTTGTGGACCAAAATCACCATCCTCATCTAAACACTCACTCAAATCCTTAAGAAAAAAGAAGAGGAACAGAGGAAAAAGGGTTTAGGGATCTTACCTTAGATGATTTAAGCTTCAAACCTTCTCAAATCCTCTCCTAAAGCATAGCTTAGCAGAGCAAATGTAAGCTCCTCTGTTTCCCTTTCCATTCCTTTCTATTTTTTGCATCAATTTGTGTTTAAATTCTATAGAATTTGTACCGTGCAAAGCGGCGTGTGTCCCTACGAGTCACGGCATATGGTACAGAGTAGGAAGTTTTTACCTGATGGCCCTGTGCACCGTGGCACACCGCGCACACACCACAGCATGTGGCACAGAGGCTTTTTAGCTTGTTTTTCTTCACTTATTAGTCCTCAAGTGACCCAATTTTACTTTGTACCTAAATTATACCTAAAATTCTAACTAAAAACACTTATTTATTCTCCTCTGACCATACACCACATTAACTTACTTAATTATCCTTATTAATCTTAGTAAATCAAAGAATTAAAAATCAGGATGTTACATACATAGTTTTTATAAAGGTCTTTTTTTATAGTTTCATTAGTTTATTGCAATTGTATGTAGTTCAATTAGTTTACGGTCTGCAAATTACATATTTGAATTGGATATTATTTCAATTGATTTATTTATATTTGTTATTTGATTATATTAAATTATACTGAACTTGACTAAACTGGTTGGTTTTATTTACAGGCAATATTAAAAATTTTCCCTGAAAAGGTTATAGATAAAACAAATGAAAATATTGAAAAAAAATTATTTTCTAAACTAGTTATAACCATAACCAATTTAGAAATTTTATATTCTAAACCAGTTATGTTAAAAAATGGTTTAGAATGTTGACATTTTAAACCAGTTTTGACCATAACCAATTTAAAATGTCAACATATTAAGCCGATTTTGAAGTTGACTGGTATAGAATGTCAACATTCTAAACCGGTTATATTATTCAAACTGATTTTATGTATTATTTTGTTTCCCCTTTTTTATTGGACAATTTTCTAAGCTGGTTAAAAAATTGATTTAGAAAGTTATTTTCTATGTTGACTATACAATCACTTTAGAAAGTCTAGACTTTCTAAACCGGCCTTATCTAAACCGGTTCTTGAATTGATTTAGATAAGGATTTTTAACTAATTTAAAAAGCATTTTTTTTTACTGGTGACTGTGCTTACATATAAGTGCCGCAAGATGTTGTAAGGTCTATGAGGACTGTTTCACTTAATTATTTATTTTTGATTTGTAGCTTATTGTATTTTTTCAAACTTTTAAAGATATTAAAACAGAATGCTATGGCTAAAAGTATTATGGAGAAATTTTATGATATAAATGATGAACTTTGAATATTTTGAGTTTTTTAAATTGACTATGGTTGTGTTAGCGATGGAAGAAAGCATATTAAAATTCTATTATACTTTAATAAGGTATTTGGAAGGAGAGAAACATGATTGAAGTTGTAAATGAATGGCATCCCAAATGACTTATTAATAAATTCTTTCATTAAAAAAATGTGTAAGCATATTCATACTAATTATATTGTTATAGGTTTATTGTTATGTTTCAATTCCAATGTATTAATTATAATTGGAGATGTTTTCATTATACCATTTAGTTTTGAAAGAAGAGAAAGGAGTATTATTTGAATGCGCACTCTTATTTATTGGGTATATCAATAATGATTGATTTTATATCTTGAGAAAAGATAAATTGTTTTGATTCTTTCATAAGAAAAGCATTGATAAATTATTTATGCAAGAACATGTTGAAAAGAGATTATATTTTGATTTTGTATGAACCCATACATGATTGGTTAATTTAGCACCTGAATCAAAATGCTTGGCTAATGGTAGTTCTGTTAGCCCTTAGCACACCATGGATAAATACTAGCTAGCTTGGTATTATTAAAAGTTTAAAGAACTTATTTGATTTATGAGTTTTGAAATCTTGTTATTTTAAGTGATTACTTTACTCCATTCATATTTATTGTTATTACTTCCTTTAATTTAAATTTAGAATGCATTCACTGAAAAAATATTTTGGCCTTTGATAGTAATAATTAGACCTGTAATTCCTTGATCATTAAGGGAACTTTATCGTTGAATGAAGTTGAATAACTACTTTGGTCAAATCTCAACTTGATCTAAAGGTGTAATTGTGTATTATTTCTATAGTCTGCTTCATGTGCTCCACATTAACTGTAGATAGAATCTTGACTTGCAATAACCCATATATATACATATATATCAAAAAATAAAATAAAAGTAATTGTGTATTATTTCTATAGTCTGCTTCATGTGCTCCACATTAATTATAGATAGGATCTTGACTTGCAATAACCCATATATATTAACAAAAATAAAAGTAATGTAAAATTTATGTTAAGGTATGTTAATTATATTTTTATATATTTAGGGGTTAATTCGAATTGATTGTTTAGTGGGGAGTATCATTGGCTTCAAATCCAAGGTTCCAGGTTCGAACTCTTTGGAAGCAATAGCGGGACTACGTTTTACTTCTTTCTTTTTCATTTTTCACCCTTTATGCCAAATTACCCGTTTGTTATGGTCAAATTGTTCTCTTCCTTCTTCCTCATATTTTCGCGTTTTTGGGCATAAGTTCATACAGCAAGAGAGCTGTCCAAAAACTTCACTCACCGTGTTCAAATCTATGATCTCTACACCATTTGTACTTGCCACTGTCTCTGGAGTAGAGCTCTAAGGTTCTTGTTATGCTAAACTTACAACGACTTCTTTATTTTCTACATAAAAACCACAAAGATCTCCACTCCTCTATTCATGGGAGCTTACAAGGGTTCAAGCTTTCCTCTCCATTCACCTTCATCCTTGGCCGTCTGCCGTTGGTGAACGTGGAAGTGTTGGGATCTTCCTCCTCCGACAGTGTGGCAGCGTGTACATATCAGATTCCCTCTCCTCTGTGCAGCCTGTGATCTTCTTTACCTTCTTCTATTCTTGCTGTGGTTTGGGTTGCGTCTAGTTCCCCTCTACTTTATACTGTTACTATATAGAGGTGAGGTGCTACAAAAACTCCTCCCTTCTAGTGATGCGTGAGTATGTATGTTTGGGTGAATGAAATTCCAATTTCCTTCTCTTATTTAGTTGTTATATTTGAATTGGTTAGAAGAAGAATTTTAATAACCTGGAACTTAAAGCTTAAATGAACATTTCCATTAAGCAGTTTCGATATCGTTGCTTCGATTATGTCCACGGGAGATAAATGTGAATTTGGGATTTTTCCTTTGAGGTCAAAACTGATTTTTCTGCTGAGATTATGGAATTGGAGAAGTTTTTTCTCAATCTAAATATTTATATAGGAGAATTTTCAAGAGATGGAATTGAATAAAAAGAAGCACATAAAAGTTTAAAGTTTAATGTCCAAAAGGTGCTCAACATAATGACTAAGAGGGAATCTTGTTATATACAAGACACTATTACATAAATAGGCTTTAGTGGCATTTAAAATTTTAATTTCATTGTGTTTATAAAACATTATAAAATTCAATTCTATCTAAATCTTAGATGACATTTCATTAATTAATGAAATACTACAAGAAACTAGCAATGGCAGTAGTATTCTCTCAAGAAAACGTCATATCTTTACTTACTTTTAAAAAAATAAAAAGAAAGAGATGAAAATGCCACCTCTCTACTTAATTTTTTAAAAATAAAAGGAGATAGATGGCGTTTCCTGCATAAGAAATGCCACCTGTCTCCTTTTATTTTTTTAAAAAAATTATAAATTATCACTTTTTAATGTGTGTGTGTGTGTGTGTGTGTGTGTGTGTAATTTCTTAATACACACACACACACACACATATATATATATATAATTTTTTCTATATCTATCAATTCAAATACATAATTTTCTTAATAAATATACAATTAATTTATACAATAAAATTTATTCACATAATTAGCAAAAATAAATAATCAATTTCATACTATATAAAACTACAATAAATTTAGCAATGTCATAAAAAATCAAAGATAAAGAAAAAAAACATAAATTAAATATTACTTAAGAAATATAATAAGGTTTATCAGCAATTTTTGCAACATAGTTGTGAAAAATAATACTTACAATAAAAATAAATAAACAATAAAATTAAAAAAAGTTATGACTAATGTTTAACAAATTTCTTCCTCAATGATTAATAAAGATTATTATTATTATTATTACCTTCTTGAAAGTCTAAAACTTGACAAAACTAAATCGTTTATCATTGAAATCACAAAGATTAAAGATTTCACTATCTATTCCTCAAATTTGAATAAAGATTTATACCCAAAAAATTATTTCACAAATATGCCTATTAGGAAATTAAAAGAACAAACCCTTTGATAATGGAAAGAAAAATTATCAACGGAAGATAACCAAAAGTAAAATCATAAAGACCCATATATATATATATATATATGGATAGGTAAATAAGAGGTAATAACAATAAAAAATTATTTATTAAATAAATTATAATAAATAATTAATTAATTTAATAAAATAAATTAATAAATTAATAATAGGATAGAGAGGTGGCATTTTCAAGCTTAGGAAACTCCACATCTCTACTTTTTAATTATTAGATAATAATATATATTAACAATTAATTTTAATTAAATAAATTATAATAAAATAACATTTTATCTTATAATAAAATAGTTAAATAAAGAAAAGGGAGAGAGTTGAAAATTCCACCGCTCTTCAATTATTTTTTTTAAGTATTATTATAGATAAATTATAAATACTCCATAAATAAATTATAATAAAATAAATATTTAATATGGTAAAAAAAACTCTAAATCAATAAGAGAGTATAAAAGTGATATTTTCAAACCCAAAAAAGCCACCTATTTGATTTTATTTATTAAAATGATATGATATATTAACTGAAATTATTAATTAAATAAATTATAATCAAATAATTATTTAATATAATAAAAAATAATAAATCAATAAGAGGGTAGAGAGGTGGCATTTTCAAGCTCAAGAAATGCCATCTCTTTGCTTTTTAATTATTGGATAATAATATATATTAATAATTAATATTAATTAAATAAATTATAATAAAAAATATTTTATCTTATAAAAATAATAAAATAATAAAAAGAAGAGAGGTGGCATTTTTAATTTTGAAAATACGACTTCTCTTCAATTATTTTTTAAATATTATTATATATTAATTATAAATACTCCATAAATAAATTATAATAAAGTAATTATTTAATATAGTAAATCAAAATTCTAAATCAATAGAGGTGACATTTTCAAGCCCAACAAAAGCTGCCTTTCTAGTTTTATTTATTAAATAATATGATATATTAACTAAAATTATTAATTAAATAAATTATAATAAAATAATTAATTAATTTGATAAAACAAAATAATAAATTAATAATAGGACAGAAGATCAGCCTGTTATCCCTAGAGTAACTTTTATTCGTTGAGCGATGGCCCTTCCACTCGGCACCGTCGCGATTCAGTAATAGTATAGTAACCAATTCCATAAATCTATGGAGTTCCCCAAACCAAATAATTTATTTATCTTATTATTAATCAAAAATTTCGTATATAGCTAGAACGACCCTCACAAATTGCAAATACTAATTTGGTAAGAATTAATCGGATTGAAGCTATAGCATCATCATTAGTGGGGCTTCTCTCGCTTTTGGCATAGCGGGCCCCCAACGGGAGGCCCGCACGACGGGCTATTAGCTCAGTCTGGTCCTGGAGGTATAATATCAATCACTTCGCGACCATCCGATGCATCTACTATAGTTATTTCATATCCCCCCTTTTCTTTTCGTATGATTTTGTTTACTATACCTGCTGCTGTAGCATTATAAACATTATTATTACTCTTGCTCCCGTCGGGATAAATCTGCCCCCTTCCCCTGTTCCCGCCTACGTATATTGGATATTTTAAGAAGTGAACATCTCTCTTAGTAGCGGGATCGGGGGAAAGAATAGGAAAGGTGATTTCATTATATTTCTAAAGATGGAATTTCAGTAAATTTCTACTTACTGATCTCATCTTTTATGGAATCGATCCCCCAAGGCGATGATCAGTAGCTGGTCCGAGAGGATGATCAGCCACACTGGGACTGAGACACGGCCCAGACTCCTACGGGAGGCAGCGATTACAGGTTGGATGTCTAATTGTCCAGGCGGTAGGCCTTTTCCATCTTAGTGTCCGTCCACCCAACGTCCATCAATGATTTGGTATTTTATTTACCTTTTGAATTTATAGAACAGAGTCTTTTTTGTTTCTTTTTTTTGTTTGAACAAAATAATAAATTAATAATAGGACAGAGAGGTGGCATTTCCAAACTCAAGAAATGCCATCTCACTGATTTTTAATTCTTAGAAAGTAATATATGTCAATAACCAATATTAATTAACTAAATTATAATAAAATATTATTTTATCTTATAATAAAATAATTAAATAATGAACAAGAAAGACAGGTGGCATTTCTAAGTTTGAAAATGCAAACTCCATTCATTTGTTTATTAAATAATAGATACACTAATTAAAATTAATAATTAAATAAAGTATAATAAAATAATTATATAATCTCATAAAATAAAATGTTAAATTATTAACAAAGTAGAGAGGTGGCATTTTTAATTGCAAACACTGTCTCTCTACTTTTGATTATGAATAAAATATTAATTTAATAAAAAAAGAGGTGGCGTTTCATCACTCTTGAAATACCACCTCTTGTTATTTATTAAAATTATAAATAAAAAATAATTTATAAGTGGTGGCATTTGAAATAAAAAATGTCACCTCTCTATTTTGACTTTAATATTAGTGACATTTTATTTTTTATTACTACAAAATGCATGCTATTAAATCTCATTTCTCTAGTAGTGGGAGCATGATAAATATTATGATTATATTATTAATTAAATAAACTATCATTAGAAGATAATTATTCTTTTTAATGGAAGTTGGCAGGTATGATTAGTTCAATTATTGATACAAGAAAATCTTTGGAAAGGGGTCTAAGAGAAAGAGTTTAGTATTATGGTCTAAATATTGAGCATAAGAAGGGTGTTTAATAAATGTTTGAACAAGAGAAATTTTGGGTTTAAAGTAGCAAAATGTATAACAAGTATGCCATCATTAATTAAACACTCTGGGAAGGCATATTTACTTGGCATTGAAAGCTAAAGTAAAAATTTTAGGTTTTTGGAAGAAATAATTGAATTAGTAATTTAAGAACCAATTGCTATATATATTTCACCTCTGAGGCATATTTGGAATGTCCCGTGCATTGTTGAGAAAGACAAAGTAAAGGTTTTCTTTCTTTTATTTCTCTAAATTATTTTAGATTAAAGACTTTTCATTGTAAAACCTATTTGTGGAAATGACAATGATATTATTTGACTATTCAGAATTTAAGGACAAATCATTATCATTAGGAGATTAGTTTGAAAATATTTTATACACTTAAGAATTTTATTAGGTAAGTAGATAACATCCCAAGTTAAATTACCAATAGAAAATTTCTTTTAAAGAAATTATTTTTTTCAAATTTATTATATTATATTTTTGGTAAATTATATTTATCATTGAATGTTTCTTTATTTTTATTTTTTAGTGAAATAAATTATTTTGGTTTGCTAAATTATCTTATGTTGGATCAATTAATAATTTATATGTTTAAATGAATTTTTATCTCAGAAGTCATGCATGGAAGCCATAATAAAAATTTATGAAATGTTGATTATGAACCTTCCATGCATGCTTGAATGTTGATATTTTAAAAAGAGGAGTACATGCAAAATAGTGGTTGCTAATGACAGTTCTGTTAGTTCATAGCACTATGGTTAATGACTAGCTAATTTAATTTTTTGTGAGCAATGTTCTTACAACTGTTATTCATGGGTTTCATACCCACATCTATTTTACAGCTTCAACCACGTTTAATTAATTACCCTTATGGACTGTATATTCATGTCTATTATCTATTTTACAAAGTCCTCATAAAATTAATTTTATTTTATTTGTGAAATATAAACTTCATTGTTTTTAATTAGTTAATGTTTCTATTCCTATTTAATTGTTTAATTTATTTGATTTCTTATAGCTATGTGATAAATTATTTACTTATTTAGAACTTAATGGTTCAATATTTGTGAAGTTTATCAAGATATTTAAATTCTTGAATTTAATGGTTTTTTAATTGTTTATAATTATTTGACCATATTCACTTATATTCTTTTGACTTTATTATTGGGAAATTATTTACGGGAAATAATTTTGGTCTCAGATAGTGTTGTTAATGCTAAACCACCTACTGAACATTGATGAGTCTACCATTGATTAAAAGTGGAAGAGCTAAGGATTATGCTTTCTTTTGATGTAAAAATTTAATTATAAAATTTTATTTTGCAAACTTATTATCATGTGCTCTACATAGTTTGTGGTTAGGTTATTTATGTTGTTATATATTTTGTCTATTGCTTAAAAGGAGCTTAGCCCTTAATTCATTTGCTATTTTGATTTAAATATTGTATTATAAAATTTTCAAGAGGTCCTATTTACTAGAGAGGTTCTATCAAAATTTTTACAAAAATACTGAAACTTTTATTATAAGTGAACATTATCAAAGGCATTAAAAATTTCATTATACTTCTAATTATGTTTTAGAAATAAATATTAAAATATTATATTAAAGTTTCCTTGACCACAACTTAATGGATATATGTTTATGTATATATCTCATGCTAGTTACACATAATTTTTAGGGCAAGATGTTATATGTACATATATGTTGTTTGTTTGTTGTTGAGGAGCCGCGTTCCTTGTTACTAAGCTATTATAATTTTCTTTTATAGAAATTTTGGGAGGTCTTACTTTTAGGGGATGTTTTGCGAAAATTTCTACAAAATGTGTATAATAGTTGCTTATATGAAAGCATGGTAAGAATTTTTAATCTTATTATTAATGAGTTTAAAGTATTAAATCAGATTTTTCTTGAATTAAAGCTTAAGATATTTGTGTTTTGTATGCACATCTCCTACTAGTCACACCACAATCATCGTTGTCAACATTTTAGTACTTGATAACTTCGCCACTCATCACATTACACCATATGAATGATATCTCCCTTCAAAGCCCTATAATGAAGCCTAGTAACAGTTGGGACCCTTTTTCAAGCATTGTAATGGCAGATAATCCTAAAGCCCAATAATAGTTGGCACCTTTTTTAAAGCCCTGTAATAGTAGACACCCTTAAAGCCTATGATGGACTATGTGATTTGATGATTGCTAAACTAAAAGAAAAGGTATTTGTTATGTGTGCAGATAAAATAAAGAATCAAAGATGAAGATAAAACTTCAAGAGCATGAAGAATCAAGAGAAGATGAAGATTTATAAAATAAGTCATTTATTTCTCTTAAATTTAATGTGAAAACTTTGAGAGCTTAATCACATATCATTATTATTGAAATGAATACATCATCTATAGCTCATAAGTCTCTTTTATGCATCCTAAGATTCATCTTAATACATTCAAGCTTGCAAGTTTTGTTATTTTAGCTTGTATTGGATCATTAAAGTTGAGCTTTTCACTGTTTGATCATTCATGCATGATTCAGTATGGTTGCATGCATGATTTTTCATGTTAGGCACACTAACTAACATTTCAAGCTTAAACCAGGAGTGATCCATGCATGGTTTGTCACTTGTGTTTGTATGATGCCTTAACATTACTTTTTTGCTCCATTTCACGCAAGCTACCTTTGGGTATGCACGCTTGAATTGTCATCTTGTATTCCATTGTATATTGTAGAGTGCCATTTCATGCATGAAATAAAATGTAACCATACATGATATGTCATTAGGTCTTTTTAACACATTTTGTCAAATTGAGTCTTAAGCCATTTCAAGCTTGTTTGTCTTGTGATCTTACTTGATCTGTCATCTATTATTCTAAATTTTTTTATCATGCATTCCTTACTTTAGTACATAATGGTCCCACACATGATATGACTTACAGAATGGTTCAAGTTATGCAACTTGTAAAGTCCCTACTTAATCTACACTTTATCATTTTCAATTACACAATCATTAAACAACAATCACATAATATCAAAGTAATAGCCCTCAAATTGTTTTCAAAATGTGGGATCCCAAATTCATGAAACATATGTTCAAATAAGAGGGCTAATGAAAGTATAAATATAATTCTATGACTCATTGAAACACAACATCTTTCCCCTGAAAAAGTGCCATGCGCCATGGCATGTGGATAGCGTCACAAGCTCTATGCTTCTCTATGCCATACGCTGTGATACATATGACAACTCAAAAGATGAACTTCATCGTGTACCATTTCCACATCTAACGTCTGATTGGAGTGATTCAAGTATCCACACGAAACTTACAACATATTCTATCTAATAAGATAAGTTTGTACTCAATGTGATAGTTAAATATAAAATTAGACACTTAGGTGTAAAAAGCTATTTTTTCTATCAAAACATCTACCTTAAGTGCTCAATTTTTATTCCTTGTTCTATTAGACCACTTTGGACCTTAAACCAAATCCAAAAGAACTATATACACCTAATTAAGTCTAAAATCACATATATCACATCAAATGCTCATTTTGACCTTTCAATACCGCATTACACAATTATAGACTTATATGAGACATAAATATACAAGTACATATACATATAGATTGTTGGAAATTGTGCCATAAGGCCAATCATTGTACTATGAATATTATTATTTAATGAATTTCTCTTTTGTTATCATATCAATTACATTTTCAATATGATAACTGTATCCTTGGACAAACTATAGTGATTGTCCTAAATGTCCTTGGTCGGTTATCTATGAGGGATCATAGATGAAACAAGACTAGTATGACTTTGATTAATTATAGAGATACAAATCAAAGTCATAGGCACTTGAAAGAGTACAAGGTGCTAGACTGATCTACCATGAGAAAGCTGCATAGTACAAGTCATAAGCTTATCTCATATGTAGCTATATCACTAAGCCCTTTGACCTAAGATTATTATGGATTCCTATATGATGATCACTGAACTTTGACCTAGTCAAAAGTCACCTTTGATCGGGTGATTATAAAGGCTATGATTGAGTTCAGTGATATTTATGTAGAGAAATATGAGCGATTACGATGGAATTTGTCCCTCACATTAACTGAGAGATAATACTAGGCCCCTCGATGAGTAAGACTAAGAAAATGTATGACCATACTATAATAAAAAAGGTTTTTTCCATTGCTACTCTCAGTCTACTCAAAGATCAAGAAAGTAACGGTCAGTTAAAGGAGAATGACAATTTCATGTCTCATACTTGACCGAAGTATCGCGTGACAAAAGGGATATGATATGATTGCATGATAGATTACATCAAATCATCAATCCCCATGTGAATTGGATAGTTGTAATGTCTTGTTAGATGCCCTTGTGACTTGTAGGCTAATAGTGTAATTAGCCTACTGCCAATTTCATTTGGGCCTACAAGGTAACACACAAGAACAGCCCAACTCGAGCGATAATGTCTAAATTTATTGAATCTGAAATATGTCTAGATTCAATGAATGTAATATAGGGTGAATGAATTATATATGTATATTTAAAAAATTTTTTGATAAATATTTATATATATTTATATGAAATATAAAATTCAAAATATAATTATATATATATTTTTTTGAAATATATATATTCATATGTGTGTATGCATATTTATGTATATCAGATATATATATATATATGATATATGTATATGATATATAAAATTAAATATAATATATATATATATATATATGTTTTGAAATATATATATATATATATTCATATATATATAATATAATATGTATATGTGATATATATTATGTTATGTTATGTTATGTTATGTTATGTTATGTTAGTATTAAATTTAATTTTATATGATAAATTAAATTTAATAACTAGTATGATATGAGAGAATATCATGTTAGTTTTATAATTTGAATTTATAAGATAAATTTGAATTAGATATGATATCATGGATTAAATTTATGACATAAATTTAATTAAACTTTCATGGGCTTTTAAGTGGAAGGTGAAAACCCTAATCCATATACTATATATAGATAGGGATGTCCTTTATGAAGGAAGAGAGAATTAGAAAAATTCTGACAGCAAAACACTTTGAGAGCCATGAAACACCTTTATAGAAAGGAAAAATAACGTTAAAAAAAGAATAGATGTTAGGAGCACTAGCATGCTATTCGAGTTAGAAAGATGTTCATGTGGATACCGGTAGAGGGAGCAGATTTATTTTGTCAGCTCTTGAGATCCAAACTCTTGAAGAGAACGTACGCCAAGTTCAAAGAATTAAAAGGTAACTCTTCTATCCACCTTGACTTAAACAACTTCGTTCGATCCATATGAGGATAAGGACTTTAAAATTTAATCTTCCGCCACGCTTCCCTACCTAACATAGACTTGTTCCACATTCAATTATCCAACTCTCACATATGGGGCTTCACCTTACTATATGGTCAGGAATTACAAATATACTTGACTCTTTTAAATAAGGCTCTGCCTTACCATTTGTGTCAATATCTCACATATATACATAATTTTACATGACAATTTACATATATACAAGTGGAAAAAGTTACATAATAACATACACTTGCTTATCCATATACCCCCTACTGTGGTACCCTTAATAAGATGTAGTATCACATACTCAAGTTTTCAACTACAATTTATATACACATTTACATATTTATTTTCACATATACTTATGGATCATAGTTGGCAGCTTAACTCTAACAACATATTATACATTCATTTTCACAATGGTAGTCATACCATTATCAATCAAAGCTACTCTTTTCTCACTTCCTTTTCCGGCCTTTTCGTGCTCTCTACATATATGTACAAAAGTAACAAAGTGAGACATATGTCACAGTAATTTGGATATAACCCAAATTCTGTTAGTAAGCAAAATTATAAATAAGAGATAAAGTAGCATGTGTTTTAGTAAATGCAGTATAATAAGCATATATAAGAATTCATACATATCCATCCATCGCATTCATGTTCATGCATTCTTAGTTCTACCTAGTGAAACAAGCTATATGCTTGAACTAAGACTTCTAGTTTTACATGAAACAAGGCCCACCATACCTCTATCTCATACCAAGTATCCTCTTGTGTATGGGTGGTCTTCTAAGTCCTTCTTGACGAAGTCAAGCTCTACGCTCAAGACCTTTAGGACATCCTAGCCTTACACAGAGTAGAATTATGACCCCCTACCCTAGTCTAAAGTGCATTAGTGGATCATTATCCTAAGTCCATCATGGTGGAGTCAAGCTCTATGCTCAAGACCTTCAGGATCTCCTAGGTCCTTTCTTGCAAAGTCAAGCTCCACACTCAAGACCTTCAGGACTTCCTAGACTTACACAGAGTAGGGTTATGACCCCCTACCCTAGTCTAGGGTATACTCGTGGATGCAATGCATATGTCTGTGTATATGTCTCTTTACATTCATTTAATACATAACTCACACACCGGCATGCGTATTACTTTCACAATACCGCTACTCTATTAGTTTATAAATCACAATGTATTGTATACAGTTCTACAAAATACTTGTAAATAATTTTACAAACGAACAAGTAAAAAGGCTACTCTAGTTACCTTTTACCCTTACTACTAAGGGTTACCAATGTATAGAATTCTCAAGAGTGTAGTTTCCCATAAGTAACATTACAAATGCTCAATCTACATAATACAATGTCCCTCAATCATTTCAAGATTTAACATAGGCATTGATTCAGTTAAACTGAATCTCTTAACACACAAAACGATTCAATTTACACATTTCAAATTCATAAGTCTATTATCTACAGTCATTAGTCCTATAGACTACTCAAATGACCATAACAACCTCCTAACTCACTTATTCACCTAATTTCTCAATTTCAACCTAAGTATTTAGGTTATTTTGAGCTTAGACTCTTAAAGCTTAACCATTTAACTTCAGACTAGTCACAAAACCTTAGTTTCATATTCAATAGCCCTTTTTAAACATTTCTTTAGATTCTAACACCTTAAAACTTCCTAATTCAATTTCTCAACTTATCAAATTTAAAGAAAATAGGGTAGAAACAAAGCTTAGGGGTACCCAACAAGTCACTAGTCAAAGCAAATTCCCAATAGCCAAATAATGCTTGCTCTAGTAAAGATGAACTTCCTCTCCTCTCTAGATGTGTTTTCCTTCACCCCCTCTTTTGATTTCACAACCTGATCACTTTAATTTTAAGTAAAATCTGTGTAGTGTGCTGGGGCACATGACACAATAGAGCCGTCAATTAGGGCCGAGCCCGTAGGGCCGGCCCTTTTAGGCCCGAAAAAATTGAGGGCCGGGCTTCCATTTTATCTTTAAAAATGTAAATTGGGCCTAAAAGGGCTGGCCCTTTTAGGCCCAAAAATAAAAGGGCCGGCCCTTTTAGGCCCGTTTATAATTTTTTTTTAAATTATAATATAAAAAAATAAAAGATTAAATACATAATTCAAAGAAATGAACATATTAAATGCATTCATTCATCCTTTATTTATTTATTATGATAATATTAGTTAAGTTTAATTTTTATTGGTATTCACTTTGATGTTGCTATTTGATATTAGACCTAAATATTCTAGTTTTCTTTATTGTTGTGGTGTAAATTAATTTAAATTTATTTTCTTAAACTTAATTTTATGAATAATAACTTTTTTTATAATTATAAATATATATTTTATAATTTTTAATTGAAAAAATAATTTTAAAAAAATAGGGCCGAGGCCCTGAAGGCCGGCCTTTTAGCCCTGAGGGCTAGGGCCGGGCCTTAAAAAATGGAACCCTGACATGTAATCGGGCTTATTAGGGCCAGCCCGTTTAGGCCCTGACCCTTTAAGGGCCGGCCCTAATTGACAGCTCTATGACACAATAAGGTTGATCTCACTTATGCACGCATGTTTAATCTCGAATTGTCATTCTACCCTTCAATCCTATTAACACAACAACCATTCAATACAAAATATTAACTCAACATCCAAACCATAATTAATCCACTAATTACTAATTTACCTCTACCTAGATTGAATTTTTGGATGTTACATGACTTGCCATTTCACACGTGAGTGTTATAGTGTTCCACACATGATTTTTCTTCCTGAATGGTTTGGGTTTGTAATAAACCATTCCATATGTGACAATCTATTGGTTCCATGTAAGTTTTATCACATTGAATTAGCTTTGGCATTCTACTAGCCAAATCACATGTGAGATCTTGAGGGTCACACGCAAATTTTGTCATATAGAATAGGTTGCATATTCTTACCCTTCAAAACACACATGAGATACCTTGAGGTTCATGCTTGAATTGTCACATATGTATGCCTGAAACTTAAATAGTGCCATTTCATGTGTCAAACATCTAGTTGCACACAAGAAATGTCACCAATGGCTAGAAACACTATTCTACCAGTTTACAAACTGCAAAACTATATATGTGATACAATTCAAGTCTAAAATAAGAATTCTAATCTTTGAGCTAACTATTCATTATTTGAGCATTCTAAAAGGCTTTTGGATTGTGCATAAACATTTAACATTCATTTATCATTCTTGATAAAGTTTGTGAAAAAGATCTCACAAATTTATAAGCTTTCATTTGTGATATATCTACTCTTCAAGAGAGTTTCTTTATGAAAGTTTTATTCTTCAATTGAAATATTGAAAAAGTATTTTTCAAGTGATTGTAATGACTTGTTAAATTGTAGCAAGGTTTGTTGTTGAATTAAGACAAGTAAAGTTTTAAGAGTTGTACTGTGGTAGCATGCACCCATTAAAGCTTGTGAGTTTAGTTAGAAATCTCAAGTGTGAACTTGAGGACTAGACATAGGCCAAGTTTAGGCTAAATTAGGATAACTCTCATATGTATTATCTCTTTCCTTCTTGCTCAACTCTTTTCACTCTTTAAGCTTTCAAGAAATTTTTAGTGTCACCCAATTTACCTCTTCTTGGGTACCAATCTATCTAACAACCTAGTAACAATTGGCACCATTTTTAAAGCCTTATAATGATAAGCACCCCTAAAGCCCAGTAACAATTGCCACCCTTTTTAAGCCCTATAATGATAGGCAACCTAAAGTCTAGTAACAATCAGCACCCTTGTCAAGCCAAGTATTGGCTAGTACATCAAAGCCCAATAATGCTTGGCAACCTTTTTCAAAGCCTTGTAATTGCAAGTACTTCAAAGCCTATCAATGGCTATCAACCTTTTCAAAGCTTTATAATGGCAAGCACTTTTAAAGTTCAATAACTATTGGCACCATTCTTTTAAAGCCCTATAATGGTAAACATCTTTCAAAGACCTATGAAAGTAGGTGTATCACTCCCATTTGAACATCTAGTTGTGCTAGCACATTTTTCATGCTTGTTATGCTTTTCAATCTTCTCCCCTAAGAACTAAGTAAAGAGGGGCATGAACATTGTATGTTATCCAAACTCCTTTAGTTTCAAGGGTACTTAAGGTTTCATTATCTTTTTCTCTCTCTCCTCACATGTTTAGTTAGACAAAATATGTATTCTTATGTTTACTTGATTCTTAAGTATGAGAATCTTAAAAAAAATGCATTCACTACCTTCATCTACAGAACAAGTAAAGAGGGTCAATTGTGAACACCTTATTTTATCCAGGTCTCACAAAAAAATGACAAAATTGAAAAAATCCTTTATTAATAAAATAATAAAAAATTAAATGAAAATTAAGAAATAAAGATTAAATGAAAAAATTCCCCACAATCATGCCTTGATCTGAGTCTTCAATGGGGGAGATCAATTGAAAGTTCACAATTCCCCAAATTTATGCCTTAATGTGAGTCTTCAATTTGGTAAAGTCAAATGAAAATTCAATCACGCTAATTTGTGCCTTGATTTGAAATGGTAAAAGTCAAATAAAATTAATCATAAATTATGATTTGATGGAATTCAACCATTAAAGATGGAAGCCCTAATATTCATATATAAAGGGAAGATGAAGGTGGTGGATTAAGAGGAAAAAAAGGCAAAAAAAGAAAAAAGGAGTTTGAGAAGAGAGTTTGTTGAAAAGGCAAAGAATATTTTTCTCTTACATGATCCTCGCTCATGATAATATAAGGTTAAGAATGGGTGGAGATGCCCTAGATAAGATAATATCAATTGCTCATTATTCTATAATACCCTAAGAAAAGCCAATCCTCTCATTTGGCATCACATGTATGATCTTCAAAAATATTAAAGGTTAAAGGATGTAGGATTAGTAATGATTTATATGATCTTTTTGATTTCCATTTTCTCCCTTCAAAAATTCTTGTGTGACACACACACACACACACACACACACACACACACACACATTCCTATGGTACCTTGTGCCTTATTGGTTCCTTTCTTCTCTCACTCATTCTTTGTTTTGTTTTTTTTTTCTTTCTTGCCTTCCCCACCTCTAAATCTGATTTCAACAAAGTATATCAATCTTTTTTTTTTGTGTCTTGTACATGCATGCCTCCCTCTCTACATGTATGTATTTGTGTGTGCTTTTCATTCCTCTCTCCTTTTTGGTTTTAATTCAATATTTCCTTCATTAATTTTGCTTCCTTTATTATTTTTCCTCCCTTGTTTCCTTTTCTATTATTTTCTTCCATCTCTCAATTAGCTTTAACCATAAGTATTTAAATAAGCTTTTATTTACCCCAAATGTGGTCTTTCATTCGTATATGTAGAAGAAGAAAATATATGTGTGTGGGGGTGTTTTTTTCCCTTAACATGCACACATACACACCCAAGCATATGTTTTGAGCCATTCACTTCTTTTATCTATTGCCTATAGGATGGAGATTGAAATTTCCTCAAGATTGTTACAAGAATGGTAAAGCCCCAAAGTTTTGATCCCTCATTTTTTGTTTTTTTAAGCTACTTATACTATTGTACCTTCTTCTAACACAGAGTACACCTGTAATATCCTAAGTTTTCTTAATTTAAATTCAGTGTCTCCAAGGGTAATTTAGTCAATTTAGATAAATTATTGATTTATGGAGCTTTGTGGGAGGCTAATATAGTTTTTGAATCCTTATACAATCTTAAAAGAGGGCTAGGTCAATGTTTGAGCGAGTCATGGCGTGAAAGGGAGTTTAAAATTTTGTGGAACTTTCTATGCCATACGCCGCGACAGGTGTGTCAATGCGCCGCGGCACACGTACTAAAAATAGACCAAAAATATAAGAGAAAGAAGGAAAAAATGAGAGAGTGATGGAAAGGAGCTCCTGATTTACTAGGGCATGATCCCTAGGCTACTTTAAAAGTATTTGGAACTTGAAGCACTATTGAGTAAGTTATACATTTCCTCTTCTCCCTCTTTTATGGGAAAATCTGGATCGGTGGGGCAATGGGGGCTTTGATTTCAGTTTCTTTAGGTTTAAACCAAACCTATTAGTTTATATAAGGTCTTGAAGAGTTAAATCAAGTCTCTAACCCTAAGTTTATGAGTTTTGTGGTGATTGGAAATTTTTGGTAAGGGTTTAGATGAACCCCAGGTATGATTTGAAGATTTTGAGACAATGTTGGATATTGGTTAGTGATTTTGGTGTGTAGAGATGTTTAATAGGATGGTTAAAGTGTTTGGGAATGGTTGATGTTGTCAGAAAAGGAATTTAGGTATTTTAGACACTTAGAACCTAGTGAATTCAGAGTTATTCAAAGTGATAATTAATGATTATCACCTGATTATGCAGATTGAGCGTTGCTCGAGCTACATCGTGTATATAAAATGTCTAGAGCTAACCTTGAGCCACGACAACCCTTTTGTGTGACAAAAGGTTGAGGTAACCATATAGTTTATTATGTTTATTAACTATTATAACTGTGTAGAAGTAAATATAAAGTGATGAATTTGTTGTTTAAGAATTTTATGCATGATTTGATATTGAAAAATAATTTTAGCATGAATATTGGTTTGTGAAATGAATTTGAAAAAAGTCATTGATTCCAATAGATATGTATATATATATGATATGAAAGTAAATATGGTGGAAATGTGGATAATCAGTGATAAGTGTGAAAAAGCATGATCATAGGGGGTGGGAGTTCACTTGAGACATGTAGGAATATATGTGTGTGGAGATATGTGAGTAAAAAATCCATATGATCGGGCTGGCATTATGAGACATCTAGTGCAGCATTATATGAGACTATTACCATGGGATATTTGGGCAATCTAGCAACTCCTTAGTACCCGTTAGGGTGTAGTTAGGAGTCAATGACGCCTTTATCACAAGTGCGTGAAGAGGGAAAAAAAACCATAGTCTGTAGGTAGGTTAGATTACCTTTGGCCAGGTGTTTCTACCGTTGAAAGTGTGCTAGGATCAATAAGTGATTGATCCAAGAGAGCCTATGGTTTTATGTCGGGGAGTATTAGAGGTTTGGTGGTTAAATAATCATACTAGTGTGAAATTATGTGGAATCATTGTGAAAAGATGCACTTATCTCATAAATATGGTTTACTTGATATTACCTTAGTTTTGATACTTTATCATAGTTATCTGTGATAATAAGCATTGGATGAACTATATTAGTTACTGAGATGAGATACATCTCATGGTTATATTTTATAGGTAAGGGCTCCAATAAGGGAAAGGGAAAAGAAGGAGCGTTTGAAGAGTAAAGAGCATAGTTGTGTAGCTCTTCCCTTTCTTCTTTTTAGGTTTTGTAACAAATATTATCAATATTTAATACCAACTTAGGAACATGACATTATTTTGGATATCACATGTATAGATTTGTTATAAGTATGCGTATCTTGATCCAAGGATAATGTGGTGGATTTTTTGTGCGTGTTGGGCCAAGTTACAATTACAAGTGATGAATTTGAAGTGAATTATGTGCCTAAAATGACTAAGTTAATGTGCATACTAAACACGATCCACCCTTTTGTGTTATTGTCAAATGGGGGTTTGGTGATCATTTTGAGTGATTGCTTATTTATGTGATATGAATGAATTGTCATGTTGTGTGTGGTCCATTTAAGGTGGTCAAAATGTCTTTAGGGCTAATGGCATTTGGTATTGTGAGTTAGACACCTTTGTGTGTGTTTTAAGGTGAAAACCAACCATTTCGGCTTTGAGTGTCCATCTTTTAAACAAATGGTTATTTGAGTATGAGACTGGTGTTGTTAGTTAGAGGGATCAAAGAGCTTCATGTGGACACTTGAACTGCTCAAATCGAACATTGGATGGCAAAACGGCGCGCTCTGAAAGTTTGGAGGTTTATTTGCTGTCATGATAATAGGTGCGCGCCACAGCGCATGATTATTGCATTGTGTCGCGATGTGAGTGGTCTTCGAGGGATTTATCCATGTGTGCCATCCACCACGGCGAGTATGACTTGTACCGTGACGGACGAACCAAATAATTGCAAAATGGCTTGTTTTAGCCTATTTTGAAATGATTTAATTTTCATGCTTCCGTATTTATTCTAAATTGATTTTTAACCATGGTATGAGCTCAAACAATATTTTAAAAAGGGTTTTCTTAGGATCTCAATATTTTAAACTAATTATCTTTTAAACCTCTAAGTTGTGATAACTTCTTTTTGAGATTTTATTTAATCCTAGTTATCACAATGGTGTGTATGAGTATTATCTTGTAATGTCAAGGCATACATTACAACATCAATACTTGATGTGAGAGTTTTGCATGTGTATTTTCTTATCTATTCATATTGTGTGAGAATTTTAGAATCTCTATAGCTAACTAGCCGATTAGCATGCTGTGTATGGCAATAGGCTACCACAGGCTTACCAATCTCTACATGAAATTGAAAAATAATTTCTATGCCGTGTGAAATTTTGAAATTTCTGCAAATATAAAATAAATTAATTTATGTGTGTGATTTTTAAAATCTCCCTAGAAACTTCAATCTAAATTTTTCATTAAAAAAAATCCTTTCTTAAATAAAGAAATAAGTCTCTTTTTATAAATTAAAAGATAAAAATCCAATTAAAAGCCTATTTTTAAAAAATAAAAAAATTTCTAAAAAATGCTAACAAACTGATACACATTTTTACTCTCAAACTACTTGAGCTTTGATCCTTTAAAAGAATACATAGACCCTAGAGTTTTATCCTAGATCAAGTCCAACTTGTAAATAAATAATATTTTTAATTTAATTTTTCTTATTCTTTTCTTTTTATTGTTCTTATTTATTAAGGGTAATCTAATTTCATTTAAAGCCATATTAATTTTATTTAGTCAACTTAGAGTAACCGTTCTCATAAATGGATGATGTGCGATGCCAAACACATTCTCTACGCATAATTAACTCCCAAATCAAATTCTAGTTATTTTAGACCATTTTGTGTTTTAAAAGGTTTTTAAAATTATCCTTTTTAATTTTGGTGGTGATCCTACATTTATAGATTTCCTTTCCGAGGAAATCACAGTCCAGGCATGACAACAGATACATTCTTTATAGAGTTAAATGTCATTGTTGTTCTTAAATAATTTTTTAAGGATCACTGGATATCCTATACTATATGTGAAGTGGTGCAAAATTATCCATAAACTACAAAAGTGTAACATTTTAAACCTTCTGTCCATTTTGAGCAAGCTGCGTTTATTGACCAAGTGTTCGATAGAAAGGAAGCGACCTGGGCTGCCATCTGTGGTTAAAATATTTGTCCTCCATCTTGGTTGGGTCCTTCTTTGAGAAAGCACCACCGCCGTGGGCACCCCATCCACCATAGGTGTCAATGATGATCTTGCGAATGAACTTCATTTTCTTTGGAAGCTCAACTTGCTTGAAATGCATTTCCACGATTGCTTTGTCCATTGCCATCAGTCTTCTTTTTCTTCCAGTCTTTACGTTGTGTCGTTTGGCTTTATTATTCATGCCGCAAAAGGTGATGCAAGCTTTCGCAGGCAGTAACCATGTTCAGATTTCCCTTTGTTGACGTCCAAAATATTTCTCTCACCAGAAAGTCGTATCCATGAGCTATTAAAAAGGAACCACCCACAGTGAAGTTTTGTGAAGTTGCATTCAGGTTTTTGGTGATTTTTGTCTTTGGCGCAACACTGGTTTAGGAACAAGAAGGCAGTTGAAGATTAAGATGATTCATCAATTATTAAAAGAAATAATATTATAACATAAATAAATTCTTGCATTGACTCAGTGTATCACATCTATGCTCTTTCCAATAAAAATATCCCATAATGTATGTTCTTAAATATAAATTCTAACATTAATGATGATAAGAAGAGAAAAGACAAAAAATTAAAGAGGCACTCTATTTCAAAAATAAAGTCACTACAAATAATGACACATTACATTTTATTTGATTAAATTGATGTAACATAGTATGTTTTTATTGAACATAATATGGATGATACTGTGCACTGGGTCTATGCAAGATTTTCTCATACAGATATAAAGTGGGCCCGCATTGAATTAATATAAGGATAAATTGGCTCACTAGCAAAAAAATAATTGTGCCTAAAAAATAAGGATTAAATTTTTGAAATTGTGGAAATGTGGCTAGTTTACATTGATATATAAGAGATTTATTATTGATATGCAAGGAATTTATTATTGATATACAAGAAATTTATTATTAAAAATTTAATATTTTGCAAAAGGTTTATCTTATATCATTGACAAATTTATATATCTATAAAATAAAAACCTCATAAGCTACAGTTTCTAAACAGCTCATCTCAAATTCTCCCTACTTTTATTGTTCATGTGAACATTGACGACTCATTTTATATCTTCCAGCTTGACATTGGACTTGTTGCCTTTCATAGAGCAACTTGGACTAAGCATTGAGCTCCGTAAAAAATTATGGTCAAATGCTTTGGTTTAATTATTTCTCTGTGCTCTCCTCAAGGTTTTTAAATTTCAAAATTTAAAATGCTTTGATTTTCTCACTTTCTCTCGCCTGATCTCTCAAATTCTGAAATTCAATATCTTTTTTTTTTTCCCTCTTTCTCTCATGACTCATCCCTTTTTTTCTTCTTTCCTTTTTTTCCCCTTTTCTTTTTTCTCTCTCTCATGTGTCCTCTCACCTTTCTTTCTTCCTTGCCTTTCTCTCTTTAGGACTGTACAAAAATCTCATAATCTGATCCGATCTGATCTGGCCCGTGAAAACCCGATCTTATCTAGCCTTATAAAATGTTAGTCTTATTGGACTAAAAAGACCAAAAAAATAAGACTGGTTTTCAGGTAAAACCAACTAGAGATCAAGCATATGGACTAACTGATCCGATTTGGTCCTATATAATTAATTTAATATAATTAAAATTAATTTATAAACCATCAATTAATAAGTTAGTCTTACATCTGGCCAAAGTTAGTCTTACTGTCTCAAGCAAAAAAGTCAATCTTACACAGTACTAGCACACTGCATGATGCACGCCACGCACTCAAGGCTCAAGCAAGCTACAGGCGCTCATTCTCACTTCTTAGTTTCTCTTTCTCCAGTGCACTGAGCCCTAGCCCTTTCCTCTTCCAGTTCACAGCCATCAATCACGTTGGTGAGCTCTGATTCATTGCTCTCCATTTGCGTCGGTGACCTCTAGGCCTTAGTCCCTTGCTCTCCGGTCTCCATCACCCCTAACCTTTGATTCATTGCTCTTCAGTCTCCATTCTCGCTCGAGCCATTATCCTGCTGTCAATCACGTCGGTGAGCTCTGGTTCATTGCTGCTCCGCCAGTGCGCCATCACCATCAGTCGCATTTATCGTCGCCTCTCGCATCTGATTCATCATCGAGCACGTCACATCATCGCCCCACCCCTGGTTTGCATCACCCCTACCCTCTAATTCACCGCCATTCTTGTACCTTTGAGCACACAGTCGCCACTCGCCTGCTCTCATGTTCTTAGAAGTTTCTTGCAAAGGTATGTCCTGTTACCTATCGCCCCACCCCTATTCGTTTTACACTTGTAGCTTTACAGTTCAAAAGTCAACTCAAAATGAAATTTCTTAAAATTAAGCATTAGAGAAAATGTGACCAAAAATAAAGGTTTCAGTTGAAAAGTAACTGTAAAAGTTTCCCATGACTCTACTTGATTACTCTGCACGATTGAAGTGGATGTGGATGTGTTTTTTTCCCCTTGACTCTGCTTGATCACTCTGAACGATCCTTAATATGGATTGAAATTCATTACACAATTTTCCCCATGTCTGTGTTGATCTGTTCGAAGGACATTTCTGTGGGCTGATTTTTATTAGTAATCACCTTATCAATTATATGCTCTCATTTTCTAGCTTTTGTGTTCCCTGCCATGATTTTGTGCTATTATAACTCATCTATTTTGCTTCCTTTTTATCACTGTGATGTTATAACTAGTCAATTATATGCTCTGAATTATATTTTATTATTGTGAAGTGATGGATATTGACCAAACATCCAGTATTGACCAACCTCAATCATCTCCTTTTATTGGTGAAAATATGAGTTCAACTCCTTCTGGACCATCTTTGACACCTACTCCTCCTCCTTAACCCCCAACTGTTATGGAATGTCCTCCTTCTCTTACAATTGTAACTGAAAATGAAGCTACAGAAGGTAGTAGAAAGAGGAAAAATTCTGTAAGAAAGGTATCAAAAGTGTGGGAACACTTTACTAAGTTACCATTGGAAGAGACAAATGGAAAAGTTAGAGCTGCATACAAGTACTATGGAATATCCTCCTCCTCTTACAATTATAACTGAAAATGAAGCTACAGAAGGTAGTAGAAAGAGGAAAAATTCTGTAAGAAAGGTATCAAAAGTGTGGGAACACTTTACTAAGTTACCATTGGAAGAGACAAATGGAAAAGTTAGAGCTGCATACAAGTATTGTAATTTAGATTATGCTTGTGACCCAAGCAAGCATTGTTTAACATCCTTGAAGAGGCATGTACCAAAGTATCCCAAAAATCCACATAAAGCTACACAAATGACAAAGCAATCTATATTGAATTATGTGACACCAAGTGGGCAAGAGGTAAGCTTAGTACCTCACATGTTCAATCAGAAACGATGTTGCAGGGCTCTAGTTGAGCTCATTATATGTGATGAAATGTCATTTAGGCTTGTTGAGAAGGAAGGCTTTAAAAAGTTTTTGAATGAGTTAGAACCACAATTTCAAATCCCTTTAAGAACAACAGTGGCTAGAGATGCTTGGCAATTGTATCTTGGTGAAATTAGAATCCTGAAAAATTTGTGAAGAAGTGTACTAATCATCTTTGCCTCACTACAGATTACTAGACATCTGTTCAAAACTTCAATTACTTATGTTTGAAGGCCCATTTCATTGATAATGATTGGCACTTGCATAAGAGGATTCTCAATTTTGCATGGTTGAGAATTATAAGGGTGATATGATAGGCACAATAATTGAAAGGTGCTTATCAGATTAGGACATACAAAATGTGTTTACCATAACCATAGATAATGCAACTTCTAATGATACAGCCTTGTCTTACTTAAAAAGGCGTCTAAAGAATTGGAGAGGTCTTGTTTGTGGTGGTGATTATCTTCAACTATGATGTTTTGCATATATTCTTAATCTAGTTGTTAATGACGATTTAAAGGAGTTGAAAGACACTTTTGAGTCCATTCAAAATGCTATTAGATATGTTCGTTCATCTCCTTCTTGCTTGCAAATATTTAAAGATGTTTGTGAATTGAAAATGTTGGACACAAAAAGTATTGTTTGCCTCGATGTTAGTACTAGATAGAATTCCACATATTTAATGTTGCATGTGGCTTTGAAGTTTCAAAAGGCATTTGAAAGATTAGAGGATGAGGATGAAGATTTTGTTAGCTACTTCAACAAAGGTTCAAAGCGTCATGCTCAGAGTGACTTTTCTTGCTTAAATGGTAGCATGGATGCCTATGTTTATAGGCAAGGTGCTAGACCCGATGACAATATGGATGCTTTTGCTTACTCTAGGCAGGCTCCTCCTAGGCGTAATGGCCCTCCAAACAAACAAGTTTGGAATAAAGCACGATTCTTTCTTAAGTTCTTGAAGGTGTTTTATGATGTCACTTTACAATTTTCTAACACACTAAAAGTTACTGCACATACATGCTTCTATCAAATTTCTTTAATTCAAGAGTTGTTAGATGAGAATATTGAAAGTGATCACCCTCTTCTTAGGGAAATGTCTTTGAGCATGAAGAGTAAGTATGATAAGTATTAGGGGGCAGCAAATAATTTAAACCCTTTGTTGATTATTGCTGTGATTCTTGATCCTTAATACAAGCTTGCCTATATCAATCATGTATTTGATCAACTTTTTCCTAACCCTGACCTTTGCATGTCCATGAAGAACAAGGCAAGAGACACTTTGTATCGCTTATTTGAGGAATACTCTGCAGTAGTTGGTCCTGATACAAGTAGTTCTGGTAGTACCAACTCTCTAAACGCTCTTGACGCCAACACTTCAAATGCAAGTAAAGGTAAAAAACACCCTGGTCGAAGATAGTTAGCATCCCAAAAGCAAAAAAGCTCATTAATTGTTACCCAATCAGAGTTGGATAAATACCTTTCTGCTAGTACATCTGAGGACACCCCTATTGATGATGATGATGATGATTTTGATATCTTGACATGGTGGAAGTTAATTCCACCAAGTACAGAGTGCTTTCCTTGATAGCACGAGATGCATTGGCTATACCAGTATCTACAGTTACTTCTAAATCAGCTTTTAGCACTGGAGGACATGTTGTTGATGATTGTAGAAGTTTTTTATCTCCTAAGATGACTGAAGCATTCATTTATACCCAAAATCGGCTAGTTGTAGGGCAATCTCTCTCAGAGTTTGTCTCTATGTTTCATGAGATTAACAATTTTCAAGAGATTGGCGATGTGGTTAATGTTGCAAGTAATATATTTAATTTTACATCTCTTAATTTAATTTTATATTGAATTTTTATACTTACTAATCACTTTATATATGTGTATATAATTTATTTTTGATAAATGCTTCAAGTGTTATTGACGCTAAGGAGATAATTATTTGAAGATTTGTTGAGTCTATTTCTGTTGAAGTTAAGGAAATAATTACATGACAGATATAATGTAGTGTTGAACTTTGTTGAGTGTTTTTGTTAAAGTTATATATTTAAATCATTTGGAGTTTGGACTGTAATTGAAATATTTTTTTCTTAATGTTAGAAATCATTATGGATTTATTATGATTATAAGTGTTTTTTATTATCTTAATTGGTTTATTAGGTTGAAATGAATTATTGCTTATCATAGAGAAAAAAAATAAAAAAAAAGGTTGACTGAGTACTGGACTAAAAGGACCAGTCTTCCAATCCTATGGACCAAGCTCAGTCCTGTTAATCTTCGAGTTAACACAGGATCAGACCAGACTACGGGTTGCCTAACCCAATCCTTTTCATGAAAAAAACCAGGCTCTGGGTTAGACTGAAGTCC
The DNA here is from genome assembly GCF_029017545.1 of Prosopis cineraria. Lineage (NCBI taxonomy): Eukaryota > Viridiplantae > Streptophyta > Magnoliopsida > Fabales > Fabaceae > Prosopis > Prosopis cineraria. The sequence goes on along the minus strand of NW_026555342.1, from coordinate 40,906,509 downwards.
AATCTCGTCCAATCCTTTGTGCAGCCCTACTCTCTCCCATGTCCCCTCCCTCTTCTTATTTTTTTTTTTTCCATTTTCTTTTCTATTCTTCGGCTCCCATCCCCTCTCATTCTTTCCTTTCTTTCTTTTATCTTCTTCATCCGATCTTTCCTCTCATTCTTCGTTGGTTTCTTTCTTAGCTTCGCTTCTCCCATTAGTTTATATCAATGGCCTCATTTTTTACTGTATCAACCCTGCTCATCTGGTAGTCGTGCGGCCGCTGTCTCTTTTCTTCGTGTCCGTCGGCTATCTTTTAGTGAGTAGATGGAGCTTCTGGTGAGTAGATGCCCTCCATTATTTCCTTAATCCAAAAGGACAAATGAAGTTTTTTATGCTACCTTTGATACACAAATCAACCAAAAGAGTTCAGCATCCCAAGTTTTGAGCCTGTGTTTTTCGGAGTGTATGGAGTGTCGTCAAATCTGGTCATTTGCTTGGAGTGTCATCAAATTTGCTCGTGTTGCTCTCCATTTCTTGCTTCACTATTCCTTACTTCTCTCATAAGATTAAGGAGAAGACGTCTTCATTGTTGAACAACTTCGAGTGACTCCACATCTACTCTAAGTGGTGTTGGCTTCTAGGTTCTTCGACTTTATGAGATCACTTTACATTATCACTTATGCATTTTTGTTATTTCTTTTAAAAATTTAAATTTTGTTTTTGGATTTCAGATTATCTTGTTTTTTTGTGATTGGTCACCATGACGGAGAAATATCGTCTTTGGCAATTATCTCATCACAGGGTTCGACTTCATTTTGCATAGTTTATCTCAATATTTGTATTCATATTAAGTTCTCTATTTTTCAATTTTCATTTCTGCACTATTGCTTGAATTAAGGTAACCCCTAGAGTTTTTTTATGTTTAGAATGATAGAAACTTTACCTTGAAATCATGCTTCCTTGGATGTACTGTGAACTTCTCTGAAAAGCCATTCATCTTTGTTCTACTATTTCTAGATTCTAGACTTCAATGGAGACCAAGGACCCTCAGCTTTGTTCTTCTTGCTTTTTATTTTATTTTATTCTTTTGGTGTGCTTCTCCTTCCATATGCTCTGTTTAAGAATTATTAATGATTTTGAGGGTAATTGCTATTTGGGATTTACATTCAATTCAATTCTTTTATTTTACAATAGAATGGCAGAGGTTTTTGTTTGCACTTATTTTTGCTTGATTTAGGTTCAGTCTTAGATTAATTGCCAAATTTCAGCAACGACCCTTTTTGCATTCCTTATGAGTAAGATTATTTATATGTGCAAATGCTATCCTACATGCTAACCAAAGATTAACTTGTGTCCTTGATACATGATTAATAATACTTTCTCGGGTGAATGGCTGTGTTGTGATAGAAGTATTAGGAGAGGATTAAATATTTCTTTCTTCTTTAAACTTTGATCGTCTAAAATCAAAACAAAAGGAGGTGGATGAGGGTGCATATCAAAACGGAAGGAGGTGTATAGCTAGGTCAAAGCTTCTTATCTATTATGGTGATGTTAGAGGCTTTGTAAGGTTTGCCATATCAGGACCACTTTCAACTGCAATTATTTGAAGGAGCTAAGGGTTTGTGATTTGAAAATTTTCTTTGGAGTGATGTTAACTGTGAAGGATTTGCTTCTTCTTGAGATACTTTCTTAGCATGTTATTTCCTTTCCTTTGTAATTATTATATGTTTTGTTTCTACTCGTCGCTTTTGAGAATAATCCTTATTAAAACATGTTGTGGATCCCTTATCTTCTTGCTTTGATATTTTGCATATGAAATATTAAATTGGTTATTCTGTAGTAAATATCCAACCCGACGATAGGCCAGAGCTTTGTAGTAACTGTGCTGGTGATGTGCATAAAAGTGAACTCTACACTATATATATTTTTAGGGAAAATTTCAGTTAGGGACTCTTGACCGAACTTAATCAAAAAGAGGACCCCGGAATTTCTAGAACTTAAATCAAGGACCTGTATGGAATTTCTCTTGAATTTGTGATAGAAATGATAAAATTGCCCTCATTTAAATGAACAATATAAACAATTTGTTTGTTTCCATACTGTATGTTATTATTTACTTACGAAATATTATTTGTTTCCTTCCTTCACTTGTTTATAGGCATAGTTTCACTTGATTTTATTTCATGTTGTTTCATGATAAGATGACTTGTTCATTCTCATATTGTTTATTGTTTATTTACTTACCAAATGTTATTCATTTTCTTACTTCATTTGTTTGTGGCTCTTGAAATGAAACCAAGTGAAAGTGGACCTATAAACCAATGAAATAAGGAAACAAACAACACTTCATAAGTAAATGAATAATATACAGTATGAGAACAAATAAGTTGTCTATGTTGTTCATTTAAATGAGAGCAATTTTGTCATTTCTGTTACAAATTCAATAAAAATTCTATATGGGTCCTTCAATGAAGTTTCAAAAAATTTGGGGTTCTTTTTTTATTAAGTTTGGTCAAGGGTCTTGACTGAAATTTTCCTTATTTTTTATGGCAAGTTTTGATCTCTCATCTACTGTTTGTGAGGAGAGCCTTGCTACAAGCCCCATTATCTCTCATTAAATTTTTTTTAATTTGTTTTAGTTGTCTTAATTATGGGATATGGATGTATGAATGTTTGAGGGAAAAGTTTGCTTTTTTGACTATTTGATTTTTTAGCTTAGAATATATACTTGTTTTAGATATTGCTTGTGTTAGGAGTTATAGAAAAAAGTTTGAATGTATCACAAGCAAGAATACACCTTAAAGTCCGTGCCAAAAGGTGAAAAAAACATATGAACCTCAAACCAAAGTCTGCTATAGTAAGAAAGGCATCTAAAACTTATTTTGACAATTTGAAAAGGCAATTTTGAACCTTAGCATGCAAGGTTATACTTTTCATGACTTTGACTAGAGAGTGGCTCATTAAATACTGATCAAGCAATGTTGCAAAGGAGAATGTACCTCATCCTCATTTTTTATTTACTAGGAATGTAAAAGTAACTAGAATTAATATTTAGACAACTCACTTATACTATTATTATAGTTTGTCCTGAGGTTATTCGTAATCTCAAATGCTAATATTATAGGTTACATAATGATTAAGTATGAATTAATAAATGCTAAAAAGGTAGATTCATTCATAGAGGGCCTTCACAATGATGAGGAAAAAGCAAGCCTCTTAAACGAGTTAGGAATAATTTTGAGTTTGACAGGCATGGAGATATTTTTGTGCATGTTACTCTTCACAGTTGTTTTCTGTTCAATAATCCAAATTCTCTTTTGCTCTTCACAAGTCTAATATTTATAATTTGTTGCATGTTGGCACATATGGTGAGAAAAGAGTTCTTAGCTATCCTCTAAAAATAATTGCCAAGAATGTTGTTAAGCAAAAAATTAGGCCTTTCACCATAGCATGCTAAGCTACTAATATTAGGCCTCAGTCTAACTTCTGCCACTAGCTAGCTTTCATCTGACATGCTACTTCTGTAAGGAAGGAAAAAATAGGTTGTCCATCTCACAAGCAAGTGTCAACCTCAAACAAGATGAGCAAAAGTTGAAGGCTATGGAGGTGATGGGAGAAGAGGGGAGGGAGGGGGAGAAGGAGGAGGAGGAGGAGGAGGAGGAGGAGGGAGGGGGAGGGGAGGGGGGATACCCCCAACTTGGGGGAGAGGTTTTGAAAGGGAGGGGAGAGAAAATTTTTCTGGTCCAACTAAATGCTACCAAGAAGACAACTCCAAAACCCAAACCTCAAGACCATAAACTTGTTCGTGACCTCCCTCTTTTCAAGCTACCTAACATACTTTCTTTTTACTTTTTGAACTTCGCAATTAATGATATACTGTATAGTTCCTTTAGACTACAAAGAGTCTATAGCGGCTTCAAATCCTTTGGATTGATCACATTGACCAACCTATAACAGTATGAAGTGCTATGTAAACCCTTTTTTGTTTTTTTGGGGGTATTTTAACTTGCATAAATTGGTGTAATTTGCTGGTAGCACCTATTGTCCATTAAATTATCCGTGCGTTCCGACTTATGGATGAAGTGATATTTAGTTTTTTTAGAGTGACGAATGGAAGCTAGAATGATGCAGAGTATCAAGCTCAAAATGTTCAATGGTACATTTAGTGCAAGAATGTGCAATAACAGTTCTTTTAGACTTGTCAAAGAATGTGCACGATTCACTGTCAAAGGAATTTATTGACATAATGGTGGTGACGTTGTTGCTGGGATAATTTGGAACTCCGAGGATTAGTGGATTTACTGCTTTGAACACGTCTTTACCTCCAGTTATTGCTGAAATTAATGCTGAGGTTGGGGTGCCAAGCTTGCTGCAACAAGGGTTCGCATAAAGTTGGAGTTGCTGTGCAAAATGCCCTCTGTTGTAACCTCCTCGTCCATGACAATTCGATTATTCACCCATTTTTTGAGATTATTGATGGTACTAGGTTGTTGCTATCTAGGATTGTTGGGAATATCTACCTTTCTTATGATTGTGTAGACGATAATTAGCATTTATGTAATCTTATTAGACTAGGATTTAGTATCATGTAATTAAACTCCATGATTTCATTTTGCCTTTTATTCAAGGATGAATGAATCTTTTTTTTTTTTGGCCAACAGGATGGATGAATGAAGCACGAATTGCCTTATTTTATTTCATGTTGCATTTTTTTTAGTTTTTTATTTTCACGTTCTCCTTCCATTTGCTATGTTTAAGAACTACTATTGATTTTGAGAGTGATTGTTCTTTAGGATTTGCGTTCAGTTCAATTCTTTTATTTTACAATGGCAAAATGGTTGAGGGTTAATTATATGTTGGCATGGTAATTTTTGTTTGACATGCGTTTTTAGATATGGCACTTTTTTTTTTAATAATATATTGTTAAAATGTTAAAATTTTGGAGGAAAGGAGATGTTTTTCCTGTAAGAGACAGACACTTTTGTGTAATCGCGTGCATATAATCCTTTATATTACGGAGGTAGAATTTCAATCGAAAATGTTATGGGACTTTCAGGATGCTGAGCATGGAAAGAAATCTGCTGGTTTTTGCTTTTATTAAGGACTCGTGATTTGCTCATTTTGATGGATTTGAAGACAGATTTTGGTGACCTCCCGTGTTAAGTTTTGGTGATATTGATAAATTACTTATTATAGATAGCATCATAGTTTGCAAAGTTTGTTTTGCTAAAGTTTTCTTTGATCAATGCTTTAAGAAGTTTGAGTTTGAGAGGAGAATTTTCTTGAAGTTTTATGAGAGGATTAACTTCGTTGCTTTCGTTTTTCTATGGAAGTTTAAGATTTTTTTTCTTTGAATGATTTATATTAATTTTTTGCACGAAACATATATTTGCGACGATGTTAAGCTTAATGTATTTTACTAAAAGTGGCTTTGACATTTTTTGCTTAAAAATTCTTGTTTTTTTTTTTTTTTTGCATTTGTGACAATCTTTTTTGACTTTTGTCATCTACATAAGTAGAATGCGCACCCTAAATCAAAGAAGGCCTTGCAAATTTTACATGGCAGTCCAATCCATTTGACATAAGTAGTCACAGGTTTTTTTTTTTTTTTAGCAATGTTTGGTGATTAGATAAGTTATTGTTATTTGAGTAATGTTTTATGATTAGATAAGTTAGTTTTGCGTTAATTTGTTTGTAATATTATTTTTTATTAATAATTTATTTTCTTAATGACCCTTTCTCTTTATATTTAAAGTTATTTTTATTTTATTTTCTTTGCATTCATCAAGCATTGTAAGTGCAATATGATTTAGATATCTATGATCATGGTTATTTTACCTTTTTTTTTAACATTCACTACTATAAAAAATTTTTACCAGAACATACATATCAGAGCGTTTAAAACAAAAAATGCTCCAAATATAAAGTTCAAAACATACTGGAGCATTTGAAAAACCAAACGCTCTGGTAAGCTTATACTTACAGGAGCTTTTTAGGCTATAAAATGCTCCCGCATGTTAATTTTATCATATAGGAACATTTTTATTTAAAAAAGCTCCTATAAGGTTTTTAAAATTTTACACAAAACATTAAGAATTTTAAATACTTAAAAAATATAAATTATTATTTTGCAAAAGTAGTTTTATTATATAATTTATTTTCTCAAAAAATAAATTATTTTTATAAAATTGAAATTATTACAAAATAAATAATAATAATTATAACATTTAAATTAATTTTAAATTATTTGTAAAACAAAATATCCGAAACATTTTATAAGAAAAGAAGCTCTTGCACACTACTTTTTTATTTTTGTTTGGGCTAAATATGAAACGTTGCTCAAATAGGTCATGAAACTAGTTGGGCTGAATAATTGAAACATCGGGCCCAATATAAACAAAAGAGGCCAGCCCCGAAACTCAAGAAAATCCACAACACATAAACATGCCAAAATTCCATTAGTTTCAAATATCAGATCGTTGGCACAAAGACACGGTCCTAAGTGATGCTGAAATCTATGCCCAAGTAGTTCGGTGAAACGGGCTATTGATCAAAATAGAAAGATTGTGCCATAAGTTAATAACGATTGTTGAATCTTTGGTAGAACATGCTAAGTGTAACACTTTCTCCGAGTGTTATCCAAAAATCATACAATTCAAATAAACTAAGTGTGGTTAAAGAGTTAATCTTAAAACCAACTTAGGAAATAAACCATTTAAATCACTAAGCAAATACACAATTGCAAAGTAAACATTTAAAACCTTAAAAGAATTATAGGTTCTACTTATAGCGCACGGAAGCAAGCTAGACAAAAGTGGAATAAAAAGATGCTGTCATGGCAGCATTTTTTAATGCTGTAATGACAGCCCTCCCGGGCCAACTTTCGGGAGACACTGTTCCGCCATTCAATCTTCAATTGAAGTGATTTTAAACCTCACACGTCACATTCAAAAGATACTATAAGTGTATCAAATTTTAAAAAGATCCAACGGTCAAATTAAAAATTAGACATGTTAAAAGATTGGTCATCTTTGCTGTCATGATAGCAGCCCACATGTTACTTTTAAATAGTACTATTAGCATACCAAATTTTGAAAAGATCCAACAGACGGATTGAATTTCATGCATATTACAACATCAACAAATATTGCTATCATGGTAGCACTTTTGCTGTCATGACAACTCCTTCGGACCAAATTCTGAAGCGTGCTGTTTCTCCGTTCGGTATCCGATTAATGTGATTTCAAAGCCCATACGAAGCTTATAAAAGGTTTTACTTGTGACCTAAATTTTAAAGAAATCCAACGGTCAGATTAAAATTTGGACACCGGATGTAAAAGTGTGGTTTTTTTGATAAAAATTATTTTCAAAATTGTCCAAATCTCATCCTAATGGTCACAAACTTGTGAAAACACTTTGGACACGTCAAATAGGACTAAAAACACCTGATAGAATATTTACATGATAGAAAAACTTTTTATACCAAAATTTAACCACCCGGGTGCCATTTCCCAAAATGGATCATAAACCCCCAAAATGCACAAATTACACAAGAGTGGCCAAAAATTATTTCAAATATCATATACACATATAAATACACACGCTAAACATTTTCACTTGGCTCAGAGATCTTTGTGGGGCCCACGTATCCACTCTCTCTATCTAAGGTGTATGTTTGCCCATAGCACACCATTTGTAATGTAACCACTTTGTATTTATTTGTGGAATCACATATATATTAAAATAAATATTTACTTGTAGTGAAAACTTGATCTACTAAATAAATTCATCGAAACCACACACCGTAGCCCAAGTTTCCTAGCCACAAGTCTATAAGCAAACAAAAATTCATACATAAGCCATACAATCCAAACATACTCACACACATAAACATAATCACATCCTACTGTCACCCTAATCCTAAATACATTACAATAGACTTGCTCAAAAGAAATGGATTACAATTCTTTACAATTCACAAACAACCCCTAGTTATGCTCCTTTCCCCATCCTCCACTGGTTCCTTCGCTTGGACCTGAAAATATTAAAAAGAAAGAAGTGAGACAACCACAGTCTCAGTAACATAAAAATCAGTAACATAAAAATCTATATTGATTATTACAAAGCAAGCAATAATTGAATAAACAAATAATAAATTTAACATAGTATATAATTTAGCCATTTAAAATGCATGAATGCATGACCTAGGCTGGTATGGCCTTTCATGACTAACAGAATACCCCCTGACACTCTTTAACTCGCAAGTAAACCTTATACCTACTTGTACCTCCACAGGCACAAAAGATAATATAAGGCATGATCTAATCCACTGAACCGCCTATACCCCTTCGACGTGAATCCTGAGTAATCAAAACTAACTCCCTTTCAGAGTCAGCCCGATTTACTCTCCATGTGAGGGTTACCTTGGCCTAAGCACTCAATCTCACACTTCATATGTCGAATTCCCTCCCCCACTGAGAGATGTCGAACACTCAATACACTAACCACTTTAGTGCATTGAGCCCACAATACGTGAGGCAACACTGAGTACTGGCAGTGTGCCATAGAATATCAAAAATCCACACCTTCTCATTGGTGAACTCCCACAGAGATCATGCCTTTTATTCGTGTCTACCTTTCCCAAGTATTGACCACTTCAACACTTTAAGGTAGTATAACATTTATAAATCTCCTTTAAACGGTTCCTTAGCCTATCTAAGGTACCTTACTTAGTTACACTTCCTTAAGTACAACTTCTATTGTTTATGATTACAATGCATGCAAACAAATTTCATTTTCATAAAAACATTGTTGTTAAATAATTAGAAAATATATTTGCACTATAATCAAAGTAGTACCCCATAACCCTTTATAAAGCACATTTAATCTTTTAAAACATGTAATGCATGATAGTTAGTAATATTTATTCAAAAAATAACTAAAACAAAGTAATAAAAAATATAAATTCCTGTTACCTCAACCTTTTGGTACCAAAAGGGTTTCTTTTATACAAAATAGGACTCAACTTATTTCTTAACTTCTGAACAAATTTCACCAACGATTCCTACAGTATATAAGTAATCCACATCACTTATCATGACAAATAACATTAATGAAGACTATAACTCATACCACACAACTTGAGTCAATGAGTCATAATCCATCCTAATGGTTCATATATTAAACCAACCATTCACATAATATTACTTAACCTACCAAAACCATTTATTAGCCATCACTAGGCTAATTTCTAATTTATATAATTTTTAATTAATTAAAAACCTTCACTTAGTGTCACTAACTTTCACCATTAGCCCTTATAATGAAAACCAAACTTTAATTTAAATCTTATTGGGCTCAAATAGAAAAATTATAACTAAATTAATAGACATAAACCATTAAGGAGCAAAACCCAATCTCTCAGGGTTTAATTTGTGTCCAAAACACCTCTTTTCATCCAATTATTCACTCAAAACATTATATCACTATATAGAAACTTAAAACATCCTCCCTAGAATTCAAAGAAATAAAAGCTTACAAGAATAAAGCCTTTAAGATCAAAATCTAGAAATTTTCTCTTTCGAAAATTGAAGAAAATCAAGAGGAATGGAAGAGGATTGAAGTAGGGAGTTTACCTATCGTGTAGCCGAGCTCGCAACGGTCGCAAAACCTCCTAAATTCAAACCTAACTCCCTCTCTTTCTCTTCTCTTCTTCCTCTCTCCCTCTCGTGTGTTTTGTTCTTTCCTTTCTAATTTAGTTTTTGCGTTCTGTTTCTGTTTAAAAAAGCTAATATAAGACTTTAGGGAAAATTACAAGAAAAGGCCCAACATTTTTTATTATAGCACAAAAGCTCGAGTCAACTTTGGTAATTTTTTTCATAGTTAAAAATAAAATAAAACCCAACTTTTGCTTAGTAAAATTCAAACTCTAGACCTCTATCAAATTATTATTAATTTTAATTTAATTATAGATATTTTATTTTATTTTTTAAAATAAATCCGAGTCTTAAAATTTTTGGCATGTTACACTAAGTCCCAAAGAAAAGGCTTCTGCTATCAGACACTATAAATAGGAAGAAGAAAAAACAGAGAAGGCAGTCAACACTCGATCAAGACTCGCGTAATTTACATTTACTAGTCCTTTTCAGTTCTTAGTTTGTAGTTTGTAATTTTCAAACACTTCAATAAAATTACACACTTGTTCTACCAAAGCCTACTATCTTTTTACATCCAAGCAAACTATGGTAAGGGAACTCAGGGCCCTTTCGTTATCTATTGAGACCCAGCGTCTCTGGCACACCTAGTATTTATTGTTCAACCATGAACAATTTGTGGCACTCCCAGTAGGACTTGTGTAACAAAGATGGCAAGGATGAGAAAAGATAAAAGGACTGATGAAATAAGTGCTAGTTCTCACAAACCAGAAGGGATCTTTGCGCATGCAGGATCAGAATACTTAATGCCCAATGCTAGAGCAGCTGATCATCGTGAGCATGTAGTGCTAGTGATAACAGATAGTAGCAGCACGAGCCCTGGCACCAAGTCAGGAAGTGGCCAACCCAACCTACTGATCATATCTAACAGACCTACGGCAAAAGTGTTGTGGCGAATTCAAGACCGGATGGATAAGTAACTGGAAGAGAAATAGAAGTTTTTTGCAATATCCCTAGAAACATCAAAACGCAGGGAGAAGGAACGATAGCAGATCATGATGTAGGTTATGCATGAAGGCATGAAGAATATAGCCGCATCATTGAAAAGCACCCATCAAGAAGCAGGCTCGAACATAAGGCCGCTCGGGAGGCAGCAAGCTGGAGACAATATAGGTACTGGCCATCAAGGTCGCATACTTGTAAGAGACATCCATAACCACCAAGTATTAGCACACACTCATCCGTTAATTAACCCTTTGTATTATCTATAAGATCCTGGCACGAGTGGCACAGGGGGCACGGTGGTAATGTCGAAATGTGCAGTCGAGCCTCAGAACCAACTAGTGAACATAGAGGCTCTAAGGATGCCATTCAAGATATATATGGACTAGGGCTGAGGCCAATCGGCCGCCCCACCTTCTCAAGACCTTATTCGGAGTATATAGACAGGGACAACCCATACCCTCGGGGATATAGGATCCCTGACTTCACATTGTTCTTAGGAGACAGTACACAGTCAACCCTGGAGCACATTGGGAGATCCAAAATCCAGTACAGCGAAATTACTAATTATGAAAACTTCGCTAACTTAAAGCTGAGGTTGTTTCCAAATACTCTCACAGGCTCGGCGTTCACATAGTATATGTCGCTACCTTGTAACTCAATCATCAGCTGGATAGAGATGGAGCAGAAGTTCCACATCCAATTCTATAAATCAGAGCTAGAAGTCAATATAGCGGAACTCTGCAGCTCACACAACGAGCTAGAGAGACAGCAGACTAATACTTGGTTAGGTTCAAACGTCTAAGGAGTAGGTGCCACGTGCCGCTTCCAGAAACCGAATTTGTCAAGCTGGCACAAGCAGGATTGGATATAGAGCTCCGAAAGAAATTTTAGGGGATGGAATTTCGAGATTTCTATGAACTTGCGACCACAGTGTGGGGTTATGAGGAACTACTCAAGGAAGAGGATCATCACTGACGGACTACAATTGGGACCTACTTTGGGGACCTAGACGTAATGGTGGCAGAACTGAAGAATGCTGGTAACTACACATGCCTGACTCTAATTAAGAAGGTTGGAGAACTGTCCAAAAGACCAAACGCAGTCCAGTACACCTTTGATATCACGAAAATAGAGAAAATTTTTAATTTCCTCCTCAAGGAAAACTTCATCTCCTTGCCCCTAAATCATAAGATTCCCTCAAAGGAAGAACAGAGAGGGAAGGAATACTACAAGTATCATCACTCATGGAGTCATAGTACAAAGCATGTTGGGGATTCAAGAATGTCATCCAGGACTAGATCAATAAGAGAGTTCTGAAATTCCCTAAGAAAGAATCCATGGTGGTAGACGACGACCAGTTTCCCCCATTTGCTACGGTCAACATGGTAGAGATAACCTCTAACAAATGATGGCTCAAGAAGGGTGATGGTAAACAAAAGGATGGAAGACCTTAGAACGTCTGGAATAAGGGTAAAGTAACTCAAAAAGATGCTAAGACAGTATGAAACTGCTTGAGGAAGCCTACAGGCTGGTCTAATAAGAACAGGTCTTCTAAATGGGATATAAGCCCGGAGAGGCAGAATATGAAAAGCCCGGATGGCTCCAAAGTAGTTTGGGACTGTTTAGGGGAAACTCAGAATGGACACAGTCAGTAGGAAAAGAAGGAAAATAGCAAACGACCCTCAGGATAGGATGTTGGCCCAGGAGGATTAGTGATGACAGAACCAGATGGATCTAAGGTGGTCTAGGATTGTTTAAGAGAACCATCTGGCAAATTTAACTTCTTTGTAAAGTACTCAACACCCCCTGGGTCAAATGAACTATTCGTGGGGACACCAATGAGTTGGGATATAGGCCCCGACGATTTACCATTACTATCGTCAATGCTTTCAGAAAATAGCACAAAGCTTCCTTCAAAAGCAAAAGCCACTTAGGGCTCAGGAAGGTTCGTTATGCTGCCTGGCAACGTTCCACTTCTGAAATGGAGAGTTGTGAGGCACAAAATTCTCAACTGCCTTAACAAGAACCCAGAAGTGACATCTTTAATGAAAACGGGCTACATAAAGGTACCTTGAACAGTAAAAAACCAAGATACAGGATAGCCCCAACATTCAACAAGAGGCTAGTAAGTTCAAAAGAAAGTCCACCAAGGATCAGGATGAAGAAAGCGAGGCCGAAAATCAAAAAAAGAGGACCATTCACGTTGGAGAAATACCACTTAACCTCTGCTGCGTGGTCTCGTTAACACTACCTTCTCAATTCCGGTCCACCATTGGCAATACCCAAGACCTGCAGGAGCAGAACTCCTTGAGGCCAACACAACGGGCCTATATCAGTATTGCCCTATGGAGCCAAGAGAATAGGAGGAGTATGAGCCTTAAGCATACAAGCTTAGAAAGAAAAAATTGTGGAGCCTGTCTGTCAAATTACTTTGCAAGCAATAGAAGGGAAACTAAAGCAAGCTGTCCTGGAGAAACCCAGCATGAAGATGACTCAACACCTGAAACCCTTGTACATCAAGGCACATTTCGATGGGAGACTAATGACTAGGGTCCTCGTTGGTAATGGATCAGTGGTGAACATTCTGCCACCTCGCATGATGATCAAGATGGGGCAAGAAAAGCATGACCTAATGCAAACTAAGGTATCAGTGGTAGGGTTCACTGGGACTGCATCTAAAGTCCTCAGTATATTGCCATTACAGGTTGATGTCGGGACCAAGTCGTCACCAACGGCCTTTTTCGTGATCAGCACTATAGCTTAATACCAGGCTCTCCTGGGACGGGATTGGATTCATGCCAATGAATGTGTATCCTCTTCATTATACCAGATGCTCCTGATGTGGAAAGGAGAGGAGGTATAAGTGGTCTGGGCTAAAGACAAGCCATTCACAACAGCTACTAACTTCATGGATGCGAGGTATTACAATACTGACGTGGGCCCATTCACATTCCAAAACACTCAAGGAATCCTTTCATGCAGAACAACACCAGACGCTATAGTGCCTCTAATCTCACAGACGTGTGAGCCCATCATAACTGGTCGATGACTAAAGCAAATGAAGAAAAGGCCGTAGCAGCCGCGGCCATCCAAAAGTTATGGTTGCACAATCTACAAGAGAAACTAGAAGACTACGGACCCGAGGTCTATGGGATTGAAGTTGTATATGAAGATGAGACTTAGAAGATAGCACAACTACACGAGTTAGACCCTACACTTCTGAAATTCAAAGATATAGCCCTAGAGGTCTAGGATCCACTAGAAGTAAACCTCGGATCCCAGAAGAGTCGAGGATCACATTTATTAGCTCACTACTAAATAAAGAACAGAAGGTTGCCATCAAGCTAACACTGCTGGAATTCAAGGACTACTTTGCATGGGATTATGATGAAATGCCAAGCCTAGCTAGGCAGCTGGTCGAACATAGGCTTCCTATAAAGCCAAACTATAGACTGTACCAACAGCCCGCCCGAAGAATGTCAGTAGAAGTGAAGCTACGAGTAAAGGAGGAGATCAAACGCCTCCTACAAACCGGATTCATACAGCCTTATAGGTATGCTTAGTGGCTATCAAACATAGTCCCAGTAATCAAGAAGAATGGAAAATTGCGATTTTGCGTAGATTTCCAAAACACAAACATGACCACACCTAAAGATGTGTATGCAATGCCTATTGCAGATAGGTTAATAGATGCTGGGGTCAAAAATGCTTTATTGTCATTTATGGATTGCTTCTCTAGATACAATCAAATATTTATCGCAAAAAAAGACGTTCATAAAACCGCTTTCAAGTGTCCGAGCTCCATTGGAACTTTTAAATGGATAGTTCTTTAGGCTAAAAAATGCTGGAGCCACCTATCAGCGGGCTATGAATGCCATCTTTTACGATATGATAGGAAAGAACCTAAAAGTATACATAGATGACATAATGATAAAATCTAAGAAGGCACATGATCATATTAAACATTTAAGGATGAGTTTCCTTCGAACGAGGGAGGTCGGCCTTAACTTAAATCCACTGAAGTATGCTTTTGGTGTAACTGTAGGTAACTTCCTTGGATTCCTAGTCCACAGAAGGGGGATTGAAGTAGACCGGAACAAAGCACGAGCTATCTTAGAGGCAAAGGTGCCGAGCAACAAGAAAGAACTTCAAAGGTTCCTAAGGTAGGTCAATTATATCAGGCATTTTATCTCAAATCTTGCAGGGAAGACAAAGGATTTTTTCGAACTCTTGAAACTTAAAGATGCCGAGGAATTCACCTGGACCAGACATCATTAGGCAGTCTTTGACAAGATTAAGAAACACTTGACAAAACCTTTGATCATAACAGCACCGAGGGAGAATACCTCATTTCTATTGTATTTAGCTTCTACCGCCACATCTATAGGTTGTATGTTAGCCCAAAATGTTGATGAGGGATGTGAGCAGGCAGTCTATTATTTAAGTAGGTGTTTAACTCCCACTGAGACTAGATATTCAGTTGTAGAAATAGTGTGTTTAGCGTTATATTATGCTTGTACTAAGTTAAGGCATTATATAATAAACACAGTTGTGTATGTGGTTTCTCATTCTGATCTGATTAAATACATGCTTAATCGGCCAATATAACGGGCCATATAGGAAAATGGAATTTGGCCTTAGCAGAATTTTTTTTAATATTTTTATCTCAAAAATTAGTAAAGGGCCAAGCGTTAGCAGACTTCTTGGCTAATCATCTCTCAGCCGAGCTCCCTGAAGATGAATAGGAATTACCAATGGTCTTAGTAGATCCTAGGCCCTGGGTACTTAAGTTCGATGGATCTAGCACTAAACAGGCATCTGGGGTGGAATAGTGATAACCTTTCCTACAGGGATAAAAATGATACTATCTTTTCAATTAAATTTTGAGTGTACTAACAACGAGACAGAGTACGAAGCACTACTCACGGGGCTTGAGATTCTTCAAGAAATGAAGGCCCGTGATGTGGTCATAGAAGGGATTCTCAGTGAGTCATTAAACAATTAATTGGCAAGTACAAGTGCACGAGCCTAGCTTTAGTGATGTATTATGCTGGGGCTTCCCAGATTCTAGAGGAGTTCGAAACAATAATGTTGATTCATGTTCCTCGAGCAAAAAACAGGGAAGCTAATGAATTGGCATAAATAGCATCAGGGCTAAGGTTGTTACTCGAGCTCACTAGAAAAGTAATTGTGGTGGAACGAAAAGAACATCCCTCAATCATTCAGCGTGGTTTGATAGTACAGTATAATACGGTCTCGCAAGGGTTAGCTCGAGATTGGAGAGATGATTTTAAGAGTTATCTTCAAGATCCTAGTCAACATTACCCTTACAGAACAAGGATATGTGCTCAATACTTTATTTTAATTGGAGATGAATTATACAGGAAAGGCCCGGATAGGTTATTACTTAAGTGTTTGGCCTTCACTATTATATGGAGGTTTTAAGACAAGTACATGAGGGAGTCTGTGGGACTCATCAGTCGGGGCTAAAGATGCAATGGCTAGTGCGTAGGCATGGATACTATTGACTGTCAATGACAAAAGACTGCATCAAATACACTAGGAGGTGCAAAAAGTGTCAGACTTACGGGCCAACACAACAAGTGCTAGCATCAGACATGCATTCGATTATCAAACCATGGCCTTTTCGGGGATAGGCCATGGATATAATAGGAAAAATCTATCCAGCTTCATCTAAGGGCCACTCATTCATCTTAGTGGCTACAAATTATTTCACTAAGTTAATTGAGGTCGTCCCTATGAAGAAAGTAAAATAGGGCGATGTTATCAACTTCGTACGGGAGCAAATTATGTTTCGTTTTGGGATTTCTTAAACAATCACAACAGACTAAGGGACAATGTTCATTGAAAGTGAATTCAAGGCCTTTGCCAAGGAAAGTGAGATTAAGTTTTTGGCATCCTCACCATATTATCCTCAGGCAAACGAACAAGCCGAAGCTTCTAACAAGCTCATCCTCGGAATTGTAAAGAAAACAATTGAAGAGAATCCTTGAAAATGGCACAAACGATTGGCCAAAACACTATGGGCGTATCGGACATCTAAAAGAGAAGCTATAGACACAAACTCGTATGTACTAACATATGGACACGAGGCCGTTTTGCCTGTGAAAATAGCAGTTTCCTCGCTACGTATTGCAAGTAGTCTAAGAAGACCATCTGACGACTACAACAAAGCCATAAAGATCGAGTTAATCCAATTAGACGAAATTCGCTTACAAGCACTCAATCATATGATAGCACAGAAGAAAGAAGTTTCAAGAATATACATTCAAAGGATAAGGCGGAAACATTTTCAGGTGGACGAGATCATATGGAAACTTACGTGGAATAAGATAACTATTTTTGATTGTCTTCTTATTAAGCTCACGGTAGTGAATATACATGCGCCATGAGCCATCCTTCTTTTTTACCAACATAATAGATGCAGTAAAAGGGAGCTACTCTCTTGTATCATTCCTGTAGCTAGCAACTCTCCCACCATTTTCTCAATAAGGTCCTTTTGGGCAGAAGAATAACAATAAGGCTTAAGATTAATAGGATTTGTCCTTTCTTGTAAAAGAATAGGGTGGTTATGACCCTTCCTAAAAGGGGGCAGACCTTTAGGTTCTTCAAAAAGATTGTTACATTCTTCCAAAAGGTCACCAACAGCCTTTAGAATGGTTTCTGTTGGTTGCACAGCATGGATTTGACTCTGAAACTGATTATTTTTTGCTAATTAGAGTAGAAATAATTAGCACCCATCTCTATTCTTAATTTCCAACTTGCTAGAATCAACCATTTTCCCTTTTAATGAAGGTTGTGCTTGCAAAACACACATTTTTCCATAAGTCCAAAACTACATAGTACCAAAAATATAATCTCAAAAAGCATAATGAAGGCTTTTAAGCCATTCCCAGCCTAACACAATATCATAAGTGTGTATGTTCATTATCCTAAGGTCTCGGCCAAAGTCTTCTCCTTGCATTTTTCATTTAAATGCCTTCCAAACACCATATATTTTCAATTTTCTAGCCCCTACAACCACTCTATTAGTCCATCCATCTTCTTCTTCATTCCAACCCAGCTTCTTTGCCAAATCATAATCGAGAAAATCATGGCTGCTTTCATTATCTATGAGAATTTGGATAGGTCTCCTTCCCACATATCCTTGAAGTCTCATAGAATTCATCCTAACTTCACCCTTAATGGCATGCACTAAAATTTGATGGCATTTAGGAGGAATTTCTCGTTCATTAGGGTCTATCTCATTAGGTTCCATCTCCTCTTCCTCCAGATTTTCATCCAGCTCTATTAATTACAATTGCATCTTGTGTCTTTGAGGGCAATTATAGCCTCTAAAAATTTTTTTATGACAGTAAAAGCAGAGGTTTTGTGCTCTGTGTTCTGCCTCCTCCTCTGGTGTTAATTTTGTGGGGATTTTAATCCTAGAAATAAATTGGCTAGAAGAAGAGGATGAATCTTTTGCTGTGTTGGACGCTGAGCTTCGCATGACTGAGGATTCTGAGGTTGGTCGTGCTGTTTTAGTTGTGTTTTGGCGAGACCCATCACGTGAGAAGCTCTATTTCAGTACTACCCAGGCATTTGCAAAACGCAAAGAGGCTGTGGAT
This sequence comes from Prosopis cineraria, assembly GCF_029017545.1. NCBI lineage: Eukaryota > Viridiplantae > Streptophyta > Magnoliopsida > Fabales > Fabaceae > Prosopis > Prosopis cineraria. Next base: position 40,888,244 of record NW_026555342.1, on the reverse strand, counting down.
GTCATGATGTTGCTCTGCAATGCGCAGGATACCTTTCTTGAGCACTTGTTTGTTTCTAGTGATCTCTGAAGGTTTATTTCTTGAAGTCGGGCTAGACTTCTTGCATCTTGAATAGTTGTAGGCTTAAGTAACTTCACTGGCCCAGCATATTCTTCTTGTAAACCCTTTAAATAGGTTTGCACCAAATACTCCTCAGTTAGGTCTAGCTTACACACAATTTCACCAAAAAAATCATTATAATCTCCTAAGCTCCCTGACTGTCACAGTCACATCAATTCTACCATGGGCGCTTCATAAGTGGGTCCAAATCGATTCTTTATAGCTTCCAAGTATTCTTCCCATCTAGTCGCACGTCTCCTTCTAGTACGCATGAAGCTTTGATGCCATTAAAAGGCCTTCTTATCGAGATGAATACTAGCTATCATGACTTTCCACGCGTTGGGGTGTTATCAAGTTGGAAGTACTTATCGCACTTCATGAGCCATCCAAGAACATCTCCTCTTTGAAATCTTGGAAACTCTATCTTAGTAAATCAGGTAAGAGGTTGGTATTCTCATTCTTGTCTTGGTCACTGGCATCCTTCTCCAATTCTTTGCTAGTGTCCTTCTGCCTTATTGGAGTCTGTCTCGTGTGAATTCGAGACTCTTCCACTGTGCGGACAAGTTCTATGATCTAGGCAGTGAGTCCTTCAATCTGATTTTCAACCACCATGAGTCTGGCATCTGTTTCTTTAGCCATTCTTGTTTGCAGATGAGTGACGGGCATATAAGGGAGGAAGGATAGGATCTGATACCATTGTTAGGATACAAAGAGATGAAGAGAGAAGAAGAGAGATAGGCAGACGAGAAGGAAAGAACAGAAGAAAGTTTAGATGAGACGTTTTTGAATAGTGCATTTTATTAAAATGAGTTCAACCACACACTGTGTATCTGAACTTGGGTATTTATAGGGCTGGACTATTAAACTAAATAATAGTAATAATACCAATCCATAAAAATAACATTTATACCCCTGTCCCAACTAATTCCTATAGCTCTTAATATTTTCATATCACTATATGCCTACATATTTGACATGGGTTTTGAGGGAAACTATGTCATAGAGATGGACAGACCAAAGCCAATCACAATATTTGTAGTAAACTTTGACAAGGTATAAGTGGTCCTTTGCTTTATAAAATGCTTTCCTTTCTTTGTATTAAACTAAAGTCAATTTATGTCAAATTCAATCAAACTACTTGCAATGCTTAGAAGTTTTAGTTGGTTGATTACTATAAATGGAAAAATTAGTGAACGGAGGAATTGGTTTTTCTTGTTTCTACTATCTTCAAACAACGATTGTCACTAGGTTTTCATTTCTTTTTCTCACTAAATTCTTAGAAAACTAGTGAGAATGGTTTACTAATAAAGAAATTGATCTTGATAGTTTAATGTGTGGGAAACTTCTTGAGCTAACTGAGGATAATATTACAAAACAAGGAGATTACATTTATCATTATAACTACAATAGGGGAATCCCAAGTTTGGCTAGGGTCTTACAGGTATGAAACAATTTGGTGCCAAACTTATCTTTCTGTGTATAATCTAATTGCTAGCCAAAATCTATTTCTAGTGTGTGCTCAGGGAACTATCATTAAAGGTGGGAATCAAGGTGGGCTCGGCCATTAAGGGCTCAAGCCCTAAAGCCCGATTATTCAAAATTTAATCTATTTCTAAGGCTTAGCCCTTATTTACAAGGCTCAAGGCCCAGCCTCTAAGCCATCTTTCTCACAAAAAAATTATTTTAATTTAAATAAAATATTTTAAAATTTAATATAAAATAAATTAAAGTCCCATATAAAATTCAACATAAATTCGACAAAGATTTACAATTTTAAATTTAAGATATATATTAAAATCTTCATTAATATAAATTAAAATTCTCCTCATCATCATTTAAAAATAAAATATTAAATCCCTTATATGAAGGTATACTTGTTGAAAATAGAGGTATAGATTTAATATTAATTATCTCTACAACTTTTTCTTCATTACTTATAATAAATATTAATCAAATTGTATCATTCTTAGTCAAATATATATATATATATGTATGTATGTATGTACATATATATATATATATTAAGATAACCCAGCTTATTAGGGCTTAAAAGGCCGCCCGAACCCGAACCCTTTTTAATAGAATTTATCAAGATTAGGCCCTTAAGCTCAATTACTTTAAAAAAATAATTTCTAAACCCCAAACCTTTATTTAAATAGGGCCTTCATGCTTGGCCCTTTAAGTGCAGCCCGTATTCCCGATTCTAACTATCATTCCAATTTTCAAGTGAATTCTTGTTTTCACATTTCAGCTATCAGACTCGGACAACAAAACCATCTTCACTTGTCATCCTGTTTGTGTATTATCTTTCTTTATGTGTTTTTCTATAGTTAGATGATTTAATAACATGAATACTACTCATAATAAGTACTTGTAATGATCTCAAAAGTTAATATTTTGTAATTGTTTGATATAGTCTTTCATCTAATTTAGTGTGTTCAAACAATGGATGCTGGTGATTATATACTCTTCATCATGTATCCTTGTAGAGATAATTAAAAAACTTTTACCATGTCTTCTGCTGACAGTTTAATTTTTTAGAATTGGAGTAAAGTGTTGGTGTGCCTTATATCAACCTCAAGACAATTAAACTTTGCTGAGTCTTTTTTATAGAACACTTTTAAAAATTGTCTTCTACATTAATTCACACACATAGAGATCAGAACACAAAAAATAAGCTTATCAGTCATAAGGTAGATCTCTTTTGGCAAGTTATATATGCTGCAAAATTCATATGACTTATTTAAGTGGTTTGCTTTGGTCTTTTTATATAGAACACTTTTAAAAACTGTCTTGTGCATTAATTACTTTTTCACAAAAATACCCTTCATTACTTCACATTTAATTAATTAGGTGGAAAAATTAACTGTGATAAAATTAAGATGTGTAATTTCCATAGTTTTCATGGTTGATTATTGACTTCATCTAAAACAATGTCATCTCATACTTGCTGGTATAGTAGATGAGACTGGATATCTTGTACACAAGTACACTAAACACAAGAATTTTGTACACTTCTTGATATCCAATATTATAAAATTAACATAATTGCTTACCAAAATCTTTTTGAAGTTGTAAAACCATATCTGATTAAATACAATCATCATATAGTTTTATGCCTGATTTTTTTCTGTTATTTGTTTTTAGAACCTTTCAGTATGTCTTGGTCTAAATTCTGGTATTATGATTAAAAAAAAGTGTTCAAACAAGTTCATCATGTATTAATTCCTTTATTTTATTATGATTATTATTATTTTTTAAAGAAGGAAAGCATATAGAAAATGCATTGCCAATCATGTATTATGATTATTCTTATTATGATTATTAAATAGGTGAGTTTGTTCATAATTAATATGATATTTATGATTTAATTAAATTATTTTTCTTTAATATTTTTTGCAGCTAGAATATGATTGGGTACTTTTTAGCTAAGAATGGTGTTAGATACACTTGTTTGTGCCATGTAAGCACGGGAGGATTGACAATGTTTTTGAATTATTTGGTTATAATTTACATTATAATCATATAAATTATAGTATTGAATAAATTAGTTGTTGATCTCTTGTGTGTATATATATATATATATATTGAAATTTCTTATTGCTTGTATTTTTGCATTAATTATATAAATAATTTTTTATATATTGTTCATGATGTACAATGCACGCAAGGAATAGTAAATGAATTAATTTTTTTTTAAATTAACCTACTAGAGCATTTTGAGAAAAAAAAAGCTCCTCTAAAGGTCTCATAAGAGAACATTCCTAAATAAAAATGCTTCGGTAAGCATACCCTATGAGAGCATTTACATGAAAAAAAGCTTCGATAGGCCTAACATACAAAAGCCTTTCTTACCTAAAATGCTCCTGTAGGCCCACTTTACTGGAGTGTTTCTAAAACACTCCCATACATATGAGAGCGCTAGCTTTCGAAATGTTTTCAAAATATTAAAATAAATGCTTCGAACAAGCTTTTTTGTAATAGTGATTTATTTGTAAGAAAAAATTAATCAAATATAGTACTCCCTCTGTCTTACATTATAACACACTTTTAGATAAAATTTTATATACCAATAAATCTCATTAAATGTATTTAACAACTTTATCTTTTTAAAATAAAAATATAATATCAAGGCCTGAAAATAAGACGTGATTAGCATAGAATATAGAAACAAAACTTATACTCCAGAAACCTTAACTTGGGGAGGGAATTTTTTTCCCCCTCTCATGGACACATTTTGTCGAGGATTAGACCACAATCTATGTGAGTCATATAGCAAAAGCTTTAATAATTTTGTAAAAGTTTTGACATAACCTTCCTTAAAAATAAGACCTTTCAAAAAATTTACAATAATAATTCTCAATACAAAATAGCATCAAAGAGCTCTGCTCGTAGCAGACAAATCATGCATAATATATATAATGGTTCTAACTATAGTTATGTAAAGCACTGAGAATAACATTTCTAAAACACAAATGTAAAATTTAAATTTTTACATCAATGTAAATCTTTCAGTTCAAGTCAAAAGGTAGCTCCTCAATAGTCAGTTGGAAGTACATTCAACTATAATATCTAGGACCAAAATAATTTCTTAATGAATAACATCCCAACAATGATAAAATTTAAAAGAATAAATTGAATACTTAAGTAATTATATAAATAGTTGAAAAGAAAAGAATAGTTCAATAAAATATACTCATTTAATCTTGGAATCAAAATCATAAACCATTAAATTTACAATAACAAAGCAATCTTATCATTTGATCTTGAGAAATCAATAAATTGAATCAATAAATAAAATAAATAAAAATAGAAACATTTACTAAATAAAACCAACGAAGTATAAATTTCACAAATCATTTAAAAGTTAATATTCTGAGGACTTCACAAAATAGATAACAAATGTGAATACATAATCCACAAAGGTAAATAACTAAATGCAACTTATGCTACGAAGCAAATGTGAACACACAGTCTACAAGAGTAAGTAACTAAACACGTCTCGAAACCACGAAAACAAACGTGTAAATACAATCCACGAGGCTAATACCAATTGAATGCGACTCAAAACCACGAAAACAAACACATATTAGACCCATGATAATAAATGTGAGAACAAAGCTCACGAAATCAAACTAACTAGCCATTGACCATAGTGCGTCAAAAGCTAACGAAACTGCCATTAACAATCAATGCTTTATATTTAGTCGTCTTTTAAAATCAACTTTCAAACATGCATGGAAATTTCCATAACAAACATTTTATAATTTTAGTAACAATTCCATGCATGACTTTATCAAATAAAATTCATTTGAACTTATGTACATACTTTATCATTTCAGCACAATATAATTTCACATAACAAATTGATCCATTAATGTAGAATTATCCAATAAAAAAAACATTCTTTCATAAATGTGGTTTACTAACAATAAAATAAAAAAAATGGCATTAATAAATTTTATAAAGGAAATTTTATTGATAAATTAATTGGGACGCTATTTATTTACCTGATGATTTCCAAATTCAAAGATATAATCCTTCCAAATTTCTCCTCTTTCAAATATTCTGTAAAACATAATAAGACTTTAAAAAGCTTTCTACAAGTTTAAAGACTCCTTTCCAACACTATCACAACCACAATCAATATAAATAATTCAAAATTTTCCCAAACATCATAATTTTTGGTACAATTTTTGTACGATACAATAGCCATAACTAATTACTTAATTGATATCTGATTCTCTATTGGACTTTTTAAAAAACACCTAATGTGCATTAGCTTCCCATCTATTCAATCAAGCTTTTTAACCTTCAACTTCTTGCCTAACAAATCTCCATATATCCATACTTAAATTTATCATGCTTTCCCAATCAAATTTCCTTTCAGAATCAAGTAATCTTAAAGAAAAATCATACACAGCACAGCACCTACCTCTTATTCTCATAGGCCAAAACTTTCAATTTAATTCAAAGGCCCCCATTTAGTCAATCATGCACAGTAGCAGCAGCAGCGAGTTAAAAAAAATAAAAAAAATGAAATTGCACTCAAACACACACACGGACTAATAGGCAGGAGAAGACTCAGGTCCGCACCTTGAATCATGAACGCCAAAAGCAGGGAAAATTTCAAAGCTCCCTTAAACTAGATTAGCAATGGCAAGCACGAAAGAGTGATAGAAGGAGACCTTGGCTGCACAGACAAGCAGAAGCAAGAAGACGATCCTCACCTACAATGGTTGCCTAGGGATAGTACGGAGAAGACTACGCCGCGCTTGGCCGTCTCTGCCGCACGAAGAGAAAGAAGATGAGGAATCAGCGGTGAGGCAGGGGAAAGGGGAAACTCGTGACTCAGACTTCTAGCACGGCAGATCATCACGAACCCACGATCACCTATGCCAGCGAACTACAATGGAGGACGAACGGTGGATATTGAACGGAACTCTCCTTCTCTCTCTGCTCTAGAACCAGATCGAAGATGAGGGAAAACAGAAACATCCAACGCATGCTCTGATTTACTCTCAATTCTTCATACTATTTATTATTATTATTTTTTAAAACAAGGGCCTTATAGTAATTTCACCACATTGAAGTAAAAGTTAAAAAAATCTTTTGCCCAATGAAGATTCGGACGGGAGACCTAGCGTGTGTTTGGACAGGAATAATAATCAATTTTGGAGTCTAAAATTGATTTTTGGAACCAAATTATCCAAACAGTTAAAAAAATTTAAAATTAATTATTGGCTTAAACGTGTATTTTTTCAAAAGCTCTCTGATCAGCTTTTTGAGAAAAGTTGATTGAAAGTGTTGGAAAAAATTATAAAAAAAGCCTAAAAAAATTATAAAAAAGACACAACATTAAATAAAAATAAAATTAAACTCTCTTCTCTTATTTTTTTTCAATAAAATTTAAATTTTATATGCTCAAAAAATTGATATTTTGTATTTAAAAATTAAATTATATAGTAATTTATATGGTTAAAATTGATTATAATTAAATTATGCAAACATCTTTAATTCTGTTAAAATTAATTTTAGAAAAATAATATCCAAATAAATTGTGTTATGACATAATCAATTATGATTAAAATCTATCACTTAATCAATTATTTTTATAATCCATTATACCCGACTAAAATCCAAATGAGTAACTAAATATAAGATCCAAAATCATTTTCATTGAACCACTAATTTTATTTAATTAAATCCAATTCAAAATTAATAAAAATACACTTAAAACACCTTATTATATATTTTAATTTTATTTAATGTTTCTGAGTTATTACATTTAAACTTTTAAAAATACTAATTATTTAATATATTAAAAAGAGAATAGATGGAAATTAATTATAGAGAAAGAAAGGATGATATAAGAATTATTGTATTTAATAAAACCTTAATTTACATAAAATATCTTATATTTTAAAGTGAAGGAACTCCTTTAAAAGTGTCCTATAGCTTAGGATGAAGGGAGTATAAATATAGATGCATGGGAAAGTAAAACAATCAAGCTTTAAGATTGTGCAATGAAACTCAATTATGCGTCACTTGACTTGGTAAAACTATCATTGAAAGCATCACATTAAATGTATTGTAATGATCCAAAAATTTAATTAAAATTAAAATTTATGGTGAGGTGTTTTAGTGGCATTTTTATATATAATTTGAGAGAGTTTAACAAGAGTGAATTGGCATCTTAGTGGCAATAATTGTGGGCCTTTATTTATGTATAGGTCCTAAGTTCGTATCTGATGCGAGTGGCTCTCATTCACTTGTTAGCCGTTCACGTGTGTGTAGTTGCTGATAAGAAACAAATTGGTTCCACAAGAATACAGTTTATCATCTTCTTACTTCCCACGTTGGCAAGCTTCATTATTGATGTTCCTACACTCTGGTACGTATATGGAAATATGCGTGTGTGTGCGCGCGTAAAATAATTTTTTTTAAGCTTAATCAACTTGGTTTAATTTTCCATCTATTATTATGTACTTGAAGACAAATATCATTTGTTTAACAAATTGATCACTCCTTGTATTTAATGATATTTGATATATTTTAAGGAATCATCATTGAATTTTATGTGAGAATTTTCTAAATATCAAGGAATATTTGAGTTTTGTGCATTAGGGAGATTTGTTATGGAAATGTCTTAAAAATTTATTGAATATCGGTTCAATTTAGATGTATAAACTCCTCACTGGTTTTTGGGTTATTTATTTATAGGATCGATGAATCTAGTGAAGCAAGAGTAAGAAATTTAACATATCAAGGAGGATATAAATTACTGTAATGCCAACTAGTTCTTTAAAATCTCGTCTTTTCCCACTTCTTTGTATATTCTAAATTAAAAAATGATTAATTTTAGCCACTATTTTCCCTTAGCTTTGCTTAATAATGCTAAAGCCCCAAAATTGCTAAATCCTTTGCAAGCTGGTCCTTGTATTTTTTTTAAATTATATTCTATTTAAATTTTTGAGATGTTATATGGAGCCGGAGAGAGATATTAGGTTTATAGAATAAATTACCAGTAATGGAGATGTATATAGTTTGGAGACCCAGTACTGCAATAATGATAGGACACTAATGATCACTACTTCTGAGATTTGAAATCATTACTGCAATAAATTTCTAACATTTGTGTGATGGCGTTAATAGTTTTTACCTACATTCATAATTTCATTTTTGATGAACTGATAATTTAATTTATATTTTGTTGATTGTTTATTTATGAGTTTTTTTTGTTTAATTGAGTAACTTAATCATTCACTTTTGAGATATAGATAGATTTCATTGTTTCAATGTATGAATTGATTTTGATTCGCAACAGTACTGCTTTTGTCAATCAAAAAATTTTGGTGTATTCATATATTGCCTTTAACTTAAAATTAGAACCTCAAAACCAAAATAGTCAATGATTTCATCCATTACAGTAGGCAATAATGTCTCCATGATGTACTCATTCATTCCTTTACAGCATGTCATATACACATTTTCCTAATTTCAATTTCTTATAAGTAAACATATAGCTTGGCTAGCTGCTTCTCTAACCAGACAGTAAACTTGTAACTGACCCAATTGAGTGTGAAGGAAAAAAATATTTCCCAAACTAATTTCAAACTATCATATGTTTATATACTTATGCTATTAGGCACTCCTCTACAAGTTGCTCCTGGACCAGAACTAGCCATTAGCAGCTCATATGGTGGAATTCCAGCCCCACATCTATTTTTCAAACTTGGGTCTTTATTTCTCTTCTCAATCTCCTTTTCTATTCTTTTTAATTCCATTGAGAACCTATAGAATGCCTCTACGATTTCAGGATCATCAGACCAATATGAAAGATCCTTCCTTTGTCCCAAATACTCTTCCCCTGTAAAATGTTGTGAAAGAATGTTGACCACAGCCAAATACTTTGTGGTCTGAAACAAGTCAGGCATTGAGCTCAAAAGGTACCCTTCTGGGTCCTTCATGAACTCTTTGTACTCTGGGCCATCTTCTTGAGGTAATAGCCTTTTCATCAATGGGGGACGCATTGGGACATACCCTCCATAAGGGTACTGCCCAAAGTTCACTGCAGAATGCTGTACTGATGCGATCCAAATCAGAGTTGTGAGAACCGAAATGAGGTCACTAGGAGTTGATAGTTTAGGCCACCAGCTTGCATGTTTGTGATCTGCATGGCCAACATTGATTACCTCACTATACCAAGCCTGAAGTTCATAATCTGATTGAACCATGAGCCCATCGCGATAATAGTATGTCACATAGGTCCTAACCCATTTCTCTATTGCAAACCAAATGGGAAGGCCATCATTTGCATAGGGATAGTCTTCGATGAGCAATTTCAGTCCATAGGGTTTGGTTTGGTCAGGTTCAGCTAATCCTCTGCATTATTAAGAGTTCATTAGTCTTTATATTTAGTAGAACATCACGAATTGAGATTAAAAAAATGTGAGTTTAGAATCCAAACCTTCTTATAAGATCATTAGGAAGGGCTTCCATGTCGAGACGCCACCAATCTTTGTAAGCAGCGGAAACAATGTGGTTACAATATTTACCACAGGAGAAGTCGGATTCAATGATGCCTCCAGCATTGATGAGAGATTCTCGAGCTAGAGCATTTATTTGCAAGGTGTCTTTCATATGAGGCTTTAGAAGCTTGAAAATTGGGTGCATCACATTCAATTGCCTATGAGCTGCTATAATAAATGGTTCCATGCATGCGTGTGTCCTTAACCTATACATGTACAAAGATGATTTCAAGTTTAGCCATTAAAATTTGATTGATTAATTGGTTTGAACAAAAAAATACCTCAATAGAGATTGGATTTATAGAAGTGTTTACCAGTGTTGGACAAGCTGGTGGACTCCGGAATCATTGGAGCAAACATGTGCTTTGCCAAGTTGCCACAGCCAATAAGAGTTGGAATCCTCAGGAGGAGTTAGGACTTGTTTCGACAAATGATTTGGATATCCTTGTGGAAGACTGAGCTCAATTGCTATAGACTTCAAAGTTCCCAGTCTAGTCAAAAAGAAGACGGTGCGAGTCGCATAAGCCTTCCTATCTTCTTGAGCATTTATGCCTTTGAGAAATGGGATATAAGCGTCATGGTAATCCAATATGAATAACTTATTCTCGTCCAAAGCCTGTAACATGGAAAAAATAAAACTATATTTAGACTTTCAAATGTACCGGGAAAAAATAAGTATCTAACGTTACTTGTTAAAAAATCAAGAATATAAACTTAAAAATTGCAAGTTTTACTTAGCTAATTTTTTTTTAAAAGAAAAAAAGACTTAAAAAAAATGATACCTCTTGTACAGACATTCCATGAAGGAAGGGCAAAATGTGTTCGTCTTTGAGTGCAGAATCTTGCGGACCATACAAAGATGGATCTAAATCAGTCTTTGGAGGAAAGGTCTGCAAAAGTTTAGAGGTTAGAAAATTTAGGATACATCTTCAGTTTGGTTTGTTTTATTTTTTGAAAAATTTGATAAATTTTCTTTAGGCTATTATATATACTTACTTGGAGCCTTTTTATGCTTAAAGGGTTGATGCCAGCTAATGTCTGACGGCCAAGTTCCTCATCTAGCATACAAGAGACACTGTTCTTTCCTGCAATCATTGGAAATTTTGTGTACTTAGGATATTTTACAATTCAAAAGTTTATAACGAATTGAAAATTTTTACAGAACTAAATGTTGGAAAATAACTATACATACCTCTGATAAGGTTTGGAGAACTGAATTTGAAGTACTCATCGAAAGAATCTTGGATCTTAGTGCTCGAATCTCTACACTTCAATTCTTGCGCAGTCTTTCCACTGTAAATGCTGGTAACATCTGAAAACTGCTTGAAAGCTCCACATTTTGTGACACAAGTTTTGAAGAAAGGAATAAGATTCCGAGTTATTCCTTTTGTTCTTTCCACATCCAGAGCTTCGGTTCTAATCTCATCAAATACTTCATCTCTCGGCACATAAGTTTCATTGAATGCATTTACTGGTGTCTCAGCTTTCTGGTCTGTTAAAAATGTAAATTATCTATGAAACTTTATTGTACAATAATCAATAATATGTTAATATATATTAATCTAAATTATAATTTTTTTTCTGTTTATATATACAAGTTAGTGGGTAGCTTTACTCTTATTGCGTACTATATCCATGTTGTTTCATCTTAAATCTTGAAAAATATTTAAGCTTCCATTTAGTTGAATTAATTTCTTGTTGGATTATAATAACCGTAGTCCGATTGGGATCAAGATATTATATCAAATTAAATATTATTTAATTTAATATACTGATTAAATTAGTTTTAATCAAATTAAGAATTAAATAAATATTTAATATTGATTGAATCCAATATATCTTATTAATTAAAATATTATATTTGTATATTTGTAGGAATTTATCTTATTGTTTTCAATCTCTCGTTAAGAGAATATTTAATTTACCATGATATGATTGCCCAGTTTAACTCAACCACCCATACATCGTATGTAGGCATTGACGAACCTACGCTGGAAGCTAGGAAACTCTTGCATGATAAGACGCAAGAAAATTGCACATGCTCTCATACAAAATTTCATTCGTCTCCATCATTAAAAAAAAAAAAAACAAATTTACTTACCCCCTTCACTTACCCAATATAAATTTGTATGACGTAAGCGACTAAAAAAATTATCCTATTAAAAGATAATTTTTATGTTAGTATAATTGTATGCCTTTGTTATTAGTATTTAATTTATTATGTTATTTCCTTAAATATTTTTATAAAAAATATGAATATTTATTTTAAATATGAATAATGCCTCCATTAACTTATTTTTCCAAGTCCGTCACTCTATATAGGGCTAGCTAGGTGAAGAGAAGAGACATACTAGAGTTGAATAGCCACTCTCATATTTACTCCTCTCTCTTGTAAGGTACATCAGTTGTGCTTCACCAGTATCTGGTATGATTAAGACTCTACACTTCACCCTTATGTGGTGTAATTCTACGTGGTTTAGTGGTCGTCATCTTTTTATGAAGTGAAGTTATCAGCGTGGTAGCTAGGGTTCATTACTCACCATAAACACAAGGAGGACGACCAGTTCGGCATCGTCTAGGGTAGGGGTATTGATGGCCACCAAATATAGGCCTAAAATCCAATCTAGTTTTGTCTGGATTCCCCAAATCATTGTACACGTCATAGTCATAAATCCTATCACCATATTGTCTAACACCTTTTCCTCCTCCTCCTCTTGCCTGCCTTAGCTCTTCTCTTCTTAGTTCTCTTAGACCCGCCGGGGTGTCCCAAGGTAAATGAACCTTTTTGAAACATTAATTAATCAGTCTCAAGTTGACAGCAAGAAAGAAAAACAAGGGTTAGGGTATCTAATTTACCTTTCTCTAATGTTCTTATAATGTCCTGTTTTTCAATCTTCATTTCTCTTTGAATTATTGGTTTCTATAAAAAACAAGAGATACGTTTTTTTTTAAAGTAAACATAATTTTTAATCCATATACTTTATTTACATTTTACTTTTAATTTTTATATTTTTTTTGGTATTTTAAATCCATATACTTTTACTTTTTATTATTTTCTATACCTCTGTGAACAAAATATAGGAACTTTAGAAGAATTTAAAATAATAAAAAATAAAAGTGTAAGGATTTAGAATTAAAAAAAAGTATGGAGACCAAAAATGAAATGCAAGTAAAGTAAAGGGATCAAAAGTTATATTTATCCTTTTTTTAATAATTTTTCAAAGATAAAAGTGTGCACTTTTGATAATTTTCACTATAAAAAAATCATAAACACAAAACGGTTCCATTTTGGGACTTTAAGATGTCAAATTGTTTCTTATTTTATAAGAAGTCAATGATCCAAAAAATAATTAAAAAAAATTGAAATTGAAAAGGGAAGGTATTACAAAGAACATTAGAGACTCCTAAGCCAAAAATCTCAACTTTGGAACGAATTTGTTGTGGCTAATTAGTGATAAAGAAATGAAACATCACATTTGCACTTACCTTGTTAGAGAAGAAAATTCTCTTCTCTGGCTGAAGCATCTCAGGTTGAACCCAAGAATTGCAAGGAAAATGGAAAATGCCTTCAATGACAATGCCTTCTAAAAAAAACTCCTTCTCATTTTTATTCAACACAGTGATTGCTCCTGGTATACCAAAATCTGAATCAATCTCAAATTCTACTTTGCAAGTGGTCCTGGAAGCCCCCACCTTCACTTCCTTCATCCACTCCAGTACAGCAGCTTTGCTCACCTTTGGTTCCATTGTTCCTTCATTTTCATATGAACAGTACCAATTGAGACCACATGTATACATATATTTGGGGATAAATGGAAAATGGGCTCAAAAATCATAGGTCTAAAAGTATCTAGAATCCTAAGCTCCTTAATTTTGTTACAATATTCCTCTTCAACTTTTTAAAATGGTGAAATATTATCCCTACCATTAACAAATATGAATTTTAATTATTAGTTGACCAAAACATGACAAAAAATTAAAGAACCAAAAAATCCTTGGTCTTTTTTTTTGTAATTTTTGGATCTTATTTATAATAGCTGGGTCATTTTTTATAATTTTTTGATCTTTTTCTTTAATTTTCTAGTTAACTAATGCTTACAGTTAAATTTTATTAATTATTACAGAGGTGACATTGCACTATTCTTAAAAGTTGAAGTGAAATATTATACTTAAAATAAGTTTAAAGTCTCATATGTTTGGCTTATATATAATAGGCATTATATTAACAAGAGACGCTTGAATCGAACCAAAAATGAACGGATAAACAATAAATAAATAAAAAAATAAAAACTTACTAGGGTCAACTTCAGTGCTCACTAACTGCATAACCATGCCCCTCCCAGGCGTGATTTTGTTGAAATCTTCAAAATGTTGAAGCATCATCGACGTCATCGCATTCTCTACATATTTGCTATTCTTGACAGTTACCATGGCAGTTACTGTCACCATCGTCGTCTCGTCCGATGCCGGCTTCGACTCAGCACCCTCGGTAACAGTTGAGAGTGGTGAAACAGTTTGTTGCACCACCACCTTCTTCTTTTTCTGCTCATTTGTTTCTTGAACTGATGAGCAATAGAAAGTTGGAGACAAGGAAATTCTATGCTGCTTGCTGGTGCAGCGTTTTAAGTAAAATAATGGCCCTATAGAAGCACCAAAACGAAATGCTTCCACCATAGATTGGCCCATAATCTCTTTTGTAAAAGTCATACCTGGTGTTTTCTCTTCTAAGCGACTACCCTATATAAGACTATATGGTTGAGACTTGGAATCTCGAAATCTTGAACTAGGATTACAATATATGATCAGGGAAGTGAAATGTGCTGCATTTATAGGCTTTTTTTTTTTTTTTTTTTGTGGGGGGGGGGGCGCGCGGAAGGTTCCACGTGTGACTCAAACACGTTTCAACATACGCGGAAAGATTTCTTGAATCCGTTGACAAAGTATGAATAATGTGATATATATGTCTATTGGTTGTTCAAGTAATCCTCATAAAACTGGCAGATATGTGACTAATTTCTAGAGTAATCTGAACATCATTTAAGAGGTTGTCATTTTCCAAACGATGATCTCTATACACATATTCAAGAATTAAACTTTAGAATGACATTTAAGAGACTCAGACTGCTACAATAAATGTCACATCCACTAAGTTATATGGCAACAATATTTTAGTTGTTAAACGTCAATCCATAATAATTTTTTTATTATCAAATAAGTAACTACTGATGTGTAAAGGATGAAAGACAGTTGAGTCTCAAAATAATAATAATAATAATAATAATAATAATAATATATTAAGATGTGTGCTGGTACCAACGGGATTATACTTCCTTTACAATATAATGAATTAATATTTAAATTTTTATTAAAAAAGATATCTATATTTAGTGCTCAATCATATCTCAAATAGGATTATCTCTAGTAGAAAGCTATTTATGGGCAGTTAAAAAAAAAAGAAAAAGATGCTGGCTTATCACAGTGGAAAGAAATGAGTTAATTCATTAAAAAGACATAATGTAAAATTAATACTAGAAAATAGGTGATTTGCAACTGACTAAAAAGCGCTCCAAATCCATCCCAAATTTATGCAGGTTGAGATTGAATGTTGGTTCCAAAAAACTCGCAACAAAATTTGGCACGGATTATTCTAACTCTAATATTTTGTCTCAGACATAATTGGGACGGAATTTAGGGTCACAAAATTGCGACACCATTTGGGACTAATTATTCCATCCCAAACTGTTTGTGATGAACTTTTGCAAAAAAAAAAAAAATCCAATCATAAAATATTGAAATGTAGCTAGTTTCAGTTAAGAAGTTATTAATTGACTTTTTTTTTCCTTTTTAAAACCTATGGGATATAAAACGATGGGCAGGAAGTTACGGAACTGAGAAACTTAGGGTCTGTTTGGTTTCTACTTCTATTTTTTTAATTTTAAAAACTGTTTTATTGTACAGATTTTAAAATTGTTTTTAAAAACAAAATAAAATGAAAATCTATTTGGTTATGTTATTTTAAAAACAGTTTTAAAATTACAAAATAGGCTGATAGTGATAGTTATAGGTAGTTAATGACAATAATTTATAATAAAAATTGATTAAGCTAATTGTAATCTTCAGTAATCAAATATAGCGTATTTTAAAAATTATCATACAAAATTAAAAATAAAAAGAAAAAGAAAAGTGGGATGGGTCTATAGTACTCATCCTACCGTGAAAACCTTATATTATAGATCATTGATTGTGGGAATAAATTATGGATTGTTGAATTAACAATCATTTTTTGTCTCTGAACTGTATATAGAGATCACAAATGCTTCTAAATTTAATTATGAGTATATTTTGCCTCTCAATTTTAAAGATTCACTTCTCCATCACCTTTTCATTTTTTTTATCACTAATTGACTGTTACTAGGTTCCATATTATATCTTGTTAACATTTTTTATTATAAAATATTTGAGTTGAAATGTAAAAATGACATTTTGAATGGAAGTTAAGGGGTATAAATGACCTTTAAGTTGTTAAAAAATATTTTAAAAATAGTGGGACCCACTAATAATTAACTGATATTAAGTGTTTTTAAAGTGAAGGTGATGACGGAGAGAATCTTTAAAATTAAGCGATAAAATTAACCTATTATTAAGTTTAAGAACATTTATAACTTTTCGTGTATAATTCAAAGATAAAAAATGACCCTTAAATCTTGATAGTTTATAGGTAAAACGGGCTCCCATAGTATCCCTTACTGCAGTTTTTTGCATATATGAAGATGCAAGCTAATGGAAATGGAAACAAACGAGTTACTTTTCTGGCCTTATTTTTAGGATAGTGATAGAAAATTAATTTTAATTTTATTTATATGATATTTTATTATCTGTTATGTTAATATTTAACTTTTTGTCTTTGTTACATGTTAAAAAAAATATTAATTTTTTTTGTACTTATTAGGAGGTAGACATAAAAATTTATTAAATTTTAAAATAAAGTTAATGAAATTAAAAATTTTATTTGATTTAAATAAAATATGTTAGAAATTTCTTGTAAATAGGATTAGAAGAAATATTTTATTAAAAAAAAGAGATTTAAGTGTCTGAGAACCACCTTTCTTGAATACGAAAAAAACATAAAATATAAAATGTGAGAAGACTACTAGAAAATAGGTTATTCAAATATATATATATATATATATATAAAAGAGGGAGCAATAGGAAAAATCAATATAAATTTAAAAAACTCAAAAGTAAGTAAATAAAACTCAATTATTTTAGGAAATGTGACCTTTTCAGTTTTTTGTTTTTTTTTTTTTCTTTTTAATTTTAAGTAAAATAATATTAATTCTTATTTATTCAGAGGCAGACAAAGCCAATGTGTTGAAGTGCTATATATAGGCTTTAATTTAACTCTGGAAATAAACACAAAAATATTCTATAAATTTAAATTCACATGTATTCTCAATGATAACATTAATTGACAAAATCATAAAGATATAATAATATATGTAACTGTAATTGAGTATTCAAAATCTTCTAATGGGGAGAGAGAGATCAGTCATGGGATCAGCCTCTAGGTTTCCAGAATTTCTGGGCTCTGAACCTTTGTTATAACAATACAAAACTTCACGGGATTCGGATTCAAATACACTTGCCATTTCCTTATTTGCATGAATATTTCTTTCTAATTAAATTCAAACGTTTAAATTATAGAAACCGTGTTGAATGGATATTTTGAGCTTTTGCACTGTTGTGTGGCTGTCATTTAATAACATGTCGCTCACGGATGTACTCATGGGGATGATAAGAACAATTGGCCCCGGAAGAATAGAGTTTGTCGTTTTCTCACTTACCACGTGGGCATGCTTTAACTAATCCTGGAATGTATGGTTGTTAGCACTAAAACTGAACGGTCAACATATTTTTTTAAATTTTTATTAAATTTAATTTAAATTTTAAGATGTACATATAATTTAAAATGGTTAGTTAGAAAAACATATGAAATTTAAAATAAGATAATTTTTAATCTGTCATTACGGTAAAATTAATTTTATTATTTAAAAAAATTGTAAATTAAAAAAATTGAATTTAAATAATCTAGATTCAATTTAGACATTTCAAATCTTCTTGCTGCAGTGAGCTTGATGCTTATGACAAAGAAGTTTTGGCCAGCTGGTATATCAATCCTTTGAAAAAAAAAAAAAAAGAAACCACGATAATTAGGGCTAGCTGCAAAAGCGCCCAAGAGAATGGTTAATTGGGATTAAAAAACATTTGACAAATAGTACTTAATAGGAAAAGATAAGTTAGGAATGATATTATCAAATATGTTAGGGGTGAAGAAGAGAAGCTTGCATGAGTATTTATACTAATTTAGCTCTAATCACTAGAGTTTACATCTAATTCTTAAATCTCACTTGAAATTTTTCACCACTTACTCTACCAAAATTAATCCACGCTTTTTGTTGTCATACCTAAGTTTGAATGCTATAAGGGAAAATAACATATAGGTCTTGTGAAGTATACTTATTTATAAATAAGTCCCATGAAATTCAAAAGCTACAACCTCCCTTAGAACTGAAATGTAATTTAAAATTGGGTTTAAAAGACAATAATGCCCTTGTTAAAAATGCATTATATCAATCAAATAATTCACAACTATTTCATCAATAATTTATAGCTACCACTTTAACTTTTTTTTTTTTACAACTATAATTTTAAATATCTAATAGTTAAACTAATCATGCTTTCTTAAAAAGTTTAATACTAATTGTTTATAACTAATTCATCGCTAATTTATAACTATAACTTCATATGTCTAATGATTAAAATGTTTGAATATTTGATATAAAAAGTTGAAGTTATAATTGTAAAATATTAAAGTGATAATTGTAAATTATTGATGAAATAGTTGAAAATTATTTAATTGATATAATATATTTTTAATAAGGGCATTATTGTCTCTACACCCTAATTTCAAATTACATTCAAGTCTCTCGTTCCTAAATTTTATGAGACTTATTTATAAATGAGTCTACTTCACAAGACTCATGCATAATTTCCTCATGATATAATCCCTTTAAGCTCTCCACGCTTAAGTCCTCTGCTACAAGTATAGAGAACAAGGGTAAATATAGTATATTTAAGAATGAACAACTACCATTAAGAACTCACTCTAAGAGTGAATTTATAGTAAATGAAGTTCAAATACAATGAATATGATTACAAAAAGTTGGTAAAGAATTGAATGCTTAAATTCATGCAATAACTCTCTACGTCTATCCTTATAAATGTGCCTATTTGTAGTTGAAAATGATTAATAATTCATTGGACACATTTAATTAGCTGCTAGATTCGTCTTTTCTTTCCTTCTGGGTTTCTCTAAAAGTATAGCAACACCATAGTGCTTTTCGGTGGAGTTTTGTACTCACGTGAAGTAAGGAAATAAACGGCTAGCTACTTTTAATGCTCTGATAGAAGGTAGGTAAGGAATATTGGTAGAGCCAAATGCAATATGGGTAGATAGAATGATTTAATTCAAATAAGTGTATAAAACTACCCAAGGTTTTAGGATCCCAAACTTTCAAATGTAAATATTTCCCTTAATTTGGGAGGTTTGCGAAACCTTGGATTATGATTATTCATGATAACTGTGATAATTTGGTGTAATGTCAAGTGGATATTATTGTGGTGTTAAAGTGCAATTCTTATTTAACAAAAAAATAGAGATATATAACATGTATAAGGGAGTTTATGATAATTTGAATAACAAAGTTGATGCTTTAACTTCTCAAATTAACATGCTTGCTAATCATGTTAGTTTATCTAATGCACAAGCACCTACACTTCCATGTAACATGGTTGAACTCAAAAGCACCTATTAATGTTATAACTTCAAGGAGTGGTAAGGAAGTGGTGAAAATGTTAAGAAGGAAAGAAAAGAGGGGGAGGTTGTGGCATATCATAATGACTTGTCTTTACAAGCTTCTTCTAGCACTACTAATGTTCATTTATGTAAGGATAATGATGAGGGGAATATTGAAGAGATTGACGTGGAGAAACCACCACCAAAGTGCAAAGGAGATGGAAAAATGAAAATTCCAAAATTGGTTTAAGAGGAGAAAAATGAAGATAAGACCAAGGAAGATCAAGAAATTGTGAGGAAACTTCTATTTCCTCAAACCCAAGTGATCAAGCATCAACTAAAAGGAGTTCATGACAAAGAGGACAAAGAGGTAATAGATTTTTTGAATAAAATTCATGTGAATATTTCTTTTCTTGATGTTGTGAAAATTTTTCCAAAATATGCAAAATTTCTCAAATATTATTGCACTAACAAGAGAAAATTTACACCTAATGTTAGGGTTCAATTACCCTCTTCTTTTAGTGCAACAATGAAACTCTAACTACCAATCAAGTGTGAAGATTTGGGTTCTTTTACAATACCATGCAAAATAAGAACTACCATATTTTCTAGTACTTTCATTGATTTTGGGGCAACCATTAATGTTATGTCTTTGTCTATTTACATTTCTTTAAAGCTTGATTGCATGCATAAGGACCCAATGATATTCCAACTTGCTAAATGAACAGTTCATGCATCTCATTATAGTGCATTATAATATGTGATTTTCAATTGGTGAATGTCTTGCATTGACTTAGCATGTAATTGCTTACTAAATGCTTGATGAATTGCTCAAGTAATAAAATTTATAATTCACACACTTTAGTCATTCATTTAGGGTCCATTTTACACGTTTCATTCCCTATTTTGGTACATTGATGGTGTCAAAAGTAAGAAAAACATCTAAGGGGCAAAATTGTACACTGGGGGTAATTTAGTCTAAAATTACACTTTTTATGAAAAATTGGGTTAATGTTGTGTTCCATTGTTTTTATTCCCAAAAGAATGAATATGAAGTTGTTTTTTCAAAATCCAATTTGGTTTGGGAGTTATAAAATAAAAATAACATTTTGGGGTTGTTGACTTTGTTGATTAAATTAGGGTTTTATATGCTTGCATAAGCTTTCACGTGTCACTACCCTTAGATTTTACTTCATTAATATTCTCCCATGCTAGATAATTAATTCAATATGCAAAAATATAAATATTATGTCACATATATTATTTGATTTAATTAAATGCTAATTTTGTGACTTAAGTAAAACCTATGCGTTTGGACTTGTGTCAATTGGTCAAGAAGCATGCAAGGAAGCTTATGGATACATTGTGGCATGCTTGGGCTTATGTGGATAAGAAAGATCAGATCCAAATAAGCCAAATAATAGGAATGTTCATAATATCATTAGATATTTTCCTATTAAGGTTGTTGTTAAAAAAAAAAGGAAACTCTCTCTATTCTTTTGTATTTCAATTTTTGAAATATGTTTTTGGAGGGAGTTGGCAGCTATTTTGCATGCCTCTCTCACCCATTTTAACCTAAAAAACATAACCTAGCCATCACACACTCATCTCCCATCAACCTCTTTCATTTTCATTTGACATTCTCTCTTTTGTTCTTCATTGTTCAATTTTCTCAGAAATTCCAGCCATGGCTGCCCCTTTCTCTCCTCTATCTCTCTTCATCTAACCATCAAATCTTCACCAAATCACTCACATTTTTCTCCTCTTACTCTCCTCTACACATCCCTACCACTTGATCATCCATTCTATGCTTCCTTTTTTACTTTTGTTCATAGAGAATTTTGGCCACCTATGCTTTCCATGGTGGACTTGAAGAACTTTGAAGCCTAAACCACTTGGAGTGCTTTGAGGAGGATGAAAGCTTAGTGAACCACTTAGATCTTTAATTTTATAACTCTTTTATTTTTCTCTTAATTTTCCCTACTAGTAGACTTATAAGACCATAATTTTAGATTGCTATGTCTTGGCTTTACATCTATAATCTTGGCTGATATTTTTATATGGAGATTGATTTGGTTAATTTTAAATTTCAATTTGTATGGTAGCTACATGATTTCAGTCACTTATCTCCTCCTTGGCTGAAAAAGTGATTACTCAAGATAACTATTCCAAGTAATCTAGCCTCATCAATTGAATTCCTTAAGTGCTAAGTACAAGCCCCTTAAGTAACCTCACTAGCTTAGCTTAAAGAGTAACTAAGTGCTTAATCAAATATCCTCTCCTAATGCCATGATCAAGAGCTGTACCCAAGCAAAAAACCATGCAACTTGATGAACCAAGTGGTCACACACTTAGCAATTTAAACTAGATTAATCAACTATACAGTATAGTGACAACCTAGGTTGATTCCTTAAGAGTTGTTTAAAATATTAATTTTAGAGATTTCTAATGCAATTATATTAAATTAAAAAAATCCCAAGAGGTGATTGATTTTAAGTGAATCAAACTAAAACACTAATTAATCTAATTAAAGCCTAAAAACCTAAGCTATTGAGTTTGTGAAAATGGGATAGAATATGATACTTAGAATTTGATTAATGCTCAAATCCTAACCACTTGTGAAATGTGAATTATCCACCCTTAATTCTTCTTTTCCTAACCAAATTGTGAAGCCGTTAAGATAATTCTTTCTAGCAACTTAACTTTACTAAGAACCCTAATTAAGCCTAGGATTCTAGAACCCAATTCAAATCCCTAATTTAGTTTTAAGCCCAAGTTGGGTGGTTATTAATAAATTGCAGAAAGCATGATCTACCCTTTACAACCCAATGACCCCCAAAATTATAGTAGATCATAAGCAAGCCCAATAAGGTCTAAAGAACCTCTACAAAGGATTCCCAAACTTGAGGCAAATTTGAGTAAGCATAATTTTCACATTATGTGTCCAATTTGTCTAGATCAAGTCTTAAATTGTTCCTCCTTATCTTAGCTTTGTTTCTTGTGTTTAGAACTTTCTTTAATTCTGCCTTTATTCTATTGGGAAGTTCATTGGAAGCTCACAAGGTCATCTGGACGAAATTCTATTTCTCCATCACTGTTGGCCTACTTGTGAAACATTCTGGGAACTATTGGGAAGGAATTTTGGGCTTGATTTTTTAAAGAATTGTCTTATATATCCCTTCTATCTATCATTAAATTTTCAGTAGAATTTATCTTATTGATTTACTGCTACAAAATCTGCACGCTGCTAATTGTAGGATTTATAGAACAAGCAAAGCTTCTTCAAATGAGCATTTCTAACTCTTTCCTCTTTATGTTTTAGTGATTTTTGTTTATGTGTAATAATTTGATTGTTTGTTCAGTTTAAAAAAAAAAGAAAGAGAATTTTTTAATATCTTAAGAATATAAATAAATGGGGACTTTGGTATCTTAAAAGAGGAAGTGAATTCTTGATTGAATACTATAATGTGGATTTTAGAGGATGCAAAATAGAGAGAAAGAGCACAAGTTAGATCTATCACTTTTTTTATGGCTCACTTGTCTCTTAGGCAAGCAACAAGAAAAACATTATCTTGTTATCTTCAATGAAGTCACAAATATTATGGATGAAGTAGCAACTTGAGGGCTTTGTGAAAACATGAGTACAATATACTTAGCAAAGAATCTAGTGCATTACTTGAAAAGAAAGCATATTGACATTTGATATCACTTCATCAAAGATCAAGTGTAGAAGAAAGATGTGATAGTGGACTTCACCCTAACAAATTTTCTGCTTGTAGACATATTTACATAGGCCTTAGTAGTTGAACAATTTGCCTACATAAGGAGAGAATTGGATTTGTTAAATCCCAATGAGTTGTAAGCATTTCTAACTTAATCTATATTTAAATTTATTTTGAATCAAATATTAACTCAAGTGTCGGTGTGTAAAGTTATTTTTGCAGGTCTTTGATTTTTCAATTTTGAAACTAAGATATTTATTAGGGCATTGTGCAAATAGTATCAATGCTAAACAAAAAATGTAGGAACTATTGAAAGCTCATAAGAATAAGGACAAGTTATTTGCACATGAATTAGTCATTATAGGTATTGTCTCATTAATATTGGTTGAAATAATCAATTCCAGAACTAATGTTTGATTGAGTTTTGTAAGGCAAAACAATCAATACCGATACAAAGAAACTTGTTAGGGTACTTTGTAAATAGTACTAGTACTGTGCCTAATAATACTAGTACTAATGAAGAAATGAAGAAGTCAAGAAAAGGATGGTTTGTACTAGAACTAAAATGCTAGTAGGTGTTTTGAAGGGAGCAATACCAATATTAACACACCCATACCAGTACTAAGGTGAAAAGAGTATAAAATGTTTATAATACTAGTACTAGTCAAAACATTAGGGTATAGGCGAAGCTATAGCAATACTAACAGTACTTATATCGGTACTATGAGGTAATGCTTTATATTTTTCATTTAATCATGCCATTCATTTATTATTATTTAACTTATATCTTTAATGACTAGTTTTCAATACCAGTACTAAAGGTAACAATATTGGCACTGAGGGTCATTACATACAAGTTTTCTAATCATTGCACCTAAATTTTTTGAATCTTAACTAGTACTAGGCTTTCTCACTCTCAAGTCAGTCTACCTACTTCCTTAAATTTTATCAAAATCCATCCATATATCTCACTAAAAAAACCTTCAACCAAAACCCCTCTCCAAATGTAACCTATAAACACCTTAATCTTTTTCTAAGAACCTTTGAATGGATGGAAAAGATGGGATGGTTCAAACAAAGAACATAGTAAAATCTCTCAATGATCAAGGAATTGTGCTTAAATATTTCTTAAAGGCAAGAGATATAGTAGTTAAGAAGAAGCAAAGGACTACTTCAAGCTCAAGTGCTCACTAAGAAGTTCTAAGCTAAACAGTTTGCAAAGGCATGAAAGAAAGTGGAAGGGACTATAAAGAAATTGAAAATCTAAGAGGAGCCTAAGCTTATGACAATATTAGCTTCTTGATGCTAATTAACTTAAGAAGTATCTCATTCTCAAGGTATGTATTCAACATCTCGACTTGGTGATTCTAATTCTTTTGAGTGTACACTCAAGGCCACACCTTATTTATTTTGAGATAGAAATTTAAATGTTAGAGAGGTAAGCATTCAAAGTAAGATGTCACGACAACTCATTGCAAAGGATAAAAGGAAAGCTTTTATGTAACATCATGAATTTCAATCCCAAGAACTAGTTTCTAATCAGAGGTAAATTAGTAATTAGTAGATTGATTGTGGTTTGGATTTTGATTTAATAATTTCTATTTATTGGATGTTGTATTGATAGGATTAAAGAATAGAATGACAATTTGAAGCTTAATGCATGAGCACAAGTGAGATTCACCTCACTATGCCACACACCACAATAGAAGTTGCATGTGCCATGGTGCACTGTCCAGGAATCACTTAAAGCTGGCATGAACAGCTCACGAAATTAGAAGTGAAAGAGTGGAAAATGTATCTAGAGGGGTAGAGAAGCTCAATTCTATTAGGGCAAGCCATATCTAGAGGTTTGGAGTTTGTTTTGATTAGTAACTTATTGGGTAAGTATCACACAATCCCAAGCTTCATTTCTACACCATTTTTGTTTGAATTTTATTAGTTGAGAAATTGAGTCATGAAGTTCTAAGGTGTTGTAATCTAAAAGAAAGGGTTAAAATGGGCTATTGAATATGGAAATAAGGTTTTGTGACTAATATAGAGTTGCATGGTTAAGCTTTAAGGATTTAGGCTCAAGATAGTTTAAAAGTTAAGTTAAATGGCAAAATAACGGTTGAATAGTATGTTAGGAGATTGTTATGGTTGTTTGAGTAGCCTATAGGGCTAATGACTATAAATAATAGATAAGTGAATTCAAAAGGGTTTAACTAAACTATTTTATGTGTTAAGGGATTTGGTTAAGCCAAATCAATGCCTATGTGAAATGTTGGATATTGACTGAGGGACACTGTGTTATGTAGATTGAACATCTGTGGTATCGCTCATGAGAATCTATACCCCTAGAAGCTTAGTGTGATTAGTAATGCTTAATAGCAAGAGTTAAAGGTAATTGGAGTAATCTTTTTACTTATTTTTTTGTAAAATTATTTATAAGTATTTTTATATAACTACATGCATTATGTTATAAATTGATAGAGTAGCAGCATTATAGAAGAATATGCATGCGAGTGTATGAGTATTGATTGAAATGAATTTGAGGTGGCATGTGTATTGACATGTATCACATCTATGAGTATGCCTTGAATTATGGTAGGGGGACACAGCTTTACCGTGGAGAGGTCCAAAAAGTCCTGATGATCTAGAGCGTAGAGCTTGACTTTACTAGGATGGACCTAGGAGAAAAATCCTAATGATTTAGAGCATAGAGAATAAGTCCACTATGACGGACTTAGGATATAGAATGATCTATTAGGTTACCCTAGACTAAGGTAGGGGGTTATGGTCCTATTTTGTATAAAGTTAGAAAGTCTTGATAATATAGAGTGTAGAGTTTAATTTTGCCATAACAGACCTAGGAGACCACCCAGACTAGGAATGTATTATATGAGCATAATGAGATTGATGAGAATGAATTCTTATATATACATATGATATTGCTATTATTAATACACATGCTACTTTATCTGTTGTTTATGATTTTGCCTACTAACTAGTAATTAGGGTTACCTTTGAGTCACTGGGACATATGTCTTACTCTGTTACTTTTGAACACAAGTAAAGAGAGCATGAGAAGGCTGAGAAAGGAAGCAAGGAAAGAGTAGCTTCATTTGGTATTGGTGTGACTACCATTGAGTTAAATGAATGTATAATATGTTGTTAAAGTTTGAGTTGCCAACTTAGATGCATAAGTGAATGTGTGTATGAATCGTGTTGTGAATCTTACTTGTATATATATATGATGTTGCATCTCACCAAGGCTGCCCTAGTAGAGGGTACGTGGGTAGGCCTAGATACTATTCAAGCAAGTCTATGTTGTTATGTAACTTATTCTACTTGTATATATTTGAATTGATGATGATTATGCAATATTGTGAATTGTGTTGTTATATGAGAACTTGACACAAATGGTGAGGCAGAACCCCCTGAAAAAGTCAAGTATGTTGTGATTCCTGACCATATGATGAGATAGAACCCTATATGTAAGAGTCGAAGAGTTAAAAGTGGAACAAATCTAGTTATATATATGTGAATATGTTTTGTATGTGTATTCCTTATATAAGTCCATAATTGTGTAATGTGGCATTGAGAAGCCAAAATGGTCAATTGATGTGGTATGTGTGGTATAAGGTGTCAGTTAGGTGTATGTGGTCTTTTTGGACTTAATTCAAGGCTCGAAGTGGTCTAATGAGATAAAGAATAAGAATTGAGCAATTTGGGTGTAAGTTTTTAAAAGAAAAGTGACTTTTTATACCAGGGTGTCTAATTTTAGATCAAACCATCAGATGTGAGTCCAAACTTGTTCCATTAGCTAGTACACGTCGTAAGCTTTGTGTAGGCACTTGAATCACTCTAATTGGACATCGAATGTGGAAATGGCATACAGCAAAAGTTCATCTTTCAAGCTATCATATGACAATAGAATTTGATGTCGTTTGTGCTTTGGCACAAGATGTTCCCACTACAGTGCATGACGTAAACAACAATAAAGGACGTTGCTTTGTACCACATGTCGTGGTGCATGTGGTACACACTGCAACACATGGCCCTTTTTTAATGTTGAGAAGTTGTGTCTTATTAAGTTGTTTGACTGCATTTACACTTTTGTTAGCCCTCTTATTTGAATATATGTTTTAAAAAGTTAGGATCCTGCGATTTAAAAACAAATAAAGGGCTATTACTCTGATATTATTGTGTTTTTGGTTTGTTGGTTGTACGATTGGGAATGGTAAAGTCTAGTTTAGGTTAGGACTTTACATTTTATATTAAAAAAGAATATTGAGGAGAAAGATAATGATGAATTTTCCAAGCATAACGATGGCAAATTAGAAGAAGAGGTAATTCAAGCTTTGTGGAGTAAGATTAGTTAGAAGACAATGGGGCTTAGTTGATGTATTAATCTACAAGAGCCAGTAGATAAAAGGTGTGATTTATCTAAATTTTTGAACCCTTATAACATGATTTCTATCAATCTTCCAATTAGCTAAGATGTGGTGCAAGCCTCTTATAGCTTGATGAAAGTGCTAGATGATGGCAAAATTCTCAAAGATAAAGCAAGAGGCCAAAAATTTGATATCACTAAAAAATATTTGATCAAGTTACTAGAACTACCTTCTAATGGATCGATGCAAAGAGTTAGTGATTTGTAGTTCACAAAGCCTATTATGTTTAAGGCTTTAGTACTAGAATGGAAACCTAATATAGAGCCTATCACCAAGCCTTCCTCTATGCCACTTATCCATAGGCTTCCACATTATGTTCTTACTAAAACTAGAATAATGATGTGCAAATAGTAGGGACATAATGTTTTGCTACACATAGAGTGGAAACCAAACTAGACTGGCTAGTTCAAATGGTGAACTAATGAATTGGTCTCTCTTCTTATCTAGTTTTCCGTCTAACTCAATCATGGAGTGACACTTGATAAGCTCGGTGTAACTTGGCTAACCTAACAAGCTAGGTGGGTTGATTGGGTTATTTATTTTCTTTCAAGAACCCTAAAATGACATCATTTTGGGGTTTTTAAAAAATTAAAAAAATTTAGAAAGGAAAAAAGCCTTTGATCAATTTTTGTTTCTAAAAGTATAATACTGATGAGTCATAATCAATCTCATCTATCATCCTTAGCCCTAGCTCAAGTCAACTGTCATTCTTCTTAGCCTTGCTTAGTGAATCCCTAGCCATTGACGATCAACCATTGTCACTTTCCTCTCTACTGTAATAGATCTCTTGGTTTAAATGCTATCTAATTGTGTCAATCATCACTCTCATCTATCCTGACTCTTGACTCAGTGAATCATTGAATCTTGTCACTCACTCTCTCTCTCAGTGAGTCACAACTTGCTATGAAGCAGAACTCGCCATGATATCGCTTTGTTCTGTCTCTCTCTGTGAATCTCTTCATCACCCACTCGTTAGTTTTCTTATTTCTTTACCTCTTTTACATTTTTTTAATTTGGAATGAGTGGTTTCTACTTTCTATATTATTTATTATTGTTAATTTGTCTATTGTTACTTAGCATTTCTAATTGTCATTGTTTTATCTATAGTTGATTTATCTACATTATTTGCTATTATTGATGCTTGTTTTATATTTGAATCTATCTACTTGAAATTGAATTACTTAGCCATCTTTGCCTAAATGTCACTTGAAAGTCAAAAAGTATTTTTTTGTGTTAAAAATTGAACTTAAAACTTGTTATTGTTTTAGCTTGCAAATTAAAATTTAGTTATTGAACATGGCTATTGGAAGTAATCCTAATATTGATGGAAATGAGAATAACAATCCCACCCCCAATTCTAATACTCCTTCCCCTATTTCTAGTAATCCCCTTCCTAATGGCAATGATTCTACATCTATGGCCCCATCTATGTATGGGAAAATTGATCCTGCATGGGAATATGTTCTCTTAAGAAAAGAGGGTGATAAAAATAAGTATACTTGTCTTTATTATGAATCAAGCTATGGAGGAGATGGGATAAACAAAATAAAGCAATATCTTGCTAGTGTAAGTGGTTAAGTAGTTTGTTATGAGAAAGTTCCTCATGATGTACATAATAGGATCGTAGAGTATTTGAAAGGTAGGATAAAAAGGAAGCTTGATGATAGAAAAGAATAAGAACAAGAACAGGTAGATATTGGGGATTTTGAAACTAAAGATCCAATTGCTCCTACTCGAAGTGACACAGTCCCTAAGAGAAGTGCCAATAAAAGGGAAGATTCTATTACTTCAGTTAAGAATTATTTTTCCCTGAGGACAACTCCTGGCTCTTAAGAGTGTATTTATAACTAAGAAGCATAGTACAATGCAAAGATGGCCATTGCTAAATGGGCTATCATCAATTACATTCCATTTAATGCACTAGATTGCCCTTTATTTATAAAGCTATAGATGCTATCACTTCAATTAGGCTTGGGTTTAAAGTCTCTAATGCTTATGAATTTAGAATTAACATGTTTATAGGTTGAAAAAGAGAATGTTAATTACATATTGAGAATAATCAAACTAAATGGAAAAATGATGGATGTACACTCATGGTTGATGATTAGATAGATGTGAGGTAGTAATTTTAATAAATTTCTTAGTCTATTGTACACATGGAATAGTTTTTGTGAAGTCCATTTGAGGCTTCAGATTTAGTAAAAAATGCTAAGACTTTATTCTCATTGTTTTGTGAGGTTATTAAGTAGGTTGATCATAAGAACATTACTCATGTTGTGATTGATAATGCTATTAATTATGTAGCATGTGGCAAGTTGATTAGAGAAAAATATAAAAGTATTTATTGATCACCTTGTATTACTCACTGTTTGAATCTTACTTTAAGAGACATATAAGCAAGCACTACTATAAAAAATATCTTTTGAAACGTGTCTTTCGAAGCGCTCTTTAAAAAAGCACTCCTAAAAATAGAGGCGAAACATATCAGAGCGCTTAACTAAAATAGTGCTCGGGTATGACAATATTTAGGAGTAATCATTATAAAGAGTGCTCCAAAATTAAATATTAAAATATTAAAAAAAATAAAAAGTCTTACCTTTAAAGAGCACTCCTAAATAGTAAACATTTAGAAGCGCTCCTAAAGGTGATACATTTAAGAGCACTCTTTAAATGTTATATTAAAAAATAAAATAAAAAGCTAATGAACATTTCAAAGCACTATGCAAAATAGTGGTGTAACGCTTGTAGCTCAATCAATGCATGTCTCTAGTTTTAAAGATAAGAACCCAATCTATGCAACGATGTCATATTTTGAGATTATATAGCACATTTGGGAATTGGATTATATCAAGTTTCACAAACCTATCTTTGTTGCATGTGGGTTGATAATAAAATGGCTTTTGAATTGATGAGTTGGGTTTTATTCATGTAGATCTTAATAAGGTGGCTCATAAAGATGAACCATTCATTTTGGCATTACAAGCTCGACAAGTATTCTATGTGTCAGATCCAACACATAAAAATTGGTTGATTGTTGTTTTAACAAATAAAATAGTAGGTAATGAAGAGGATGAAGATTTTAATGTTGAGGATGACCCTTTCATGGAAATATCATGGACATTTGATGTTTCAACTAAGGAGAATGCCTTCTATATTAGAGAAGATCATGTGGAAGGGATTTAGATTGATGAGGGATATGTAGAACACACAAAAGAAAAAACAAAAAGAAAAAAGAAAAAACAAATCTTAACACTTATAAGATCTTTATTTAAATTTCCTTTTAGTTGTTAAAAATTTACTTTTTGTTCTTTCAGGTAAATGGATACCCCACCTAAGAAGAGTGGTGATGCTCCACCCATTGAAGAAGAAGCATTCAAGGAGGTTAAGAGGGGTAAAACTATAATGAAAGTAGTGATACAAGCTCGAGCAGCTAGTCATAAATTACCAATAAATTAGAATGATAGGGGCCAACTAGTTAAGTCTCCTTAGTTGGTTAGTTATATAAGGGTCTTAGCTTATCATTATGTGTCCTGTTGCATTGCAGATTGAAGAAAGAAAAATGACCTACAACTTGAAGAAGTAAAAAATAATATCTAGAAAGATCTGTGTATATCTTTTAACCTAGATGAGAGTCATAGGCATTAGATTATGAGAAAAGCAACATATGCTTATAGAAAATTTCGAGCTATTCTCACAACATATCATCTAAAAGATGCAAATGAAGAATTCAATCCTCATCCTCTTGAAATGTATCTAGAGATCCAGCATGAGCATTGGGATGAATTTATTAAAATGTGCCAGCAGCCTGAATTACAACAGATCAGCCACGTCAATCACTTTAGAGCCACAAGTACTCCTTTTCAATATAGAGCAAGAAGAAAGAGCTATCCAAATATTGAGCATGTTTTGATAAGTTTCAATTAATATCGTCTATTGATATTACTTATATATATAAAGAAATTTTTTTTAATCATTCTAATATTTCTTTAAATAGAGGGAAGAGGCTGGATCTAATGCTCTAATTTCTTGAGCTCTTATTTAGAGATTGCTCAAGAAGATAAAGAAGGCAAATTACCTCATGAATGCACTCGAAAAGTCAAGGAGGATTGTGTGAGTATTGATATTTTAGTGTATTATTTTATTTACATTCATTACTTAATAATCTCATTTCCACTTGTTCAATAGGAATCATTATCACAATCAATATCACAAGATGATGCAGGTGAACATATGGATGTCCTTAGTAGGGCATTGGAAGCTTTAAAGGTCTATGGTAAGGTTAAAGGAGTCGGATTCGACATTTTTGAGGGCATATACTTTAGATGTCGGTCCAAAATTTTTACCGAAGATGATTTTAATGCAAGGATAGAGAAAATAGAGGTGAGAATGGAAAAAAAAATTTCAAGCTCAAATGGAAAAGAGATTTAAGCAAATGATTGGAGTTATAAATGTGCCATAAGCTAGCCCCAATGCCAAAGATAGTTGTTCATTCCACATTCCCTATTTCTTAAGATTTTCTTTATATTATCTTCTCTTTATTCACAAATTATGTTTCATATTTTCTTAAAATATTAATTTTTTGATTTTTAAGGTGAGTCTCAATATCAATTATGGTTAAAATCATCACATTATCGTGTTATGGAACTCGGATTTGTGTATAATGACAGTATTGTTACTATATACTCCAAATCATTGCCTACTGATCATTTAAAGGTGACTATAATTATTTCAATAGAAAATGATACTGAGTTGCTAGTGCAAAGAGAAGATGAGGATATATTCACAATTTTTGATGCCATTAGAACTTATGTGGCTTGGCCTACAAAGCTAATTAAGTTACAAGTATAATAATTGATGATTCTTTAAAATCATTCATGTTTTCTTTTGGCCTTACTAATTTATTTTACATTTTGTAGTCCTCAAAATCTAAAGAAGTAATAAAGAAACCAATCAAAGTGAAAGGAAAGCCATCGAAAGGATCTACCTTTGTAACTAAGGTAGGGAAGACTGGCATAGAATCTACTCAGCTGAAATATTCTCATCAAAATGCACTTGAAGTGATTATGTGGACAACATTTAAAAATAAGATCCGTGAAGTAGAATTTGAAAAGAAGATTTATGGTGAAATGATTAGCAAAAAATTAGCAGCTAAAAATATTAATGAGATTCTAACCAAGAATTGATTACAAACCATACAAATTAGTTTATACATCAGGTACTTTTTAAATTTTATTATTTATTATGGTATTTATTTAATTTTATTTGTGAATGATTCTATTTTTTTCATTTTAGGTACTTGTATCATACTTTTATGGTACTGGGCTCATTGATAAGAAAGTTTTTATTTATTAGCCCTCACAACACTATTACCTACAATGTTGAGTACCATTCTCAAAAGATTACTGATGCATTCAAAGCTAAAGGTAAAAGAAACATATTATTTTTAGCTCCTCATAATCTAGGGTAAATTGTTATTATTGTTTATCTTTAAATTTATTTGATATTTTGGTTAATAAAATATTTTATTTTTTCAAGCAACATTGGGTGCTTGTTTGTATCAACCTATTCATCCTTGTGATTTATTATCCTGGCTCATTAATAAAGAGTGACTTTAAGAACTATAAATCTATGAGGATATTATTTAATCAGTAAGTTTTTAGTTCTATATTCTTTATATATGTTTATTATATCAATTAGTTTTTAGTTGGTATACTTAATCATTATATTATAGAGCTGTAGCACGTTATCGAGGTGGTGAAGGTCTCCCTCCAAACACTAAAAGGCC
Organism: Prosopis cineraria; assembly: GCF_029017545.1. NCBI lineage: Eukaryota > Viridiplantae > Streptophyta > Magnoliopsida > Fabales > Fabaceae > Prosopis > Prosopis cineraria. The sequence continues at coordinate 40,854,315 of NW_026555342.1, read as the reverse complement.
TGATCCTATTGAGTTTTATTCATGAAAAAGAATAAAGGTTTGTATTATTTTCTTAATAAAATAAGTTGGCATGTATTTAAATGATTATTTAATTAATATTTTATGTTTGTTATTTTGAATATATTGTTCTAAATTGATGTATAATTTTTAAAAAATTCTGGAACTTTCAAGTTATAAAGGAGATTCTGCTGAATTTTTGACAGTAAATACTTGTATTATATATATAACTTCGTCCCTAAAGTATTTTAAATTAAATTGAAAGTTGTTTCTTTCATATTTTGATAATGATATTTTTATTGTTTTATAGGTATCTACACAATTACAAGGTTAGGAGTGTGGATACTATGTTATGAAGTTTATGAGAGAAGTAATCATGCAATAAGAGTTGATCATTCCTAAAAATGCAAGTCAAAAGCTTTGAAATTAAGTTAATATAATATTAATTACTTATATATTGCTTTCATATCTTATGTGGTATTTTGTTGGAGTAAGATCTTCGCATTTTACTATGGAGCAAATAGAAGATTTAGTTGAAGAGTGGTCAAAATATATTATTAGTTGTTTGTAATAAGAAGTTAGATTTCAATGTTAGAAAAATACTAATAGTTTCATTAGTTATACTTGTTAGAAATTAAACTAGCTAGTTAGGAAATTGAAATTTTTGTTTTAATTTTAAATTCTTTCTTTGAATATAAATTTTTATATTGATATTATTTTTAAATTAGTTTTTGATATTGTGATTAGTTATTGTTAAAGAGATGTAAAGGAAGAAATTTTGAGAAATATATTAAAAAAACAAATACAATCTATAAGAGCGCTCTTAAAATGAGCGCTCCTATAAATAAGACATACGAGAGCGCTCATCAGTAGAGCGCTCTCGTATGCTAACATAGATGAGCGCTCCCGTATGCTAACATACAGGAGCTCTCTACAAATGAGCACTCCTGTATGTCTAATCTATAGGAGCGCTCATTTTAAAAGCACTCCCGTATTCTAACATTAGGGAGCGATCTTCTAATATGTGCTCCCTTATGCTAATATACAGGAGCGCTCTTTAAATGAGCACTCCTGTATGTGCCTCTACCAACTTATTTTATCCTTTTATATATAGGAGCGCTTTTTGAAAAGGGCTCTTGTATTGCATATATATAGGAGTGCTTTTTTAAGCGCTCCAGTATATTCTAATGTGCTTAATATGACAGCACTTCAAAAGCTCTCCCTAAGGCAAAAAAAAGTGCTCGTACAACCTTATTTTATAGTAGTGAAGCTTGAACAATGTGTTAACACTCACAATTAGGGCATCAAAGATAATTATTTTTGTTTATAATCATGTGATCTTCTTGTCATGGCTTAAGAAAAGATTAGGTTGGAAAGAAATTGTGCATCTAAGTGCAACAAGGTTTGCTACTACATTTATCACATTACATAGTATATAATACAAACTAGCTAGAAAATAATACAAACTCAAGGTTTCCTCCTCCTCATAATAGCTCCTTCAAGAACCTAGCCTTGCATCTTCAAGTGATGAACAAGATGAAGCTTCAAGATTATGGTCTTTTTCACCATTATTTTGCCCAACGATAGCTTAGTTTGATCCTTAAGAAAGCTATTAGATTATTTAGAGGAAGAAAAGAGGAAGAGAACTTTAGTGGTTTTGTGAAATTTGGATGGTTAGATTGAGAGATATGGAGGAGAGAGAGTGGAAGTATAGAGAGAGAAGTGAGCGGATTTGATGAACTTGAAGTTAAAATATGAAAATATGGGTGAATAATCTGAAAATTTTATTTAAACCTAGTTAAGAAGTGTTATTGGATGAAAATATGATGGTGACCTACTAAACAAGTTGCTATAAAGCTCAAAACAAGTCATTAGGTTAAGTGAGGTTAAGGGTAGTCTAGGTTGCAAGTCAACTTAGGTGATAATTTCGATGTTACTCTTCTAATCCCATATGTGTATGGACATGATAAGCTCTTGTATTCCCTTAATTTCCTTGGAATTCACTCTTAATGCCATTTAAATTTAGATAAAAAATTTGCTTCCAAACTTTTCAAACACATTGCAATTATCTTGAACTTTGACAAGTCAACTTGATCCTTTGTGTGCAAGTGCATGAAAACTTTATATGTGCCTCATTAAATTTGATAAATCACACGATCTTGAAGCCCATTTATGTCTAAAATTTCATGCTCCTTAGCTTCCCCATGTGCCAAACTAAGTCTTGAACTAAATCCTCTTCCATGTAAAGTGTCACTTTGAGTTATGTCTTTATTTGTCACACCAATTCATCTAAATTACAATTAAATCAAATGATCAAATAACTATAGTATAACATTTATTTAATTAGACCAAGATAGAAAATATTTAATTCATCAATGGTATTAAAATGACTAAAGGAAAAGAGCATAATAAAATACAAGTGCATACAAGCACACACTTAAACCAAAATCAAAGAGAGACAACTTTAAAATGTTGTCTTTTTCTAATAACTCTTAGCTTGGGATGAATCAATGAAAACTAATTAGACCAATCATCTTAGCTCATTAAAAGACATAAACCTCTAGCTTAGCCTTAATTTGATGAAAACTATATTTTATAATCAAATTGCCACTAATGCAGGTATTTGAACATTTAGGCAAAATTACACTAAGAATGTCATATCAATACATATGGAGACTCTTAACATAAAGAAATAGCCCTAATTAGCTAAGAAAAGTGTCTAATAAACCTAAAAATAATGCACACATCGAATTTCAAATTTGCCCTTAAATTCTTAACAAAGTGCAAAATGATCAAAATATCCCTAATATGCACATTTTCTCACTAGGGTGCAAAACCCTAATTTAATGAAAAGAAAATGTGGTCCTAAATACCTAAGAAAAATGTGTAACAAATATGACCTATTAAAGTCATCGCAACCCAAGGGTTTAAAAGTAATAATTCAAAAAATGGAATCCTCAGAGAACCCTTTTAAAAAGTCTTTTAAGCTCAAACTATAGTTTAAAATAAAGCATAAGAGAGTGTAGAAGCAAGGAAAACAAATAACATCTCAAAATAGGTATAAAAAGAAGGAAGTATTATTTTTCCTAAAATTACTCTATCTACTATGCCGCATCTACTGTTAGCCATAGCGGATAGCATAAAGAGCCAAGGTTCTCGCAGAGCATTGAGTCGTAGGGCGACTGCTATGCACTACGGTGTGCACCTGTTGTTATAATAGCACTTCGGGCTAATTTTTAGAGCACGCCATTTTGCAATCCAACATCTGATTTGAGTGATTTAGGTGTCCACTCGTAGCTCTTAAAGCCCTTTAGCTATTAGCATTGGTCTCACACCTAAATTCTCAACCATTAAAAAGTTGGACATTGACCCTAAAATGGTTCATTTTTAACCTATAACACAAACAAGGGTGTTCAAACCGCATAACCTTAGGCCAAAAGCACCAAAAATACTTGGACTAACTTAAATAAACCACACGTAACTCGACAAGCCAATCATAACACATAAATAACATTTTGTATGCAAAATGACTACCAAACCCCTATTTCACAGCAACATTAAGGGGTGGCTAAAATTCATTATTAACATTATTTTGATCATTCTAATACATAAATTTACACAAACATATCACTTGCCCAAATATTTCAACCTCTCACAACCATTTCAATACATATACATCAATTTAGGTTGAGATACACACTCATACATTATGATTTTTCATGCAAGTGAATACCAAATAATGAAATGCTCTTAAGTTGGCATTATATCTAAGACATTTGTCACAAAACCAAAATAACAAGGGAAGAGAGCTATATAAACATAGCCCTCAGTTCTCAGTAGTCCCTTCCTTTCCTTTTACCCTATCAAAGCCCTCACTTGTAAAATACAATTACAAGGTAAGATAAATATCTTAGTAACAGAATAATTTACACTATCAATTAACAGGCGTAACTATAAGGGAGTAAAGCTAATATACACAAAAACATCCATTTTAGCATAATCAGCACAATCTTTTCAATAATCATGATTCAATTCCACTTTAGCATGATCATTTTATCATCTAAGCCTCCATATCACCCTAATTAAAATCATAGGATTTATTGGATCAAGTGCATACTCAAAATGGCTCGAGCTCACCTTTTGTAGTAAGATCACCTGACCAAAGATATCCTATCCTATTTTCAGACTATGATCTCTCCCTATCATATATGAATTGGGGTGTTGTTACTCAACACTGCATCACTAATACTAAAGAGCATCAATCTCCCATGTTATATCCCATATGGATACTAGGGTGATAATCTCCAATACTGTAACTTACTAGATACTAAGGAGATACATGACATATGGACTTCTACTACTCCTTCCTACTAGTAAACTTCCACCCTCAATAATGATAATGCTTACACTTATCATACATACCATATATTTGTATCCAAATTACATTTAAGTCATATAAGAGACTTTCATAAATTTTTATTGCTTGGAAAATCATTTCAAATGCACAAACACCTTATTTCACAAAATGCAATGCTTTCAAACCACATGTAAAAAATTTACATATTACTCATAGACAATTAAGTACTTTAATCAAATAGTATAAATTATTTTGTTACCTCAACCCTTTTGTAACAAAAAGAGTTACTATGGTCTAACATTTGCTCTACATATTCAACATGCACAACCACACTCAAGCAACACTTAATCTACACAAGTATGCAATGATTATCAATTACTACTCCAATTATACCCTTAAATCACTAAATTTTAGGCACTCACTATATCCAAAAATCTTATTCATCAACTTCAACTCTTTCAACACACTCCATTAATCCTATATAGCATCCAAGCACACCAATACCATCAACCAGTTACCCAAATTATTCCAAAACTCCTAAATTATATCTAGGGTTTATTCAAACCTTAACCAAAAATTTCAAATCCACACAAAACCTATAAACCTAAGGTTAGAGGCTTGATTTAATTTCTCAAACCTTAAATAAGTCAATGGGTTTTGTTACAGCCCAAGGAAATCGAAATTAAAGCCCATAAGTTCACATAAAGGGATAGGAAGAGATGTAGGAATCTTACCCAAGGATAAATCTTACTTCAAATGCTTTCAAATTAGTCCCAAAGTCATGCCCTAGTAGCCACAACTTCCTCTTCCATTGCCTTCTCGCTTTTACTCTTCCCTACTTTTGATTTTCAGTCTGGTTTCGTGAGTCCAATAATTGTAGATTTTGCACATGCAATACACTACATGGCACAAAGATCTAAACACACATTTTAGGTCTCTCTCTTCGTGCTACGGCCTACTCAAACTATGACCTAGTCATCTTCTAAGACTATCCAAGAATCCATTAAGTATAGTAGTCTCTCAAAAGCATCATTAATCTAAAATTCACTTGAAATTACCATTCTACCCTTCTAAACACTTAAAATCCCCAAATTTGAAATCTAGGATGTTACAAGAAAGTCTAGAAATCAGCCCATAAGATTATGCAAGACTAATTCCAAGCAAACTCACATTAATAAATCATAAAATTATGTAATTCATCAACATGACATCATCACGAGTTAAAGCCATAGAAAAAAATTCAAACAAGCCATCTTCTATGACAATAATAGTCTACTCAAATTAGAGTTTAAGCTACTCACAATGTAACCTAAATCCAAAATTACAAAGTGAAGTAAAATAGAAGATCTAGGTTAAATTAATCCTTAGCTAAAGATATAAGTGAAAAATTGTGGCTCCTTCTTCTTCATTCTCCCTCTGGAAACCAAGAATACCTTCACCTTTAAGCACCATAGAAGTATCCTTCAAGTTCTTGAGTTGATCGAAATGCTCCATGACTTCAAGTAAAGATTGACGCTTTGGATAGAAGATAAAATGGTAGGAATGTGTAAAGGATGATGAAAGGAGAAGAATGGTGGTGGTTTATGAGGATCTAATGGTTGGATGTGGAGATAGAGTGGGAGAATTCTAGACAGAAGGAGGAGAAAAAGAAGAACCCTAATAATTAGAGAGAGAAAACAAAATATGAAATGAAGAAGATAAATGATGAGTAAACGAATATGAAAATATAGTATAAGGGATTCACATATTGGTTTCTAATCAGATTGTCTCTCAAAATTAATTCTAAAATGAAATTAAAAAGACTAAAGAGCTTCACACTATGTGTACATGCCCTTAGGTGGTACTTACTCATTAGTTGGGTGATAATTCCTATGCTAATATGAATAATCTCATACTTTGCACTTAGAAAATCGGATCTACCCCCATCCTTTCAGCCATTTTCATGCCACTTTATGTCCATAATGCCCTCTTGCACTTCCTTGACCAATTGATACAAGTCTAAGTGCACATATGTTACCTACATCAGATAATGAACAAAATTTAATCAAATAAATATGTATAACATAATAATTTATATCTTGACACATGAAATTTATTGTTAAGATGGAAGGAAAATAATAAAATGAAAAATAAGGTTGCCACACGTGAAACCAATCATGCACACACATGCACATAACCCTAATTATGTCAACAAAGTCAACAACCCTAAATTATAATTTTTAATTAATATCTCCCAAACCAAATTAATTTTTTGAAATATAATTTCACATTCATTCTCCTGGGCATCAAACACATTTGGACTAATTTTCTTGTACATTTTCTCAAAATTTAAATTTTTAGACCAAAATACCCCTAATGCACAATTTTGCCCCTTAGGCAATTGTCTTATTTATAAGACTATGAATGAACCAAAATGGAGAATATAACATGAAAAATGAGTCCTAAGTGAATAGATAAAGTGTGTAAATAATGTGTCCTATCAATAGGATGAACTAGGATAAATCATTTATGTCAACTTAATTTCTCAATTAAAAATTCATTTCTTACTTCTAGTTGGGAAAATGTTTTAAAAATTTTTAAGAATACCTAATTCACACCCTCTTGTGTGCTAACCTGATTCTACAGCATGATCTACAAGGAGCTTAGAGAATTTAAGGAGGCGTGCCCTATAAGGCTAAAGTTGTAGAGTTCAAGCCTCAGGTGCTAAAGGATCCAATATATGGCATTGGAGGTTCACTAATTGAAGACCGAACTAACGCTATGAACAAGGCCTTGACTTTTTTGCTAAGAAGATCCAAGAACAAGAATCCATATCCATTAATGAGGCCTACATATGCAAGAGCCTTTCATTAAAGGAGTTGGACGAAATTCAAGCTCAACTCCATATAATTAGAACCCTAGCTCATCAATTATAACATGTGACAATGGGGTCACTTATTTTGGAGAGAAAGGTTTAAGGGAGGCAACTTATCTAGTAATATCTTGGAAGATCATGATGTGATCCCTTAGCATATTTGAAGTCAACAGTGGAAGTATAAGAGGCAAGATTCTCCTATATTTGAAGATCATTTAATTGCTGCAAATTAATTAATTTAATATTCTCTCAGTTCAAAAATGTTAAACATTTTTTGAGGAGTTAGATGTTAAAAAATGTAAGGCATTTTTAGTTTTTTGAGATGTAATCATTGCCTTTTTTTCAGAAGTACTCCTATTGACAATGACTTTATATTTATTGTAAGGTATTTAATAGGAATAAATATGAAAAAATATAATTAGTTGAAAAATAAGTAACTACTTTATTGGGGGTAAGATTCAATTAAAAAGGCCTTATATTTTTTAAGGGAGAGTATTTTATTTAAGTTTTGTTTCCTATTTTTAGATTAAGATTTTATCTAATAATATAAGACCATAATTTTAGTAGATTGTGAAGGCCCAGAATTGACTTGAAATTAAATTTGGTGATAAGGGATCTTAATGACATTACATTGGCGGACTTAATAAGAAAAGGAACTAGTCTAGTAGAGATTTTGTAACTACTTCTCTAATGGCTCATGAGTTCAAGCCTTCACGAGACCTTGAATAGATTTCTTTTATCTTCTTGCCTTATCGTTGTGCAAAATTACAAGAATGCCCTTCTGTCACCTAAAAAATAAAATAAAATAAAATAAAAATAGAATCAGAATCATGCAGGGGTTCTTGCTTTTTCTCCTTTCTTCTCTTGTCCAAAAGCATCGGAGACTCCAGATCAAGGAGAGTGGAGAGAGAGCTTCGACCTCTATCTGCGTCTCCTCCGTTCTCCCTTCCCTGCCGTTCTTTTCGTCTCTCACTGGTGACCTTGAGCTTGCCGCAGCTTCTTCTTCCTCTTCCTCTGCTCTGCATCACTGATCGCTCAATATTGCAGGTTCGTTGTTCATTTTGTCCCTTTGCTGTTCATTTGCACCGCTGGCCGTTTTCCTTCCCCTGTTAATATCATGTTGTAGGTTCTTAAATTTTGGACAGTGGGAGTAGTTTATTCTTGCAAGAGGCTGATTTACTGGTCTTCTCCTTCACCAGTTCAGCACCGAAATCCTCTCTCTCTATTGTTGTTGTTGCCCGTGGCTGGTATGAGGGAGCTCATCCTCCCATCTTCATCTTTGATGACTTTGTGTAATATAAAGATAGATATTGGCTTTCATTGTTTGCTTGTTTGGCTGTAAATATGTTGTTTGGAAATGAATTTGTCCTGAGCTTAAACTGATTTTTGATGGGCAATTAGATTGGAAAAGGCATGATAAATTTAATTATGCATGCATGGGATTGGTTAGTTAAGAGATTGAAGCTAAAACTGATTTATTGAGTGGTTTAAGAGCTGTGCCCACAAGGTGCTTGCTATAAGCCTTAAAAGAGAATAATGTGCCAATGGAATAATCAGCTATGGCTATAATATTTTGGAGAAATTGTGACATAAATGATGATGTTTGGAGCAGTCTTGAATTATTTAGATTGATCATGGTTATATTAAGGACTAATATTTAAATTCAGAATCATCTTTTTCCCTTACAGGAACTCAAATTTTATGATCAAATTGAATTTATAAAACTTTATAAAGAACTTGTTGATGCTTGAAGGTTGTATGGTTGGCAATTTATAAATTTTAATTCCTGTGCATGATTTAATTTTAGAATGCATATAAGATGTTTGATGAAATGTTGTGGGAAGAGTGTGAATGCAAACAATGGTATTGTTTAGTTAAAATGTGTTAGTGGATTATTAGGACTTGTACATTGGAAAGGAATGTGAATGATATGAAGTTCTTTGGAATGAAAATTAAAAAGATTGATGAATGCAAGAATATACTATAATAATTAAGTGAGTGAGCAATTATGAGTTTTATAAAAATTTTAAAGGTTCAATTATTATTATATTGAATGTTTTAGGAATAAATCTTGATGTGAGGAATGCTAAGGGGTAAATTATAGTGTTGGGATTGCCTTAGGTAAGTGGATAACATCTTAATTAATTTTTATATTAGCAAATATTGTTTTCAACTATTTACAATTATTAATATATATATATATATATATTCTTGCATAAGCTATTTTTATTAATTGAATTTTTTTTATTTCTTGAAAGTCATGATATATACTTAAAAGATTGATGATCATGCTTTTACATATTCTAGTACTCCTTTGTTCGATAGAAATAATCATGGAAGTTGGCAAAAGAGTTTGAGATATTGGTTATCAATTTTTATATTTGAAAGACTGACGATTTTAATTGATTCATGTGAGTTTGATACTGATAAGAGAAATTTATGTTTCAAAAAGTACTTATTTTCTCACATGTTTGAAAATGATTCTAGAAGGGACTATATATAGAACACTGGTTGCTAATGACAGTTTCGTCAGCTCTTGGTGCGCCATGATTAATGACTAGCTAGTTTGATATTCATGAGTTTTGTTCTCACGTTTGTTATTCATGGATTTAATACCTGTATTTAATTTTATGGCTTCAAGTCGTCTTTAGTTAGCATTATCCTCGTGAATTGTGTGTCCACATTTATTTCGTAGCTCAAGCTGTATTTGGTTAACATTACTCTCATGGATTGTGTGTCCATATTTGTTTTGTAGCTCAGGATGCATGTAGTTACTCACTCTTGTGGACTTTGTGTCCGCGTTTATTTTCGTGGTATAAGCCGCATTTAGTTATTTACTCTTTATGGACTGTATGCCACGTTTGTTAATTGTTCTGATAAGTCGCTATAATTGTGAATCTAATTATTTAGTGATTTTATATCCCATTAATTTTTATTTAGTAATTTATTTACAAGTGTTTATTTCATTTATGTGATTTCTTGAAATCAAGTGTTAATAACATTTGCTATGATAGTTTAATAGTTTAAGATTTTATTTAAAAGTTTATAGAACCATTTATTACAAATTTTATTAATTTTTTATGGAAATTTTTGTCTCTTTAATTTATATAATCATTGTCATTTATTTATTTTACCCTTTTAAATTTTATTAATATTGAGACATTATTCACTAAAAAGTATTTATTTGTTGTTAGATAGCATAATTGATGTCGTACCTTCTACTGTATTTTGTGGGCTCATTACTGGGTTGATTAGAGGAGCTTTTGAGGTTACATTCCTTTTAATGCAAATGATTAATTATTTGTTATATTTTGAATTTATGATTAGTTGCTCTATATTGACTAGAGGGAGGATTATTATCTATAACATATCCATCTATCTGTTGCAGAGGAGTAAAGCTTCACATTTCTAATTGGGCTATAAATGGTTGCTATAGAGTCTTCGAAAGGTCCTAATTATAAGAAAAGTTTAGCTAAATTTTTTTACAGAAAGTTTCGAAAGCTTTTTGTTTAAATGAAAATGTTATAATGATTTTGACACCATATTTCATGTAAATTTAGATATTAAATTAAAGTTTATTTGATTAAGGCTTAAAGGATGTATATTTGTGCATATATTTCGTGCCGGTCACATCTAATTTATGGGACATGATAGAGATATACAAGTCCTAGATTATGTGGTTGAATTTTATTTTTTTATTAGTATTTTTGTCCAAACTAGGATATCTAAATTAGGGTTTTTAAGTCTTGAGTAAGCCTATACATAAGCATGCACATCTTCATTGTATGGCAAGTTTTGATTTGAATAATATTTTTAGATTTTAAAACTCTTGTGAGCTTCATGCTTGTGGTGGCATCCCATATTTAATGTTGACATCAATGTTTTCAGAATTTGACTGAACATTAATTGAACTAGAAAAGTCAGCAATTCACAGTCCGCATGGTTCAACCGGTGGTGTAGTAAATAAAATAAAAAAATTATATATATATATATATATAATAATCTAAATATAATAAATACATATGAAATTGCTATTTAACTTAAAAAATTAAATATTTTAAGTTTATCATGACTTAACAAGCCACATGATATAATAGAATATCGAATGATTAAAAAAATTTGTAATTTTTTTAAAAAATTGATAAAAAAAATTTCAAACAGTCCGGTTTTTGAAAACCAGATCTAGTTCCTGGCTTGATTCCGGTTCCCGGTCTAACTACTGGTTCGAAATGGCTCAACCCCTAAAACAGCTTTTTCCTATGAACTAGACCAGAAACCAGACCGGTCAACCGTTCGATCTAATCCGGTTTTAAAAACACTGGCTAACATGATCAAGAGCCTGATTAACTCTTATAGTGTCTTTAAAAGTTAAAATTGCTAAAGGCAGGTACTCTAGAGAATCTTTTTCTTGATTCCTATTTTTTTTTGTTTTCATTTCCTTTCCCTTTTATTTCTTCTTCTTCTTCTTCTTCTCTATTGTTTCTTGTTTTATTTTGGTGTTTTAGTATTCTATTCCTAGCAAGCATGGTGCTAGTTCTATTATCAAGTACTTTTCTTTATTAATTTTTTATTTCTTATTTCAATCATTATTTGTTTAAGGGGGAGACAAAATCTGCCTCAAGACTAATGTAGTATTATATTTAGTCTTGTTGCCATAAAAATGAAAAAAAATATTGAATCTTGATTTTGATGATTATAAAATAAAAAAAGGAATTGAAAAATAAATAGCCCATCCTTAGCGGATCCATGTTGCTGGCCCAAGCCCACTTTGCATAATTGAAAGAAATTGAAAAGTAGAAAACACCTGGGTTGTTAACTGTAATATGCCCAGTTTTTGAATACAGGGAGGGGTTAGTTAACTTGTTAGTAACTGCATGCACGTTATTAGCCATGGTGGTTATCTAGCAAGAGCGCAAAACCATCTCTCTTCCCTGCTACATTCACGGTGAGTCTGAAATTTGGATATTCTCTTCTAGTTTTAGGTGGGCGTTGTTTGTTCGTGTAATATAGATCAAGTCCAAGGGAAACCATTTTTCACTATCCATATGTAGTGTGTGTGCGTGTATTGTATTTTAATTTATATCTATGTAATATATAACGTATTACTCGAATTACTTTTTATATTATAACATTTTCAAGAAAAAAATCTTATTTCTATTTTTAACTAACAGGAATTGTATGATTTAAATTTCAATTAATATTAATTGATGAATAATTTAAAATAGTAATATATAATTACTGAATTATTTATTTACATATAATACTGAATTATATATAAATATAATATATAATATAATATAATGAAGAAAACTTGCAACGAAATAGTGATCGAAATGTTTGTAAGAAGGATTTCTGCTGCAAATTCTATCAAAGTTGGAATAAGATATTCTAAAAATTAGGAACAAAATTTTCCACCACCAAAATTATTTTTAACAAATTTTTAACTAAAAGCTATCAATAAATCTGTAATAGATTGGCGAAGAAAATTTATTATCTATCACTATATTTCATTGCTAATTTGTGGCAAACAATTTTGTAATGTAATTTTTGTGTGATTAATATCTCAAGATCCTAAATTGGGGTCTTGTTTTTTTTTTTTGGGACTTCTTAAATCCCAATACATTCAGTAACATTTATTATTTAATGAGTAATCCTAATACAATAGTTTTCATTTCATATCCCTAATTCTCAATGCATCCAGCTACGCATCCATCAACACAACTGTGCACCTTGTCTGTAGCTGCAAAAGAAAAATTTGTTTTAGAAAAGAACACATCAATTCGTAGAGAAGGATATATATTGGAAAATATATAATTATTTGTCCCTATAGTTTTATCATATTTTGTTATTTGGTCCTTATACTTTATTTCAACATTTTAAGTATCTCTAGTTTTCCCTTCTTCAACATTAGTCTTTTTATTTTTAAATTATGTCCAGAGGAATGATGATGTGACACTAATAATAGTGTTGAATTACTTGATTTATAACTAACAATGTTAATGAGGATGCTAACATGTTTGAAGTGCAATGAGTTGGTAATTTGAATTAGCAAAAGGTAAAAAATGGATGATAATTGTATGATGAAGATTATTCATACGACGAACACTTGTTAGCGTCGGAAAGTGATTTCTAATCATTGTGGGTCAAGCATTTTACTTTATACATCAAATGCCCTAATTTAACACTGTTTTAATGCTGCATTATCATCCCTTTAGACATATTTAAAAATAGAGGAACTAATGTTATAGATGGAAAAAAACTATATGGATCCAAAATAATGAAAAAAATATAGGGACTGATAACAAATTAAACATGATAAAATTATAGTGATCAATAATTATGTTTTCCCTATATATACATATATAAATATATATCACACACACACACACACACACACACATAAATAAGTCTACCTTGTATCCTAACACATCGTATTCTACTGGAAATGGAGAATCAACGAGAGTGAAATTAACAGAAAGAAGGCATTATACCTAAATCATCTTGAGTGTTAATGTTACCGCAAGAAGATTGAGCACAACCCAAAGAGCAAGTATATTGGGATCGCGTTGTGATTCTACGGTCGGCACCTATACAAGCTAAGAGGCAACCAGTAGCACATTTTGCTGCCTGCTCAAGAGGTTTGTTTGATATGCATTTTGGCATACAAGATGCAAAGCATACCACAAAACCTACCATTTTTGCTTCACATTGCATTGTTGCTAAATGCAATACAAACCAGGCAACAAAAATTGATCTCACAACTTTCGTCCCCTCCATTTCTTACCCTTTTCTCAATATATGGTTTTCTCTCTGCGTTTTAAGAGGTCTTGAGGATCTCTTGTCTTAACCTAGAGTCGTTTATATAGCCATTTATAGATCTGTGTATAATGGCTACAAATTAATAAGTCAAGTGGTATTTGGTATTAGAATTTATAGTATCTTATTATTCGTCTTCTATAGTCATTGGTAGTTCCTTTATAATTGCTGTAATGTACGAGTATTTCAAAAAGATAAGTTCCTCATTTCAAGGAATCTTGATTATACATTATCATTCATGAATCCAATCAATTCCATTAATCTAATTAATCTATATATACACACACACACACACACAACACATAGCATGTAACCCTTTAGAGGTATATGTATGTATGTACGTATCTCTTAATGTGATATGATTCATGCATTTAGAATTATGTGATTCATATAAATAAATATGGTTCATGCGAATAAAGTTTGGAAAGACATATCGGTTAGATTATCAATTAATCTAGCTTGTATATATTTGGACAAGTCATTGATTTCATTAACTCGAGTGTAGGAACCATTTTATCTTTTATAATTTCATTAACGATGCAAGTGAAATATTTTTTTACGATAAAATCTAGAGACATGACTCAATATATTGATTTTTTCTATTTCATCAAAATCTAGAGACATGACTCAATATATTGATTCTTGTCAGGAGATATTCTTCAATTCATTCAATTAATTGCAAAAAGGAAATTAATTATGTTTCAAGTTCTATTTTTCCTCCAAATTATATTGTTTGAATTTTATACCATGAAATTCTAATTTTTCAGTATAGCTCTTGTCATGCATGATGGCTGTTATGAGCCTAACTGTAATGGGCCAAGAGGAGAGCCCATATTGCAATCCATAGCCCATTAGAAAGAGTCAAAGGATCCATAAGAGGACATGGAACCTCTAAGACTTGTAGGAGGAGTGACGCACTATAATAAGGACAAAATTAGTTTGGGAAGTGTGTGCAATGATTGAATGATATTCTCTTTGTGTGATTCTCCTTGCTATCTTCTTTCTATAATTCCCTTTCTGTGCTTCTTTCTGTGACTTTCATTTCTACCATTTTTTATTCTCATTTAGATGTAACGGTGGTTGAATAATGAATTATAACACTGTGGGCAATTTACATTACTATTTTTGTCTTCGAATATATTAGTGTATTGCATTTGGTGCTATCATTGAGAGTATCATGGTGGACAAAACAAAGATGAAAGAACTACAAGCTGATATGAGGAAAATGAAAGGACTACATGGAAATGTTTGAAGGCCGCTTCAAGCAGTTTGAAGTATTGTTGGAGACTCCAATTCACTTAGTAGATAATTTGAATTAACGTGTTGCATAATCATCCTCATCCGTCAGCCCAGAGACACCTCTCAAAGAGGCTGTGGTCGTTACACCATGGCAATTGTATCATGCTCAGAAGCTGGTAAAAATGAATTTCCCTCACTTTAATGGTATTAATGCATTGAAATGGTTCTTTAGGATAAGCAGTACTTTAAGTACTATGAAGTTGCAAACCCACAGGAGTTAGTCATCGTTCCTATCCATTTAGATGGAGACATGTTGTGGTTTCACATGATGGAAAAGTCTCAAGGCATTCCATTTAAAGTAACACGACTCGGCTTCAAATTAGTAGGGACTGGGGAGAGATTTGCTCTCACTGCTTCCAATGGACAAAAAGTCTGTATATTCTTATGTATCATGTTTACTTTGTTAATGAAACCTCTAATTAGGCACCTCAACAAGTGTCTTTCATTAAAGATCAAATAATTTTTTTAGAATGTATTTTATGATATAGACTAAAGTAAAGCATCTAATAAATAAGACTAAGGGTAATAAAAGGCAAGTGCTTTGCTATCTAATTTAATTTATTTTGCTTGAGAAATGAAAACCAAATATTGATCCCTTAGTTAATTGGCTGGAATTAAGCTACAAAATGGGGGGAGTTGGCCATCAAAATTCAATATGAACAAGAGCCCAACTCTTTAAGCTCACCTAGTAGCGGGCATTGGAGGATTATAAAACAAGGATCATTTTATTGATCAATAGAATTGAGGATATGATTGGGCAAGCCCCACTGGATTGTCACATAAGAGGACTCAAACTAGAACTAAGAAGAGATGTTCTCGAACAACAACTAGGGATATTGTGAAAAGCTATGATGTTATCAACATAACTATTTTTTGAGAATATTATGTATGGGATATTAGGAAGTCGTAGCAGAACATTGATGTCTTGCAGCAGCAAAGGTAGTATGACCAAAGCTACCATGCCTTAAATTCCTTCAACAAGGTTAACCTCTGGCAACAACTGATAGACCCCATGGCATAGATGACATGGCATTAATAACAACAAAGCTTGAGATAGTAATCATGAATATGGTGGCATGAAAGGAACCCTTTGGCAAGAAGTAAGGAGCCTAACACTTTCAATCTAACGTGCCTAACGATCCTTTACAACATATTGGAGGTCCAATGACAAGAGGTTAAACTAAAGCCATAAAGTAAGCCTTGTTTAGTCTTGTCCAAGGAGTCTAAGAGCTTGGAAAGTATTGGAGCACTCCTCTCAAGCTCAAAGGAGAGCATCTATATGTGTATAATGTGCTTAAGATCCAAATCCACAAAGAGTCAAGCCCAAGAGATGCAAACCCTAGCCCAATGTAAGGAAGGCTATAAGTGGAGCCTCTTGTAAGTAAGGAGGCATGAAACCCTAGTGAAGAAGTCAAAGTTAGTGTGATTTTGAATCCTGTATGATCTCTTTATTGTCTCCTTAATTGTATCCTATTTTAGTGGTCCATTGACTTGATTCCCTTTCTTAAAGAGCAAGACTAGTCTTAGTTTCCTATTTTGAGCCTGGTCAAAGATTAAGATTAATTATATTATTAATTTCTAATTTTTGTAATTCCATAATTTTAGGATCACATCTCCTAAATTATGTAGCTGAATATTGTCTCATTATTTTATATTATTTTCTCTCTCCTTTTAGTAATAGGAAATTAGGGTTTTAATTTTAGAAAATAGTCTTCTCTATGAGCCTATATATATTAGGCATGCTCCCTCTTGTAAATGAAAGAGAACTTGAATGAAATTATTTATTTTAGAGTTTATAAGTCTGGTGAGCCTTAGTGCTTTATGGTGGCATCCTGTGTGAGAAACAGACGTGATCAAGAGTGTGATCAACTCTTGTGGTGTCTTCGAAGGTTGAGGTTTCTAGAGGCGGGTACTCTAGAGGATCTTATCCTTAATCATTATCCCATTATTTATTTTATATCTTTCTTTATTTTCATTATAAATTTCATCCCTTTCTTTTTGTTCTTATGTTTTTGTTGTGTTTTAGGGTTCTGTTCCTAAAGTAGCATGATTATGCTTTCATGTCCCCTATCAACAACAATAGTGATGGCAAGATGAATCTTCCACCATTATTATCCACTCCCAACATGCCTCCAATCAAGTGGATAACTCCCATAAAGATGCAAATTTGTAAACAAAAAGGGTTATGCTAAACATGCAATGAAAAATTTACTCTTACTCATTGATACACAAATAAAAAACTCATGATGCTATAAGATAAGGTGGAAACATATGAGGTTGTTAAAGAGAATATAGAGGATGCTAGTACTAATTTGGCTCTGCATCACCTGTCATTGCATGTTCTTATAGGGACACATAGTGTAACGACTATACATTTCAATGGGATGATCTTGGGTATTGATGTATAAGTTTTACTAGATGCAAGAAGTTCAAATAAATTTATTCATCCTAGAATTATGCAACATTTGAAGTTGCCAATGGAACATGTGTTAGAGGTATGTGTGCCAGGAGGGATAGTATAAATTTTAAAAAGTCAGGAGATTGTGAAATAGGTATAGGTGTAAATTTGTTGTTATATTTAATAGATAATCACTTATTACTGGTGTAGACATGATCATAGGTGTTGATTAGCTCAAGACCCTTAGGCCTCATATGGTTATAGTACTTCAACTATTAAATTTTTGCAAAATGCATAGTTTGTAACATTACAAGGGTTCAGGGGACCTCCTGTGTTACAAATATGATTGCATCACCTTATTGAGGTTAGGCAAACAGATGCTATCATTGTATTTTTCATGATTGAGAAGGTAAAAGTTGAGGGAGATAAAAGTAAGAAAAAGGAAGAATTACTGATAAATCTGAAAGAGATACTTGACAAATTCCAAGTGGTTTTAGAGAAACCTTATGGACTACCCCTTGCTTGAGGACTTAAGCATCATATTGAGTTACTACTAAGTATTAGTCCAGTAAAGCTCAAACCTTACAGATATCCTTTTAGCCATAAATTAGACATTAAAAATATGATAAATGAATTGTTGAATGATGGGTTGATACAACCAAGTTCAAGTCCATTCTTTACATCTATTATCCTAGTAAAGAAAAAAGATGAGTCTTGGTAGTTTTATGTTGATTACATGGCACTTAATGCTATAACTATACAAGATTCATTCCTAATGCCCACAGTGGATGACTTATTAAATGAGCTTCATGGTTTAGTGTCCTATACTAAATTGGACTCATGCTCTGGTTACCATCAAATTTTGATGAAGGAATTTGATAGAGAAAAAAATAACTTTCTAGACTCATTAGTGCCTATACGAGTGGCTTGTGATGCCATTTAGGCTATCTAACACCCTAGCAACCTTTCAAGAACTAATGAACAACATCTTCAAGCCATTCTTAAGATGCTTTGTGCTCATCTTTTTAATGATGTATTGATTTATAATGCCATATAGGAAGACCATTTGCAGTATGTCTTGATGGTTCAAAAAAAATTAGCCTCTTATAAACTCTTTAAAAAATGAACTAAGTGTTCCTTTGGTCAATACAGAGTCAAATACTTGAATCACGTGGTCTTCGTTAGAAGAGTTGAGATGGATAATTCAAAGGTTGCAGCCATTAAACCTTGGCCGAGACCCATGACGATACTTCAATTAAGAGATTTCCTTGGATTGAGTGGGCACTATCGAACCTTCATAAAGAGCTATGGATAGATTACAAGCCCATTTATGGATTTGTTGGGTAAGGATACGTTCAGGTAGGGTGAAGAGCCCCAAAAGGCTTTTGATACTTTAAAGAAGGCATTAAGTTGGGTGCCTGTTTCAGCATTACCTAAATTCACAAGGCTTTTTGTCTTATAGATAGATGCCCTAGGTACAGGCATTAGTGCAATCCTCAATCAAACTAAACTACCTATTTACTATTGAGTATAAACCTAAACGTAATATTAGGCTGCTGAAGCCCTCTCCCTAGCTACACTCATGGCCTTTTCATATGCTTCACCCATTACTTTGGATCTCATATATGATGAAGTAGGGAAATCTCCAATTATTATAGAACTCAAGGAAAAGATGGCTAAAGATCCTTTAAACTTTCCTTATTACCAAATTAGGTAGGATGTTTTATATTGGAAGGACAGATTGGCAATTCCTAAAGATATGCCTAATTTGATTCAGTTGATCCTAGAAGAATATAACTCTTCAGTGATAGGGGGATATATGGGTCATTTGAGGACCTTCTAACATTTAGATCATCTCTTTTACTGGCTGAATATGAGGAATGATGTTCACAATTTTGTTTGAAGATGCACAAACTTCTAGCAAGTTAAAACAACTCATCTTTGCCCACTATCATAGAATTAGTTAAATATAACACCTTGTACTTGCCGCTTATTTAAAAAAAGAAACAAATAAATAAATGCAGAGAATATTTGATAATTATTTCAAAGAAGTGTCAAATATATAAAAAATATACATATATTTATTTTTTAAAAAATATATATTTATTCAACATTTATTATTGAATAAATGTCAAATTTTAAAATATTTATTGAATATTTATTTATAAAAAAATTTCAAATAGATATTACATGATACTTTTATCTCTAATTGTCATGTTTCTCTCTTTAATTCTCTTTGTCAAAGCTCTTTCCCTTGACCCCTCACCCCCGATAACACCTCCCCTCTCCTCAGCTTTTGAGCCCACCTTCTCTATTTTCTAGAATGTGTGAAGAGGCTAAGATTAAGGTTTGTCATCATTTGCTACACACTATATGCTTCCCCCATAGACTTCTTCATGGTCTCTTGTTGCCTCTCTCCTCACTAGCATACCTTGCAACTCTATAGCTATCCACAAGGAACCTTGAGGGTGCTAAAGGCAATAAGTCATAGGAACCTTCCACCTCACTGTTTATGATGTCTATATCTCTATTAATTTTGGTTCTTTCTTATGTCAATTTGCAGCAACGCTATTTTTCCTTTTGACTGCATACTCTTTAGTGAGTTTAGTGAGTTCCTTTCTGATTTTCCTTCTTTCTCTCCTACAATTTTTCCTAAAATTTTTCACTAAAATCAGTTCATTTCATTTCATATAGAAACACATATTTGGATGATACTTTGTATCCTAGCAACATTAGAAAGGTGAATTGCTAAAAAAAACATTGATGGTATTTAATTAATTAGCAAAATCTCATGGCTCATTTAACTTCTTGTCTCAAAATTGTGTGTGAATTGTCATCTATCGGACAATTGAAGAGATTATATTTACCAAATACAAAGTTTTTAGTAGACAAATGTGGATTCTGTGAGACCAAAGCATCAAGTCTCTAAAGCGAGTTGTTCAGGACCTATGGAAGCTCCCTCGCTGGCTAGTGTTAGCATTTATACACTTCTCTTTTTGTAGCTTCAATTTGATTGTATTTTAAAAATGAACTATGTTGATTCTTTTGTTTTAGGCTTTAGGCTATGATTAGTGTGCAAAAGAATATACCATGGGTTAGAACCTTAATTTTATTTTTTAAAAAAAGTAATTCTAAATTTCTAAACTAGTAAGCTTAGACTTGAATTGAGCTACTCTTTTTATTTCTTTCTTCCTAATTCAATAGTTTCTTATGATACTCTAGATGGGTTAAAGGCATTTGAGAGTCATTTGGCTGTAAGAGTGATGTTCTACATGATTCTAGTATTTTGGAATGTTTCAAAGTAGAAAATTATGATGCTATTTATTGATTTAATACACTTATAGGGGTCAACCTGTCATTCTCTCCCAGCTTATGAAAAATTGGATGCAAATGAAGCTAACCCAATATAACTCTACTGTAATGTTCAATTCCTTTATTGATCATTTGTAATGAAATAACTTTCGATGCTTTTCCTTCCTTTTTACAATAAGTCTGTTATCTATGATGTTTTATGGCGTTTCACTACCTTATATAGTTATAGTTGTTATTTTTGTTATAGATTTTCATGTTCTTTTGCTTAGAAGATTTATAAAAGTGTTCAAATTGAGACTCAGAGTTGGTGGTTTGTATTTAATGACATTTGAATAGCCTTTTACTTTGGCATCTAATTACTTGCTGACATTGGGACTCCATAATTCATTCAACTATATTTATTGTTGATCATAGGCTTGTATGTTTTCATAATGGAGCTATTTTCACACTTTGCCCCTACTTCTAAAGGTTCAATGTGTCATATAGTTTATTTACATGTAGAAATACATGCTGGTATTATTGCCTTTGATCTTGAACTGCATTTTTTTATGATTTTTCTGCAAATTAATTCTGATAAAAAAGTTCGCATGATAACTACATCAATAGTTATATTAGGATGTGTGACTTCCAAAACTTGTGGGCTCATTAATATCCCAACATTTAATTGTTTTTAATCCTATGGAAGTGTTTGATGAATGCAATAGCCATTCAGCCACTTAAATTTTTCAGACTAATATATATATATATATATATGGGGGAGAATAGGTTTCAAGATAGAGATAATAATGGCAATGGCATGGTTGTGGGGATTTTTATATGCTAATAATGTTAAGATTTGCAAAAGAGATTGCAAAATTAATGGTCTCCTGGAGCAGATTTTCAGTAAACACGGTAAATTTGTGAATGCTCAGATAGTCTATGATAGAGAGATTGGTTGCTCTTGTGATTTTAGCAAATTTTACAGCTCTTAACAGTCAGGTATCACATTACTATGTTGCTTAGTGAAAGTATCTTGCATTGGTAATCTAAATGTGTTTTGTGTTGCATCCTGAAGGTAGCATAACGGTATATAGCTTTAAGCAAGTAAATCCAACAACTGCCAGATTGTAAGAAATTTCAAATTTAATTTAACTATGAGTACATTATGATCCTTATCATATGAGATTTCCATTGAACTTCCAAAGTCTTACTAAACTTACATCTATTAGTTGTCAAATCTTTTAAATATTAATGGGTGAATGTTAAGCAATGGTTTAATCCTTTCCTGTTTCAGGCATGAAGGCATTAGTTTTGGGCTTTGCATTGTGAGAACCTTAGTATGTGTAATATTCTAACAAATCAATAGTTAATTACTATTTACAAATCACAATATCAAAGATAATATACCACTATTCATTTTTGTTGACATCTAATAAAATCGACATTATTCTGATGTAAAGGGCAACTACCTTAGTATGTTAATTATAGTTTTGTCTCTAATTAAAGTTCATGTCGATAAGAAAAGCATAAGGTGTTTCAAAAATATGTGTTGCACCACCACCAATACACAACGAGTCCACAATCCCCCTTCTCTTTCTTTCTAGCAACATAGAAAGATTCATCAGGGACAACAAAATCAAACTCAAACACAAGTTATTGGACAAATGAAGAACTATTATGGGAAGACTAATTGCATGGGATTATTACTTCAAACACTTTTTTGGTGTAAGGGTAAAGAATTTTGAAGAGTTTTATTCTTATAAATTTGTTTTAAAACTAAAGCATTGTATTTGGTGGAATTGGAGCCTAAATGGAGATTATATATTAGTGATTGTAATTTTTTTATCATTTATAATAGTTTGTTTTTATATTCTAATGAAACAATTTTTAATTTAATTTTTCATTTTTAATATCTAAAATAAAAAATAATAGAAAATAACTATGAAAAAACAAGACTACTTTATTTGACAGTTCTTTTAAAAACTATCAAATAAGGTTATTTTATTTTATTTATTTGACAATTGTCTCAAAAAAGTGTCAAATAAATTGGCATTAGTTGACCCTTGTTTGAAATAACCATTAAATAAAGTCATTTTATTTGACAATTGTTCCAAAAAAAGTGTCAAATAAATTAGCATTATTTGACCCTTGTTTAAAATAACCATTACGTAAGGTTACTTTAATTGATGGTTAAAAATAGTCAAATAACATTTTGAACTATAAATGGCACCTCAATATTTGACATTTAATAACTATCAAATAAGGTAAAAAAATAAGCATTTAATAAACCTATTTTTGTAGTAGTGATCTTATAAGCTTATTGCAACCTCTACCTATTCCTAAGTGCATTTAGGAAGATATTGCTATAGATTTTACCATAGGCCTTCCCATGTTACATGGTTATTGATCTATCATTTTGGTAGTTGTCAATAGACTTTCAAAGTATGGCCATTTCATTCCACTCACAGACAATTTTAATTCCCAACAAATGTATATGTCTTATAAGCCTATGTTGTGAAACTAAATGGTATGCCTAAAACCATAGTGTCTAACATGGATAAATTGTTTGCTAGTGCATTTTGGAAGCAGGTAGGGGTGAGCATTGGTCAGTTTAGTTTGGTTTGGTGCCAAAATATACAGAACCGATCGATTGAATAACATTGAAAATGAAAACCGAATCGAACCGAACAAACCAATTAAACCGAACAAAGACTGAACCGAAATTTGATAATTTAGTTCAGTTGGTTAATTCAATTTTTTAGTTTCATATTGGGCTACTTGAAATTAAGCCCATTTTTTTAAATATTAAAACAAACATTACAAAATTAGGCCTTTTTTTTTCTATTCTTTTATTTTCAATATAAGCCCATTTTAATTACACCCATATGACATAAAGCCCAAATATTACAAATGTATGGATGATCAAATAAACAGCCATAAATGATCAAATAATGGCTCCATAATCTAATCACAATACCATAATCCAGTCACAGCCATGCTAAATATATGATTGCAATAAAATAGACATGTGAGTGATGAAATAAAAGACAAAACAGCATGCCTATGACTGGATTATAGCACGATCTAGAATTTTTGTCTGGATTTAATTCAATCCAATCACATATGCTTGTTGACAAAATTTTTAATCCAATCACATGTGCTTGCTGACAGAATTTTTAATCCAATCATAATCCAATAAAATAAACACATGTAAGTTACATCATAACACAATCGTATATTTTTAATGCAATCATAGCCATGCTAAAACTAGACACTCCATAATCCAATCATTACACAAGTGCCATATAATCCAGTCACAGTCTTTACACGTGACATTAATTTTTCAATTTGTAGGCTTTCTTATTGAGAGAATGGTGCTATATTTATAGAGAAAAGAAGATAACTTCAAATATTAAAATTAAATAGCCACAGTGCCATATAATCCAGTTATAGAAACCAATAAGTCTTCAAAATATTAAAATTAAACCATTACAATAATCAACTATATAGATTAGTAAAACAAAATAAAATGAGTAGCCTTTGTAAATAGAGTACTATAGCACTAGCATCCTGCAACCTACATTACACAAGTAAAAATCATATAAGAAACCAAGAATTAGTAATGGATTTAGTATCAAAATTATAGCAAAAAAGCTAACATATAAAATAATTACCTCAAGTCATTAAGAACAAAGGCTCATAGTACATCCACATTTACTTCTATAGCAATTTTTGAAGATCTAAACATAAATAAAGTATTTAATATTAATATCATTTAACCAATAACTTAACATTAAATTTAAAACAATATAACACATAATAAATTAACTCTCTCAATCTTTTGCGCATCATCTATCTTCTCTTTTACTAGAACCGGAAGTGAGCGGCGAAGCCAATCTTGACCATAAACAAGAGATTGCACAACTTTAGGAGTTAAAGAGCTCCTAAATGAATCTAGCACATGTCCTCCAGTGCTGAAAGTAGACTCAGAAGGAACAGTGGAAATTGAGATAGCCAAAACATCCCTTGCCAATTGAGAGAGAGTGGGGAATCTAAGCCCATTCAACTTCCACCAACTTAAAATATTAAAATCATCCTTATCCATGTCAATTTCTTCAGCCAAATACTTGTCAACTTCTATCCTATTAGTTCTCTCACCAAGCCTTTCGCTTATGAATTTTTTCTTTTCATATTCAAGAATTTTTTTAACTGTCATAACTAGGTCATCATCTTTATCAGATTGGTGGCAATTAAATAATTGCTCCTTTTCAACTTGCTTTGAAGGAGAGACACGCTCTTTGTATTCATTGTACAAAGAAATAAGCAAATCATTCAATTTCCCTCTAACTTGCTGTCCAACCTCACTAGAATACATCTTATAAAGTGAATATTGCACCCACTCAAGCTTATACTAAGGATTAAGAATAGCAACCGCAAACATCAATTTATTGATTTTTGAAGGATCTCCCTAATACTTATCAAATTTTTCTTTCATTTTATAAGCCATTGAAGAAAACTCTAAATCATCACATTTTCTCTACTCATTCAAAAGGCAGAATAACATATAAATCTCATGAAAAAATTCATTAGATGTGACAAGTGAAGAACTAGAAACACACAAAGTCAACTCATAGAAATGAATTAGAAATATTGTCATCTTTCTTACATTTGCCCAATCTTCAATATTAGGCACTCCCTCCCTACTTTCTAGATCAATCTTAAAATAAGGGTCCTTATCCTCAAACCTCCTAAAGGAAGCCTCAAACTTTTGAGCTATCTCCAACATAAAATAAGTAGAGTTCCACCTAGTAGAGACATTTAGAGACAACAATTGCTTACTTGGAATTTTCTCTTCTTCACAACTCTCTTTGAACTTTTTCATCCTAAGTAGAGATTGCCTCACAAAATGAATAGCCCCCTTTACTTTCTTTATAGAAGTTCTTATTTCTTTCAACCCATTAATCACAATCAAATTAATAATGTGAGCAACACATCTCATTTGTAAAAACTAATAGCTTATAATAAAATGGCCCCAATTATTAATTTTTTCTCTCAAGTAAGACACAGCAGCATCATTAGTAGAGGCATTATCCCCAGTGATAGTAAATACTCTTTCAATCCCCCATTTAAGCAAACATTTCTCTATTTCCATTACAATATCCCTCCCCTTGTGACTGGAGATTGGAATAAAATTTAAAATCCTTTTAACTAAATTCCAATCAGCATCAATGAAATGGGTTGTAATACACATATAGTTGATTCTTTGAATTGAAGTCCAAGTATCAGTAGTGAGGCAAATCATTTGTTTACTATTAATCAAATAATCCTTGAATTTGATTTTTTCATCAATGTAAAGTTGAAAACAATCATAAGCAATAGCCCATCCAGAAGGAATCTTAAATTTTAGTTGAGCATGAGACATAAACCTCTTAAATCCTATCCCTTCATAAATTTAAATGGCAATGCATTAGTCACAATCATAGTAGCCAAACTTTTCATAATAGCATCTTGATCAAATTTTCAAGTAGCAAAAACAATAGCATCATCTTCTATACCAAAATTTAAATGTGTTTGCCTAGGCTCTTTTGGTTTAGGTCATTTCTTGCATATTATCATATGGTTCTTTAGTACAGTGGTGCCATTTCCTTTAGGATCACTAAAAAATTCTTTTGCACAGTAGTTGCAGTTACCTTTGGTCTTCCCATACTCATTCACATATCTGGTGAGATGATACCAGACCTCAGATCTTGGCCTCATGGCTTTCCTCTTCAACCTTTACAAGGAACTCACTACTTCAGTTCTACTGGATGCTACGGGGCTTTGTTTTCTTTATTAACTTTAGATTGGTTTGTAGTTATAGCTTTATCTTGAGAAAACATCTGTGAGAAAGCACAAGTAGTCAAATAGCAAGCAAAAAAATAAATAAAAAGTAGAGAAAGAGTAAAGAACACACAAGCAGCTAATTAACTTCCTAATAACATTTTCCTTTGTTGCATTTTAGTTTGAAAGGAACACGCCACATAAACAAAAAAGAGCAAAGAAGTAGAGACATAGATGGAAGATGAACCTTACAATGGTGCAAGATTGAGACAAGAGAATAGAGAATACGAGCACACTAATTAGGAGTGTGAGAGACTGTAAGACTGGTAGAGATCTGGAGATTGTGACATGAGTTTGTATATCAAAGAATGCAAGTAGAGTTGATGAGAGAATGCAAGAGGGGTAAACAGAGATAAGAGTTAGATCGAGAAGGCGAGAATAGAGATGAAAGCTGAGAGAATGCGAGCAGTCAGTTAGAGATTATAAAGATGAGAGATTGAGATACGAGAATAGAGATAGGAAATGCAAGCTGCGAATAATCAGCCTGAGATGCAAGAGATGCAAATGATGAGATAGGAGGATAATGATTAGCTTGAGCTGTGAGAGAGATGACTAATGAGTGATAAGAGAGAGCGAGTAATGAGGTGAGTAGGCGACGACTTAAGAGAGATGACTTGCGATCTTAGAGTTAAGAGTTTGAGAGGCTAAGATAGAGTGATCAAGTGAGGTTATGATGACTTGAGCTATGAGAAAGATGATTGATGACTGATGAGAGAGAGCGAGTGGTGAGGTGAGTAGGCAACAGCTTGAGAGAGATGACTTGCAATCTGAGAGTTGAGATTCTGAGAGGCTGAGATAGAATGATCGAGTAAGGCTATGATAAGGGACTGTCTAGATTGAGGCGGGTTATGGGTTAGGGTTTCTTTCAACTTTCATATTTTTATTATGTTTATTTAAATATAAAAAATAAAATAAAATAATTTATAAATTAATAAGTTATACATAATTCGATCGGTTTAATCTATTTAATTTTAAATTTTATTACTGAACTGAATCGATCAACCAAAAAATTTTTTAAAAAATAACTGAATGTAACTAAAAAATCAAATAATAAAAATTTGATTCGATCTGATTCGATTTTAGATTTTGGTTCAGTTTTACTTACCCCTAGAAGTAGGTAATGCTTTTACATGGAACTAAATTTTGTCTTAGTTCAGCTTACTACCTAAAGTTTGATGGACAGTCTAAAGCCTTAAATAAATACCTATAATTATATTTGAGATGTTTTGTTTTTGAGAATATACATAATTAGCTGCGATATTTACCCTATGTTGAAATTCAATATAACACATCATACCACACAACCATTGGGATGGTACCCTTTAAGGTGGTTTATAAGCAAGATCCCTTGTCTTTGCTTTATCATACCTATATAGAAGACACTCTGATAGATGTTCATCAGTAGTTAAAGGAAAGGGACCAACTAATTGAAACTCAATCACCAACTGATTGAAACATTGAAACTCGATCTTCAAAAGGCTTAAACTAAAATGAAGAAATTTACATATTCAAAATGCACTAAGCAAGAATTCTAGGTAGAGGATTGGGTTCTAGTGTAAATCCAGCCATATCAACAACATTCAATTCAACTTCAAAAGTATGAGAAATTAGCTATAAAATATTTTAGACCATTTCACATTGAGGATCAAATTACATTTTTACACTCTTTTCCTTGTTATTATTGACAAAAAATCATGTTATATTTACCCAAATTACACACTTCTTGCATTGTTATATTTTGTGCATTAAGGGCATTTTGGTCATAAAATTTAACTTTTGAGAAAATTCATCAAGATGTATTTTTAGCCTAGAAGAACAATAATCCAATTAGATTTCTAAATTCATTCTAAATAGAGATTAATTAATTTTACAAGTTGACAATTTTAGGAAGTCAAAGTTTTAGCATTGACTTGTTTTCATGCATTTGGGCTAGATCATTTTTGTGCATGTATGGGCCTACAATTTTTAGGCTATTTGGCACACCCCTAACCTCTTTTTTGATGTTAAAATTGGTTTTTATTATTTAATTTACATTGTGTTGCATATTTGAGAATTAATTTTAATTAGAAAATGTAAAATATTATCCATATACTTTGAACTTTAATCTTATATATTATATTTATTTGTGTAGAGCTGTACCCTTAGATTTGGCACATGAGGACCATTGAATTGGAATACTAGATAAGTCAATAGGCAAAACACTTGAGTTTTAGGGTGAAAGTACAAGCCTTGCATGGTCTTACACACATTGTATCATATTTTGATTCCAATCATTCTCTCTCTCTCTCTCTCTCTCTCTCTCAGTTTCCATTATTTTTGGCTCTTTTTAATTCAAACAAGTGTCCCATTATCGCATGGACAAAATATCCTTTAATTAGGTTAATTTAGTGTGTTTTCACCTTGTAGGATAAACTATATTATAGAGCATTATTGTTGTTACATACTATATATTTGAAATCAACATTGATTTGTTATTTAGGTCTTTTTTTTCTTTTTACTATGTGTGATCTTTAGCTAAAATGCATTAATTTTTAACCAATCGAACCAATGATGTTGTAGATGACATAATTGTAATTAATTTTAATGGAAAAGAACAAATCATAAGCAAAAAATTTAAGTAAATAATCAGTGTAATGCATAACATAAAAATAATGAACTATAATCTATTTTTCAATATTTTCAAATATGTCTTGGAATACAATATTAGTTATTCTTGAAGAAGCCTTTTTTTTTGGTCGTGAATTAGTATCTTTAGGTTTTTTATGTGTAGATTCCTTTGCATCTAACCAAACTAAAAACATCAAAGAAATGATAGTAGTAGTAATAATAGTAATAGTGATAGTGGTAAATTAATCTTGAAATCTTTTTCTCACTTGTGCTCCATTATAATTTGTATTCAAGAATCTTCTATACTCTCTTTTTCATAAAATACAAAAGTAATTGACTAGATATTTGAAACAGTAAAATTTAAAAATGATTAACTATACTACTTGGTGACAAATCAAATTTAGATATATGAGACAATAAATGATAATATATATATACACATGACACAATATGCAAGAATTTTTTTATGAAGTCAAATGAATGTAGGTTTATTCATGTTTGTAAACACTAAACCTAGTATAATCCATTACACTATTTATGGCACATTTAAAAAATTAGCAATCATGTAGTACTGATAACTCATTTTAATCTTAATGGAGAATATCTTCAAGACATTACTAATTTTAACAATTTCTGAAGGTAATAAATAATAACTTAATCATGTAAGAAACCTAATATAATCCATTATTATCCTACAAATAGCTTATGGATGCTTCCACCCTTACATAGAAGGATGCTTTGTTATCCCTACTTCCCTGAATTGCTCCATGGACTTGATGTAGAGGCACATGCCAATTTACATAATCTCTACTTTCTCAATTTTCATAGGCATGAAGTGTGCACATATGCATATATCCACTTGATAAATGAACTTGGCTTAAGAAGAGGCACCTTTAATAACAGCAAGTACATGACAAAGCATCAAGCCTAGAGCTGAGATTGTATAATTGAAGTGCTTAGAAAAAAAAATAAATACATATTGCCAAATTAATTGTCAAATTTAATTGGTAAAGGCAATAAACAATCAATAAAGACAGAAAATGAGTGCAATCAAAATAGCTAGGTGCCTTCTGGAAGTTGAATTAAGAATTTGTGGCAACTGAACAACCAGAAATGGAAGGACAGGTATGGCCATAATCATTGCTGCATAACTTGTCTAAATATATGTATTAACACCAGAACTTACAATCGAAGGTTGTATTAAATAAAGGATCCTTGGGAATGATACGTTTCTACACTTAAACAATACGGCACAAGTAAGGAAATATGGCCTCACTTTTAGGGGAAGAAGAAAATGGAGGGGGTCATATTTAACTCTACCTAGCACCCTTCTTAAAGTCACGAACTAATTCAACTATGAACTAGGACATAGTAAGAAGCATCCATTCGATATATGTTGACCATCTACTTATTCTTTCTTTATTGTGCTTTACAACTCTACACTTCAAACTAAGAAATGAGAATCTAACCTTAGGCCACTTTTGTTTAACCACTTTTAGATTAAACTTTTTATCTTTGCAAGATTAAGCTTCTTACATGAAAAAAAATGCAAAAAACATCAAAATTAAAACTTTATACCTTCAGTATGGATTGTAATTAAGACTTAGTATGTATTCAGCAATTTAAGAGTTAGTAATTGTTTGGCCATGTAGAAATATAACAACTACAAATGTATCCAATGGATTAAATGACATGCATCATATTTAATAAAAAAGCATAGAATACAAAGTTCAAAAATAAACCCACTTTAGTGTTCCAAACTACATTTATTTGTTCCACACTTGTAGGTGATGTTGTTAAAAGCTTCATAGATGAAGGATCTTTAGGTTCAGTAGGACATTCTTTCTTAATGAAATCATGCTCACAATTGCTCTGCTAAACAAAAACAATTAGCAATCATTTGTCTTATGAGCAGCTTTTGGCTTTACAACCTTCTTTATGACCTTCTTCTTTAGACTTCAAACCACTAGTTGTCTTAGCAGTGGCTATTTCTTCTTGCTTCTTTTTTTTAAGATTCTTACCTTCATTGCTGTTAAGCTGATCATCTTGAGTAGGTTTATTGTTAGTTTCTTCTTTCTTAACATTTTTATTGTTTTTCTCATTTTTGACATCTCCAAGCAGTCTTGATGCAGCTGATTCTCTCTTCTTGTCCATTTTTCTAAATTAAATGTAAGAAGAAAATCAAAAAGCATAGTTAGGAAAATGGATAGTGAGAATAAAAAGAGGTAGGATGACATGCAGAAGATGAAGAATTTGTTTGCTCACCTTTGCATGCTTCCTTGCTATCTCTTGACTTTATTACAATAAAAAATAATTAGGTTCTAAATCCACATTAGGTTCCAAATCCCCTACTCCCTTAACCTCATATATGTCAAAAACATAGCATTATGGAGTTGCCAAATAGACAAAATAGGGCAGTTCAGAATAGAGCAAGACTTACGCAGACAACGTGAAATTATTCCTTCAGGACCTATAAAAGATCCATTGGTGCTATTCCTTTACTAACTAATGCTTTACTGAAGCCGAAAATACTAGTACCTATAGGAAAAGTGACATACAAACCTGTTGCTCAAATGCTAAGTAAAGCCTCTTTTTGTCCTGCTCATAGAATGCCTTGTCAAGCATCTGGCTTTATCTGTACCATAATTTAGCAATGATAGATTGATAATGGGGATATTTTTCCTTAACTGCATGAACCTAAACCAGCAACCAAAACTGGGATCTCAAGCCCAAAACAACATCATAATTAAAGCCATTAAGTAGAAATATAAGGGTCTGTAGCCTACTATTATTATGATTAACAATACAAAGAATAGATACGGGAAGAGTGATTGTGAATTATACAAAGAAGGCCATGAAATCAATGGCCAAAATCAAGTACAAATTACAAATGGAAAAGGAAAAAAGAATCACAGAACATTCTACTTAGATCCACCAATGAAACTACACAAATCATCACCTAATTGAGATGCAAGATATACCAAGTCAATGTCTTCATAGATGGTAAGCTCCTCATGACCATAAGGGAACCTAATCAAGTCAGCCATTAGCTAAAAAAATCATTCCCAAGCAATATATATACTTTTATTTTCAACAACAAAATTAGATCAGAACTTACAGCAAACCAAAATTAGAGCACACTTTCCTACAATTATCTCTAGTGAGTTTGGTACCAATGCTTCCAATATTGGAAAGTAAAAAACATCAAAATTAGTAATAAAAATATCTAAAGTGATAAAAATTAAGCAAAACCCTAACTTCAATTTCCTATTTATGGAAATATTCACAACCCTTCTATCAGCCTTAAAAGCTAAAAGGTCAGACATGATTTCAGCTATGGCACCACCAAGTTTCTATCTAAATACAATATTAAAATTCATTAAACCATAAAAAATGGGAAAAGAGGGAACACGTGTATAAAGTGTTGAAAAAAGGTCTTGTGCATTCACTTGACAAAATTTGTAAAAGTCTTTGAGATATGCCTTATAAAGAGTGTTCCTCATTATTTCAAAGTTCATATCATCCAAGTCCTAGAAAGAAATCATAGATAAGAGTTAACAAAAATCTATAAAAGTCCATGAGCATGCATCTAGAAAATTGCCAGCTCCGTAATGATATATAAAGCAATGTGGATGAAGCTCAAGATTGAGCTTGCTTTATTTTAATTGAATGCGCTTAAATTAGTTCAACACGTTTATAAACCTATACATATGCATGTAATTTTTAGAAAAATGTCAAGATGTAGAGTTTTCATCAATACAAGGGCCAAGAGAAAGCTGTTAGAAATTTCTTGACCATCTTATTGAAGTAAAACTACATTTATTACAACATATGAGATGTGAAGAAGGTGATCTAGAATATAAAGAATATTCCTAATTTTGCCATGGACCTAAAATCTCTTAAAAAATTTAAGAGCAATAAGAATTTAGGTAGCAATATTAACACCGAAAGAAGTCATAGGGAGCAAGAAAAATATTGGTAGGCAAACAGAGAAAAATGGGGGAGGAAAAATTTTTAAGTTGAGTTAGGCATCTATCTGACTTGCCTTTATACCCTAATTTCATGGCATAATAAAGTCAGAGGACACAGAACTCTAATTAGTCCAAATCAAGAAGTGAATTAGTGTAATTATGAGATATATAACCCATACAAAGCTATACTCTCTTGCATCACTCTCTTTGAATACATGAATGCATCAATGAAGATCTAAAGGCAATTCTAACAAACCAACCCAAAAATAAAATAAAAATGCAAAAATAACTAACTTGTTAGTTTAGACAACTTTACATAGCCCCTGCTTAATGGAACACAAATTTAGTTTTAAATTGCTTAGCTTTAATTCAACCTTAATTATTTCAGCATCAAGCAAATTACTTTCTGTGTTAAATTAACCAAGCAGGTGTGGCAAATATGCGCTTGAGGAGTCAATCCTCACTAGTTTCTCAAGATTATGCCTCCCAATGAGCATACAACTCTGATTCTTAAGGGTAGCCTACAAAATCATTGTCAAAGCTGTAAGGAAGTTGTAGTTGAAAGAACATAGAATACAAGACAACAGTGTTCAAGGATCTAATGACCTAAATAGATTAAAAGCTAAAAGTTAGATTTAATTAGCATTGCAAAGAAGAAATAGCCTACCAAAATTACTGACATTTACTTTAACATAGCTCTCAAATGGTTATGCACACCATGTGTATAACATGGCTCTCAAAATCTTGCAAATAGGATAAGGAATATAATTGCAGTAGTTTTCCATCATTGAGAGAAAAAAACACCTATAGGCATAATCCCACAATTAAGTCCAGACGAATGAAGTTAGTTCAACCCCAGTTTATGCCTATAAGTCAAAACTATAAAGGACCTACTATCAAAAATCTAAAAACATATATTCAAAGAATGTAAGAATAGGATGACCATAAGCATCATTTTAAATCCTTCGATTAGACTAAACTAATAGATGAATATGAAGATTGTATAGACTTTTAGAACTGATCATAAATTGTAACAAACAAAGCTAAGGTTTGTAGCAATCATGCGATGAAAGAATTAAACCCACAAGCACATATAGCTTCCATCATATTTTGACTATATGTTTAGATTTCTCCTCTTCCTTCACATTAACATTATTTTTCCCTATGCTGGATATGGAACCAGAAGGAGACTGCAAAAAGAAATTTCAATCACAAAGGGAACACACAAACTCGAGGAAACCACTAGGAGGAAAATTTAAACCATATCGCCCGTGTGAAAAAACCCTATGAGCATTATGGGAGCCTTAAATTAATCCTGACATGATATTGCCAAACCAAGACAAACTCAATGAAATGGATGGACGAGAGAGAGGAGACTTGCATCTGTAATGCACGGGTAACATGGTCGAGGGAGAAGAATAGGAGATGTGCATCAATGGAACAACATCTTAAGGGCTCGGCGATGATGTTTGTGTGAACAGGTCAGGCGATTTGCCTTGTTTTATCACCAAGCCCTGCCCGGGCAAATACATGGCACCATGAGCTTTTAACTATCGTGCGTTGTGGTCCTTATGGTCTTGATGAGGTTTGTCTAATAATGTAGAGAAAAAGGAGATGAGTGATGTATGGGCAACCTGGTCGCAGGAGAAGAACAGGGAAAGGGATGACTCTGCCTATAAAAAGCCATAGTCAAGGTGCTTGAGGTAAAGTAAAAGCAAACGCAAGAATTTTTATTTTCAAATAAACACCTCATTGCTGATTTATAGAGGATATTTTTGTCAAAACACTGTTCATTTACTAGTCATTAGACCATCCCAAATTGATATAGATTATAGATTTCCAGATCATTTTTGCTTAGAATTTTTATCCATTTTACTCTAATAATAAATTTACCTTAAATTATTTTTCACCCATTCACTTAATGCTAAAGTTGGGCCCTTTCACCCTACATTTGAATAAAACTATCCTAATTCATTTTGAGCACTCATTCCACATCCATTCAGCATTTTTTCTAGCCTCCACCCTTTTCCATTCTCTCTTAATTTTTCTTCATATTCTTCATCTCCATATCATATTTACTCCTCTATAACTCGTGATCCGACTATCCAAACTCTAATCCAACTCCACTATTCTTCTTCTCTCACATAACACTTCAAACCCTTATGCTTTATTTCTTGGTTTGGCTTCAAAATCCTTAAGGCGTTCATGAGTATGGTTGAGCCATGGTGGAACGATTGTGCTCAAGTGGATTCCAAGATGACTAAAGGCTAAATTTATAAGGAGTATTAAGAGAGAAGGATAAAATGTCTTGTGTGCAAAATTGTGCATTTGACATACCACAAGCCGAGTTGTACTTAAGGGAAACTAAGGTAGATTTTGATCACTTTACACCTAGCTAAGAAATTGATTAGGGATTTGTGCAAAATTATACAAGGACTTGGTTAATTGAATTGATTAGGAAGGCACACTTATACAAAATTGTGTAAGGGGTTTAAATTAGGTCAAGAGAGTAGAAGTTAACCTAAGCCTAATTAAGAAAAATAGACAAAGAATCTAGCATCTCATAACTCCTAAGACTTCACTTTAGAAGGGTTAGAATACTCACATTTTCATTTCACTAGTTAATTAGGTTTTTAATTAAATCTATCTATTTCGTTTAATTAGCTAAAATCAATAAACTCTTGGTTAGTTTAGCCTTTATTAGCCTTAGTTAGTCTCCTTAGTGAAGAATGATCTAGGTTGCCACCAGTACTATATTAATGTTAATTTAGCTATTTTGGAGTGTTAGTGACTCATTGTTCCAAAATTTAGCATTGTTGCTGAAGAGACATGGCTAGGTTTATTTAGGCTTGATTAATGTTTTGTTGCATTTGCATTTTTTTATTTTTGTGTTTTCTTTGTGATATTTCTTGATTTTTGTTAGCTTGGATTTCTAAAAGAGCATAAAAATGATTTTCTCTATTTCTCCAACTTCTTAAGTGAATTTCAAAAAATCATCTAAAGCTATTCTGTTAGAGATAAATTTTGAAATTTGGTAGTTTGAAATAATTTTGTGTTACTTTGATGTCTACCAAATTCCATGATTTTTGGACTTGTAATTTTCTTTGTGAACATATTTAAAATCAACAAGGTTAAACTGCTTGTTTTGAAGAAATCCAAAGCACTAAGGCAACTTCTGTGGTGCATATCTCTCCCCATACTTGTCCAAATTAGGTCATCTTTTGCTTATTGTACTCTTTTTATCTTAACTATTTATAGTTAAGTGTTTTCAGTTTTAGAGTCCCCAAAGTGTTGAAGCCTAATTTCAATGAATTACCTGGAAGTTTCTATCAAGTAAAAAGTTTTGAAATTTTAATATATTTTTGCCATGTATTTGCCCTATTTTTCTATAATTTGTTAGGTTAATTGGATGAATGGATTGATTTGGGGACGACATACAAGCTACAAGATAGGATAAACTTTCCAATATTCAACTACATGAGCATTCTTAAACTCTACTCATTTTAATTTTATTTCTGAACTTTGACTGGCTATTAATTGTGTTTTTCTTAGTTGTGATTTATGTTTTTTGTTTGTTTAGTTTAAAAAAATTTACTTCTTTTTGCAATTTCTTTTTTAAGTCTTTTTTCTTGCTTAAGTCCAAAGCAATTTTTTTTTGGATTAGTTTTAAGGTTTGTCTTTCTTTTGAGTGTTTCTTTTTCATTTCCTTTGTGTTTGATTTTGTTGAGTCATTGGTTTTTACAATTTCTCTTCCAGTACAATACCTGTGGGCATCTTAGGGAATAAGTTTCACTTGATCCTAAAATTAAAAGGACCTTACGGTGAATTAGAAGATAACAAAATTTACTTGGCTTAGATCCTAGCTGATATGTAAAATCCTAATTTCAATGGCTTAGGATAGCTTGGTATGCCTCAAGATTTTAATAATAAAGTGCAAAACTCAACCCAAAACCTTTTTCAACAAGGGGCTCAAAATGCTAATATGAGTATTGGACATAATGTATTATGACATTATGTTTAGTTTAAGTTTTAATAATGACAAATATAGATTAATTAAATATATACTTGCATGACATAATAAAACTTATATTTATTCCCAAGCATATTAATAGTTGGACTAACAACTTTGTTCATATTATATTACTAAAGGTTATCCAATATGAGTAAGCGTGAAGAGAAAGCCATTGTTATCATTAGCATGATTCACTCTAGAATAAATAATATAAAGATGAAGAGAAAAACGATCCAAGAAAAATTTAAGTGAATGAAGACATACAAGCTTGCATCAATCATAACCTTGATCTTGATAGGTATAATATCTTTAGACATTCTAATCTTTATGTGTTTTTGATGCATTTATTTTTAATTTTAATACGCATTTTTATTTTAAAATAAATGGTGAGATATAACCTTAATCTTATTTTTAATCAATTATATCTTACAAGATTTAAAAATTTTTTCTCTTAAATATTATTTGAAAACTAACTCCATAAGTTTCTTAAAAGTTATGTTTACTCAAAGTGGAGTTATGTTATTAATACTTGAAATTTATGATTTGAATTAAGAGTTTTTGAGATATTTTATTTTGACCTTTATTCAGTATTTTCTATATATCTCTTAATACAAAAATTCATTTATGTGAAACTTCTTTAATTTAAAAATAGATTTTTACATATTTTTAATACATCTATTTCAGTCAGAATGGATTTTATATGAAATTGTTATGATTTTTTAAAGTTGGTTATTAATGCATCTAGATCATCAAAAAATTATCCTTGACCTTTTCTCACCATTTTGATCATATCTCTCACAACACTTTCAATGTTCAAGTGGATCTTCTTTCATTGGAAACTAGTCATCTAGGGCTTTCCAACCATAAGCCATTTGGTTGATTTGGACTTACAATGAAGGAATTATGTCCATTAGAAATTGACCCATATTTTATTTTGAAACCGCATGTGTCCATTATTTCAGAATAAAAAGTCTTATTTTGATGTAATCTCACTTTTTCCAGTATAATCACACTTATTCTGGTGTAAGCATCAATTTTTATGCTCTGTCCTTCATGTTTAAAGTTCATAATCTTTGAAATTCATTTTATATCAATTCCTTTCATTCTCTAAGAGTTGTGTTAACTTTATAACCATTCTAAAATCATCTTAAACACAACTTTAGGTTGGATTAAGCTCTTATCAATTCATGCAAATCCTTTATACCTGTATAGTAACTTAAAACATCTTTACATATGAGTTCTTGCATATACCGGCACAAATAGCTTATACTGGTACAACTCTGAAGATTTATGCTTTGTTTTTCAATCTGTTTTTTGTGCAAATTGAAGCTCACTCATTTTTCATGTCTTTCATAATTTAAGTGATAGCTCCCATTTTCATCTATCTAGAAGCCTTCTAAACACATTCTCAGGTCAAATTAAACTTTTATTTAATCCTTGATTTTTCTTTATACCTGAATAGCATTCATTCATTTTGGTATAAACATGAAGAAATATGCTCTGTTTTTCATTCCACATCTTATAAGTTTTGAATCTCTCTTGTTACTAAATGTTTTCATAATCTATGTACTATGTTAATGTTCTTACCTATTTTATAATTCTTTTAAACATAACCTTGGGACAAATTAAACATTTCTTGATTATTTCAATATCCATATTCCCATTATTTTTTTTTGGTATTCATTGTTAATAGTAATATTGTCAAAGTGCCATTAAATGCGTAAGTGCCATTATATTTGCTCTTGGTTCCAACAAGTAAACATATATGAAAACTACCATTCTAATATCCTTTTTGGGTAACAATACCATTGCAAAGCTACAAACCTATATTTACATCTACAATGCTAAAGGTTGAAGAACAATAGAAAATTGATTGTGTCTGATGGATACTTTACAAGAAGCAAGAGAACTCTGCTAAAAGCACAGAATAGACTTATACTTTATGGAGAAGATAAGAAGAGAGAAGGAGGCTACTCCAACGGCAATATTAATGAGTCTAATAGATAACTTTAAATTCAAATATAAAGAAACTCACCTATGAAGATCGAAGTAGAGAAAAAGAGAAGAGAAGTGATTGTGCATAAGCTGTGTTATTCAATACTTTTGCTACTCTCTATTTTTTGTCTCCGATGTTATTGTACTTCAATATTTTTTCCTACTTAATGAGTGATTTTGTATTAGGATCACTTTATGATTAAATTCTCTTTATTATTTAATCTAAGTAGACTTAAGATTAGGGGATCTTAAGTAGGTGCTAAAATTACCTCTGGAAGGGGGAGAGAAACAAACTTGTAAGTCTAAGAGATTGTAAGTGGCTTCACAAGTGCCCAGATCAAACTTGTGGGATTTTTGTAAAGGAGAGTGACATAGACATTAAGTCTAAGATTGTATGTGGCTTCACAAGTGCTCGAATCTAACTTGTGGTTATAGTGGAAAATCTTAGGAGGTTTCTGCAAACTGGATGTAGGCCAAGTGGATTGGGTTGAACCAAGATAAATTCCCTTTGTATTACTCTTTATCTCTCTCATCTTCATTAGCTCTGCTTATCTTATTGACATTCATATTTCAAGTTTTTGTGATCAACAACTTTTGGTGAAAAATTAAAAGACATCGAATTCACCCCCTCTTGGGTAACCAACATATCTTATAGTGAGTATACTAAATGTAAATCAAGGGCAAGGTTGAGTTGTTCCTAATGGTAATAGAAATAGGAAGCCCTATAATAATGGGGTGAATGGCCATCAAGGAATTCAATTTAATAGAAAAGGAAAGGGATATTATAACCCCCTTGATGAAATCTCAATAACACAAGTGACTACACCCAATTGGCATGATAATCTATATGGTATGTATGTCCCCCTAAATGATGTTGGCATTGAAATTAAGCATTCTTTTATGCAATCATTACTAAAATATTGTGGATTGCCTAGTGAGGATGATCATAGATTCTTGTGGTCCCTGTATCTTGTTTGTAGCATAATGAAACTAATGGGGATGCATGTAGATGAAATCCAAGCTGGATTGTTTGTTTTTTGTCTTTAAGGTAAAGCTAAAAATTGATACATGAATCATCCTCCACTTATTAAGGTGCATACATGTGACCAACTTAGGATATTATTTCTTGAGAAATTTTTTCATTCTTCTAAATTATCCAGCATGAGAAAAGAGATCATTAGTACGATATAAGGCTTTGATGAGTCTTTCTATGAGTACTACACTAGATTTCAAGGATTTCTAGCAAAGTGCCTTATCACCAAGTACCTAGTAAGCATCTTGTGCAATATTTCTATGATGGTTTAGCAGGTAAAGATAAGATCATTGATGTAAAAATCCCTACTTGAACCAAACCTTTCAGATTCCAATGGATCGTTGTGTAGTTGTCAAGCACTACACAAACAAGAACAAAATGTAATATCCTAAGTTTTCAAATTAGGAATTATCAGTGTTTCCAAGGGTATTTTGATCAAATTAGATGAATTATTGATTAATGATGTTTATAGAAGATCAATAAAGTTTTGGATCCTTAGAAAACTTTAGAAGAAAGCTAGGTCAAAGTTTGAGTGGGCCATGTCATGAAGGAAGGTTTAAATTAATGTTCCACATGCTGTGGTAGATGTGTCAATGCATCGCGGTGCATGTGCAAAATTAGCATTTATCATATTTGTGAAAACAGACTAGAACTAAAGGAAAGAACAAAGGGAAAATGAGAGAGTAATGGAAGGAGCTCATAGATTTCTAAGGCTCAATATTAGGAGAGATTTTGAGACATTTAGAGCTTGAGTCATCATTGGGTAAGCTTCCCTTTCTTCCCCCTCTCCATTTGATGCGAAAATTTTGACTTTAGGGCATCTAAGGCTTGTTTTTAGTTGTGGTTGAGTGGTGGATGAACCTGTTAACTTATTTAAGGTTATGAGGAGTTAAATCAAGCCTTTAACCCTTAGTTTATGAGTTTTATGGTGATTTAAATTTTTTTGTTGAGGGTTTAGACAAACCCTAGGCATAATTTGAGAATTTTTAGATAATGTAGATAATTAGATGGTGATTTTGATATGTTGGGATATTTAATAGGATGGTTAAAGTATTTAGAAATGGTTGGTGTTGTTAGATAAGGAATTTGAGTGTTGTGGGTACTTAGAACTTAGAGAATTTGAGGTTTATCTAGAGTGATGATTGACAATTGTCACTTAATTGTGTGGAGCTAACATTGAGCCACGGTAACCCTTTTGTGTGACAAAGGGTTGAGGTAACAGAATAATTTATGTTATTTGATTATATTGATTAACTATTTGTGAGTAGATATATTAATTTATACTTGAGATTTGGTAACCTTACATATTGCAAAAATGTGATTTTTGTGCATGTTAAATGATTTGTAATAATGAAAATGATGAAATTTTTATATGGATTGGTTGAGGAATTTGTTTATGAGGTATATACGAGATATATAAGCATAATCATGTAGGAGGTGGGAGTTCACCTGTAGGAAAGAGCAGTAGAAGTCCATATGGCATATATCTCCTTAGTATTTAGTGCAGCACAGTATTAGATTCATGCAGGATATGGTGTTGGAGAGTGGACTCCTTAGCATCAGTGATGTGGTGTTAGAGTAACAACACCCTAATTCATGTGTGATAGGAGAAGATCATAGTCCAAAAATAGGATAAGACACTTTGGCTAGGTGATCTTATCACTAAAGGTGAGCTCAAACCATTATGGATGTGTGCTTAGTCTAAGAGCTTATGGCTTCAGTTGGGGCGATATGGAGGCTCGGATAGTAAAATGATCATATTAGTGGTAAATGATTTGTGTTTATAGAAATGATTTGTTAAATATGGTTAGGTAGAAATAAACAATTACTATGGAAAAGGTTATGTTATAATATGTTAAAAGTGTATTTTAGTGAATAGCTTTACTCTCATATGGTTGTGCATGTTAATAATAGTAGTAAATTATTTTGTTACTAAGATGTTTATCTCACATCATGGTTATAGTTTTATGGGTGAGGGCTCTGATAGGGAGAAAAGGAAGGAAGGGGTGATTGAAGAGTGAAGAGCATTGTTGTATAGCTCTTCTCTTTCCTCTTATTAGGGTTTGCAACGAATGTGCTATAATACAATGCCAACTTAGGAGCATTTCATGATTTTGTTATAACTTATATAAGAATATATGAAGTATGTGTATTTTGGCCAAGATTGATGTTATTGTGATTAAATGAGTGTGTTTGGCCAAGATACAATTAAAAGTGATATATTTGAAATGATTTATGTGTCAAAATAACCAAAATAATGTGTTAAGCTATATCCACCCCTTTGTGTTTTTGTAAATTAGGGGTTTAGTAGTCATTTTAAGTATGAATGCTTATTTGTGTAATATGATTAGCGTGTCACATTATGTGTGGTCTATTTGAGGTGGTCAAAGTGATTTCAGAGCTAATGGCATTTAATAGTGTGGTTTAGACACCTTTGTAAGTGTTTTGAAGTGAAAACAAACTATTTTGGGTTTGGGTTTGCATCTTTTTAATGGATGATTATTTGAGTGTGAGACCTACGCTATTAGTTAGAGGGCTCAAAGAGCTTCTTGAGGACACTTAAACTACTCAAATTAGATGTTAGATGACAAAATGATGTGTTCAAAAATTTCAAA
This sequence comes from Prosopis cineraria, assembly GCF_029017545.1. Classification (NCBI taxonomy): domain Eukaryota; kingdom Viridiplantae; phylum Streptophyta; class Magnoliopsida; order Fabales; family Fabaceae; genus Prosopis; species Prosopis cineraria. The sequence continues at coordinate 40,811,190 of NW_026555342.1, read as the reverse complement.
GTGCTGTCATGACAGGAGGTGCGCGCTGTGGTGCATAGTAGTTGTGCCGCAGTGCAAATGCTCTTTAAGGGACTCGTCCCTCTGGGCATGCCAGTTTGGGCAAAAATTTCAAATTATGCTCTTTAAGACCTGTGATTATTTGACTGATTCAAGTATGTACATGAAGCTCTTCAAGCCCTCTAACTAATGGCACTTGTTTCATACTCAAATAATCATCTATTAAAAAGATGGATACCCAAACCTAAAATGATCTATTTTCACCTCAAAACATATTTAAAAGGTATCTAATTCACATTACTAAATGCCATTAGCTCTAAAATCACTTTGACTGATTCAAATTGACCACACACAACATACATGGCCAGTCATATCACACAAATAACCATTTATACTTAAAATGACCACCAAACCCAATGCTCAACAATATAAAAGGTAGATAAAATTCAATAGAAATCTCTTTTTGGTCATTCCAACACATAGTTAACATAATAAATCACTTGTACTAGTATCTTAGCCTTTCACACTCACATAACCACAAGTATTACAATTTTTAGGTTAAGATACACACATATTACATAGATTTTTATACAAGTGATAGAAAAACAATGTAATGATCCTAAGTTGGCATACAACATGACATATTTGTTACAAACCCAAAATAGGAAAGAGAAGAGCTATACACACAAAGCTCTTCATTCTTCAATTGTTGCTTCCTTTCCTTTTCCCCTACCAGAGCCCTCATATATAAAATATAACCACAGGGTGAGATAAACATCTCAGTAGTAGAATAATTCACTATTATCAATTAATATGCACAACTAAAAGCAAGTAGAGCTTATATACTTCAAAAATATTCTTTTAACATATTTAACCCTATACTTTCCATAAGCACAAGTTTTTACCATTAGCATAATCATTCTACTATCCAAGCCTCCATATAACTCCGATTGAAACCATAGACTCTTGGACCAAGCGTACATTCATAATAACCAAAGCTCACCTTCAATGGTTCGATCACGTAGTCAAAGGTATCCTATCTTACTTTTGAACTATGGTCTCCTCTCTATCGCATATGAATTGAGGTGTCGTTACTCAAATATTGCATCATTAATGCTAAGGAGCGTCAATCTCTAACGTCATATCCTACTTGGATACTAAGGAGATAATCTCTATAAGGAGATACATGCCATATGGACTTTCACTACTCTTTCCTATGGGTGAACTCCTACCCCCTATAATGATTATGCTCACATATCTCATATACACACACATATCAAATTCTTACTTAATCCATATAAAAATTTCACTATTCTCATCATTTGCAAATCATTTTACATGCATAAAATCACATTTTGCAATATGCAAGGTTATTAAATCTCAAGTAATAATTTAACATATCTACTCACAAATAATTAAGGAATATAACCAAATAGTGTAAATTATTCTATTACCTCAACCCTTTATCACACAAAAGGGTTATCATGATTCAACATTAGCTCCACACATTTTATATGCATGATAAGGCTCAAGAAATACTCATTTTATACAATTTAGCAATAATCATCAATTCTCCCTCTGAATAAACCCTGAATTCACTAGATCTTAAATATCGATAACACCCAAACTCCATATTTAATAATATCAATCCTTCCAAAATACTTTAATAATCTTATTTAGCATCTAAACATACCAAAATCATTAACCAACTATCTACATTATCCTAAAACCTCAAATTCTCATATAAGGTTATTTAAACCTTAGCCAAAAATTGCAAATCACCATAAGTCTCATAAACCTAGGGTTAAAGGCTTGATTTAACTTTCCAAGTCCTTATCTAAGTCAATGGGTTCATCCATTACCTAAAACAATCAAAATCAAGCCTTAAAATTCTCTAAAAGTTAGAAATTTTGCATAATAAAGGAAGGGAAGGAATAGAGAACTTACCTAATGATGATTCAAGCTCTAAATACTCTAAAATATATTTCAATTTTAAGCCCTAATAACTACCATCTCCTCCTCCAATACTCCCTATGATTTCTCTTTCTCCTTTCTAATTTCGGGTCTATTTCACGACTGATAAAATGTAGAATTGTGTACATGCACTGTGATACATTAACACATTAGCTGCGGCATATAGTGCAAAGAGTCCCTTCACAATTTAAATCTCCCTTTATGCCATAACTCATTAGATCTTTGATCTAGCCCTCTTTTAAGGCTGTCTAACGATCCAAAAACTATTTTAGTCTCCTATAAATGCCATTAATCAAAAACTCACTTGAAAATTATCATTCTACCCCTAAAATCACTTAAAATTCCTAGATTTAAGACTTAGGATGTTACAACCAAGGCAACAACACTCATTATGATCAAGGTAATAATTTTTCATACTATCAAGGCAAAGGTAGTACTTTTAGCCCTCTAACTTGAATAGGCAACTTATGCCAATCAATGGTCCATCTTTTTCTTCTCAATTATCTCATAATTCTAAATTAGATATTATTAATGAGATGAAGAATGATAAACAAAATTTTAATACACAATTTGAACAACAACAAGAGTTTAATGCTACCACCTCTATTAGGCTTAATAACCTAGATAAAGTGCTTGATGCTCTTTACAAGCATATTAATTCTTCTACTAATCAAGTTGCTTCTTCTAAGGCCCAATCTCCTTCACTCTCAAGTAATACTATGGTTAATACCAAAGCCCCTATAAATGCAATTGAACTTAAAAGTGGTAAAAGGGTTAGTAATGATAGTAATGATATTGTCTTGTATGATATTGTTGATGCTGAAAAATCTAAAAAAACAATAAAAATGTGATAATTGATTATCCTTTTAGCTCTAATATAGGTAAAGATAGCTCTACTAGTAGTGATAATGATGTGAAGTAAGTCTAAAAGGAACCAATGCCCAAACATGGCCAAGATAAGATAATGAAAGGTGCTGAAAAAAATTTCAACACGACTGTCCATGCTAAAATCCATTCAACCATTTCTCAAAAAGGGGGAGAAAAGGCTCAAGAAGAGGTGCAAAGCAAAGAGATAGTTAGAAAGCTTCCATTTCCTTAAGCCTAAGTGCCTCATCCTCTAAATTTCAAGAATTTGCGTGATAAGGAGGTAATAGACTTTTTTGCTAAAATTTAAGTAAATATGCCTTTATTGGATGTTGTGAAGAATTTTTCTAAATATGCTAAGTTCCTTAAATATTGTTGCACTAATAAGAGGAAGTTCATTGCTAATACTAGAGTACAATTTCCTTATTTTATTAGTGCAATCATGAAACCATAATTACCTATTAAGTGTGAAGACACCAGGACCTTTACTATTCCTTGCCTGATTGGTAACTTGAGATTTTTCACATGCTCTTGTTGATTTGGGTGCTACCATAAATGTCATGCCATATTCTATATATGCATCTCTTAAATTTGATTGCATGCATCTAATTAATATGATTTTCCAACTTATGAATAGAAGTATTAAGAAGCCATATGGAATTGTGGAAGATTTGATTGTGAGTGTTAAGTATTTTATATTTTCTATGAACTTCTATGTGTTGTATATAGATAATAAGGGTTGTGGGGAAGATATCTTGATCTTAAGTAGACGCTTTATGAGGATTTCACATACCATGATTGATATAGATAAGGGCACTCTAGTTTTAAAATGTGGGGATGACTAATTTAATTTCAATATCTATGAGGCAACAAAAAGGCCTTTTGAAGATTATTCCCTACTTAATGTTAATGCCATTTACACTATGCTTGATGAGGTTATTAAAGACTATGAATTTCCTCACTTAATCATGAGTCTGCACTTGTTACTACTTATGTCCTTTGATCTTACATTGATGCTTATGTGTGCCAAAATTGCTTAAATGTTAATGCATGCTTGTAAGATACCTTATCTTTTGAATTTTTAAATGATGATAAAATATCTACTATGCTTGAAACTCATGAGCATATAGAGGGTATTGTTTCTTGTGATGCAAGTACACATCTTAAAGGGACTAATTGTAAAGAATTTTGTCTGCTCAAGCTTGATATCCAAGAGGTTACAAGTAATTAGAGAAAAATTCTACACTTGAGACTTATAAGGCTGTGCATACTATTAGCATATTCATAGAGACCATAGTCTCTAATGAAGAGTTGAACAAGGAAGTGAAAATAGCTTAAAATGATAAAGAGGTTGGAATTCAAGAAAATGATTGTACAAAGCCTAATGGTAATATGGATGGTAATGATTGTAGACTTGAATTTAATGATGAGTTGGCTATGTTTCATAGTACTTATTCAAGCTCTCTAGTCTCTTATTCTTGTTTAAATGATGCTCCAAGTGATATTTGTTTCGAAATTGATTCCTTTATCTTTTATGAGAATAACATTTTTTTTATCCAAGCATACTTGAGTAAGGTTCTTTTATTGATTTTATAGGTTTGCAAGATGGTATGGTTGAGAATCCTCATGCATTTAGAGAAATTGTTATTTAAGAGGAAGAGGCCATGGATATCCTAGAAGGAGATCAACAAGCTCATGTTTTAGATTTTCAAGATTTTCCTCATACTCATGAAGAGCTTGTTATTGATTCTTTAAAGGAGATCTTTTCATGTGACCTTACACCAGACAAAGAAAGGAAGTTATGTAATTTGAATTATTTTGATGGCACATTGTATGATTCCTCAATTGAGTTACTTACTTATAATGATTTACTTAAGTCTCCTATTTTGCAAGGTCATTGTTTAAGTATGAGGAAGATATAACCCTTCCCATTACCTTTGTTTTCTTTATTTCTTTTCAAAATAAAAAGTTTTTTTTTATTCTTGAATTGAGTGTTTGGTTTTAGCCTGGTGTTGTTCTTTAGTCTTGAGTCTTGTTTTTACTACCACAGAAAATACCCATATTTGATGCTTATTTTTTACAATAGTTGACGGTTTTAAACCGTCAAGTAAGGGTGCGACATATATTAAAGAAATAATACTTGACGGTTTTTAACTATCAAGTATTAATCTTATACTTGACAGTTATTTGAAAAAAACCGTCAAGTATATGAACTAAATATGCACTTTCCAAAATAAATACTTGATGCTTGTTTCAAAACAAGCATCAAGTATTTGTAAATACTTGACGGTTATAAAGAAACAAGCGTCAAGTATTGACGGCCAAAACCTACCAGTTTGTTTGGCCATAAATACTTGACGCTTGTTTCCTTATAACCGTCAAGTATTTACAAATACTTGACGCTTGTTTTGAAATAAGCGTCAAGTATATTGATACTTGACGGTTATTTTGAAATAACCGTCAAGTATTTATGGCATAATTTTTTTAAATATGGTGGCTACTTTTAAAGTAGCCCCCTGTATAAAGATACAGATAAAGATAAAAACTAGCTAGCCAACAACGAAAATAATGCAATTTAATGAATGTTCGTAATAGTATCTCCCATCTAATTAACATAAAAATTCCTATACATTTAACCTTAAAATCTAAAAATTCTATACTCAACTTATTTGTAAACTAATGTTCCAAAACTAAGTGGCCTATCCCATAAAAATTAGCCTAAAAAATGTGTATATAAATGTAACTAACTATTGTACTGGCCTAACTACTGTTGCTACCCACATATTAAAAATACATTGGGCTACCTCTTCAAGGGCCTCTTCTACATGTGTAGCCATATAACGAACGCAATAGACATCCTTGAAGTACTGTAAGCAAATAGTCACAACAATTTCAAGTTAATAAGTAGCTAATTAACATTGTTTAAAATTTATAATTGAAGTGTAATTAAATTTTATAGATATACCTTGTCAGATAATGTGGTAGGGGCATGAGTGATAATGTCCTTCATGAACTTCATCAAGCAATAACCATAATCATTACTCTGATCTGGCTGGAATGGACACTATAAAAAAAACACATATCAATGAAATTGTAAAATATATTGAGACAGTTTCTTGATTAAAAACTTGACCAATTGAATGATTACCTTAACAGTGACCCATTTCTTTGAAGATTCGAATGCCCTTATCTTAGGGGACACAGTCATGCCGGTCGCAGTACGACACAACACCATAGCTCTAAGAAGAAATTATGGAATGAATGTGAGAAATATATATGAATGAAAAATAAAAATAAAAAGAAATAACAAGTAAAAAAATCCAACTTACTCATTAAAAAGTACCACCATATCTTCCCTGTTGCTTGGCTATCCATTAAGGGGATTGAGATACCATATTTTTGGAGCAACGGGATTAACCACAATAAGCATCTAGTGTCCCCTAACAAGAAACAGCATATGTTACCAAACAAATAAATATAAAAAAATATTTACTCGTAATAAATATTAACAACTCACTCTTGGTAGTAAGGAGAGAGAAATAAAGTATCCTTCGCTGCTCCCCTTTCTCGAAATTGATCCGAAAGCATTCTTGGTTGATTTTCAAGGGCTTCCTTTGTAATATTATTGTGGGGAGAGACATCATGAGGATTAACCAGCTTGATCTTCGACTCGAGGCCATCAGGAACCACGAATGAGGTATAAAGGTGACTTGGGTGAAAAAATATATAAGTTAATATGCTTGCATACTCACACACATAAATAATTCAAGAAATTAACTAATAAATCTTGAAGAATTACCTCATGTAGAAAGTCATCAAACTAGTGCTCGCCATATCGTGCTTGAGGATTTCATTCAAAATTTCATCTTGAATGACTTCAAATGATACTCTACCAAATAGTCCATCATCAAAATTAATGATATCCCCAATCAGCACTTGACAAATCATCCTCGTAGCCGAAGTATAGGTCTCAAGAGAGTCACGGAATTTGTTTTCTAAAATAGGCATAGGCACTGCATGTTGCGAAATCGTGGCTGACTCTTTAGTATGGCCTGACACCTTGCCCTTCAATTTGCTTTTTCCCCTTGGCTATACAATGAAAAAGTTATACATATATATATATATATATTAAAGATTCTAAATAATTATATAAATCATATATACATTTTTCTTTGTTGGCAAGGGGTCCTTTGGCGGCTTTGGGTCCTTTGTTGGCTTTGGTGTACCAACCATAACAAGGTGGCTAGGCCATGCAACGAAGCTCCCCAACGCATCTCCTACCATCTGCATCTCATCGATTGGATAAGGTAATGGATACTTGGGGTCGATTGCAACAAGCAAGGAAACCCTAATGCAATCGAATGGGAGGGGAAGGTTATGGATTGTGTCCCTGACAATGTTATACATGTGTCCCGTTGCAACTACTTTATGTGATGGATCGTCTGCTAAACAGTTGTAGTCATTCTAACCCTAAATAAATGAAGAATGTTAGTTGTTTAGACAAAAAATTAGTTAAGAAAATTTAGAAGAGAAAATGCATTACCTTGGGTATTTTGTCTGAAGAGACTGTGCAACTATCTTTCTCGCTGGGGCTAACGTCAGCTAAAAGCCTCCCAGGGATCTGCCCCTTCAATAGCATGTCAATTAACTTTGCGTGGGCTTCTAGCTGTTGCTTCATAACAGCTTGCTCTTTTCTCAACTCTTGGACCTCGGATGAAGAAGCCGATGTTTGCTTCTTAATTTTGCCAAAGTATTGCTTCTTTACGACACCGAAGCCGACACCCCTAACACGATCAAGGTGGTCAGGGGTCCCTAATGCTCTAGCTAAGATATCCTCATGCTCAGTAAGCATGCCCTGTGATACTTCTTGAGAGAGGGAATCCTATGAAAAGTAGAGCTAATTAGTGTGCATTTTAATAATCATTTATTCATTGATAGATAAGAATAATACTTACAATTTTTTCAGCAAGCTCTTTCACACAAGGGTTGTCAATCACTCCATCTTTATTTGTTCGTGCCAATGCCCAAAGTCTTTGGCGAGATATGGTAACATCCAATCCCTTGGCCTCCACTTCTTTCTGCTCCACGCCTGCATACCCTAACCTCCCTGCTCTGTAAAGGTATTCATTCTTGGCCATTCTCTCCTTATTTTGGGTGCTCAGTTTCTTTAATCAATAACAAAAATATCCTGTTAGTACGCATAGATACATTCAATAAAAGGCACTAAAATTTAAATTTTAAAAACATAAATACCTTAAATTCCTTCTCGCACCGAGAGACAATAAAAGCATCCCAATCTTCTTGCTTTACTAAAGGCTGTAATTGGGGAGGAACTTGGGCTACCAATTCAGCATCAAGGTCTTTCAAATATTTTTGTCTAATAAAATGTCTAAAAGACCGTAATACCCTCCCAACCTTTTGAAGGACAAAATCCTTCTTGCTCTCGTCCATTTCAAATCCTGACTGTAAAATAAAATAAATATGTTAGGTGTATCAATTTAAAATATTATAATAGAATATAACTTAGTCAAATGCAACTTACAGATATAGTCTCCCAAACAATGTCCTTCATGGCTTTATCAACTTTGCGTCATGATTTCTGCGTGATAGGTATAGTTGTCTTTGCCATAACCCTAATATAGCTTATAAACTTTGCAGATTTGATAGCTTGGCCTTTCTTATTCTACTGCACTGCTATTTTTTTCCCTACAACTCTTGTTTTTGTGACTTCTTCCATTATTGTGAGGCCTCACTAGATATTGTTATATTCCTGCTCCTTTTTTTTTTACGACGGAGCATCAGTAGAAGTTGTAGCAGGATTTGATGGAGGGATTTCAGTGGACTCAGAATTTGAAGCCATTTACCTATAACACAATAAAATTCCAAAATTAATCAACTATGATTAATTCAAAAAATTAATCAACCATAATTAATTCAAATATAATCGACTATATTAATTTAAACATGAAACAAAAAAGGCATAATTAATTCAAATATTAATCAATTATACTAATTCAAACATGAAAAAAATGGCATAATTAATTCAAGGGTTGCACGTTCAAGTTGCTCTTTTTCGTTTCCTTGACTTTGGTTTTCTACTTTCTCCTCCTTGAAATATTTTCTTCTTATGCTGAAATAATTTACTCCTCTTTGAAATCTAAATGCCTTCATTGTGATCATTTCTCATATATAGAGCTTTATCAGCAGTGTCATTACTTTGATTTGATGTCCTTTCAAATGGGTCATCTTCAATTGCTATATTTTCATTTATTTTTTCATGTAACATAAGAATAGACCACCCCTTATTAGCAGGGTCAGGGACATAAAACACTTATTTGGCTTGTTATGCTAAAATAAAAGGCTCATCCTTATACCCTTTCTTGTTCAAATTGACTTGTACAAATCCAAATTGATAATCAAATTTCAAGCCATTTTTTCAATCAATCTACTTGCACCTAAAGACTAAAACTCAAAAGGATATATAATCTAAATCCTATATATGCTCAATTACACCAAAGTATGATATGTTTTCATAGATAGGATTTTTATCCTTAGTGCTAGAAATATGCATGGAATGAGCTACAAGAGTTACACCACTATTTTGCATTGTGCTCTTATCATCTTGCTCCCTTGTATAAAATGTGTATCCGTTGACAAGGTAAGCAGTGTAAGAAATGGCTTGTCTGCTTGGACCGTTAGCTAACCATATCAATTTTTTAGAAACTGAATTGGAATCAACATTTAACATTTGAAGAATGTGCCCCTTAAACTATCTTGTAAGGGTTTTATTGTGTTTCCTAGCATATCAAATTTTTGATTTATTAAGATTGTCCCTCCTAAGTTTAGCCATATGCTTGTGTATATACTCTTCAACCTCTTCAGTGTTGTGTAACACATATAGGTGGGCTTGCTCCCACTGTACACTTGACATAGTAATGACTTTGTTTCCCATGATCCCCTCTCCACTTATTATACCCATATGTCGAGACTTTGGAAGCCCAACATAGCTAATATGACTTAGGTACTCAGTACAAAAGTCAACAGCCTCTTCACAAATATACCGTTCAACAATACAACCCTCCGGTCGACTTTGATTTTTCACATAGCCTTTCAAAATCTTCATATAGTGCTCAATAGGATACATCCATCTTAAATAAGCAGGCCCACACATTTGAACCTCCCTAACTAAGTGAACAGTTAGGTGGATCATAATATCAAAGAATGTCGGTGGAAAATACATCTCAAGCTCACACAGTGTTAATACAATTCGAGCTGCAACCTTGGCAACTTATCTGGGTTAATCACTTTACTGCAAATGAACTTGAAAAACAAACATAACTTAGTGATCGTCCCTCGTACTTTAGGGGGTAAAATTGCATGTATAGCAACTGGAATGAAATCCTCTATTAAAACATAGCAATCATGAGACTTTAAGCCCTTCAACTTCAAATCTTTCATTGATACAATATTTTTTATGTTTGAAGAGTAACCCTCAGGAATTTTAACTACATTAAGGAACTCATAAAATGCAATTTTCTCTTTCTTAGATAGCATATAAGATGCTGGAGGGAGAAAGGTACGGTTTTCCTTATCTTGGGGTGCTAATTCTTCTTTATTTCTAAAGAAACCATGTCCAACCTTACTTTTATACCATCTTTTTTTTTCCTGACACTTGGAGTAAAGTCCCAATAAGACTTTCAGAGACATTTTTCTCAATATGCATGACATCAAGAAAATGCCAAACATCCAAGGTGGTCCAATAAGGGAGTTCAAAGAAAATAAATCTCTTCTTCCATCCGGTTGTCCCAAGGTGCCTTGTAAATGGTTTGCCAAATTCAATATCTAAATCCTTAATCTTCTCAAACAACTCATCACCAGTTAATGGCAAAGGTATCTTACCTTCTTCTGAATTTCCATTGAATGCTTTTCTCAACCGCCGATAATGATATTCTTGGTGTAAAAACCTATGGTGCTCGAAGTAAACATTCTTCATCCCATATTGAAGCCTTATAGAATGTGTTCCCTCTTCGCAAATAGGGCATCCAAGTTGCCCTTTAATGCTATAACCTGATAGATTACCATAAGCAGGAAAGTCATTGATTGTACTGAAGAGCATAGCTCTTAAATTAAATCTTTCTTCTCTATACCCATCATATGCCTCTATACCTGACTCCCACATGATCTTCAAGTCATCAATTAGAGGAGCCAAATATATGTCTATGTCATTCCTAGGTTTCTTGGGTCCTGCAATTAGTATGGACAACATCATATAATTGCGCTTCATGCAAAGCCATAGAGGAAGGTTATAAATCACCAAAATGACTGACCAAGTGCTGTGGCTACTATTTTGAATCCCATGAGGATTCATCTCGTCGGTAGACAATGCAAGGCATAGATTCCTACTCTCTTCCCTAAATTTAGGGTACTCATAATCAATCTTTCTCCATTGTGGAGAATCAGCAAGATGACGAAGCATGTCATCTTTTATCCTTTCATCCGTATGCCATGTTAAGCTTTTTGCAATTTTGGCACTGCTATACATGCATCTAAATCTAGGCACGATTAGAAAATACCATAGTGCCTTCGTGAGACTTGATCTGTTCTGCTTGTAGCGTGAGGCATTACACTTCAGATACTTAGTTAACGACACATATTCATTCCGAAATAAAAGGCAATCATTAGGGCACAAGTATATCTTTTCGTAACTCATGCCAATTGATCGCAATACTTGTTTTGCATCATATATTTGATAAGGAAGCTCATTTTCCTTAGGAAGTAATTCTACTTTCAAATACCCGAGCAACTCAGTAAAGCTCACATCACTCTATCCATATTTTGCCTTTATGTTACACAATTTTAACACTGTTGACAACTTTGATGCACTACAACCAGCATACAACGGTGTCTCGCATCACTTTTTAACTTCTCAAACATTTTCGAACAATCCTTGAGGTCCTCTTCAATAAGTATTCTTCACAAGTATCTGGACTAACCTGCTTCACAAGACCGCACTTTAAACATGGGCAAACAATCTTAATAGGATCCTCCGTGATAGGAAATTAGTCGCTTATCCTCAAAATTACACTAAAGCTAACCCTAATGCAATATAGGGCCAACCCTAGGTCATCTCCCAAGGAATGGTTTTAAGTCTAATTGAAAGTTATCTAGTGAAATAAATCAACCAAAGTTTGTAGGAATTTAGTTATCTATCTAATTATCTAAACTAATTACCTAATATGCAAGTAATTAAAATGCTAGTGAAAGTGAGTGAAATGAACTTCCCTTTTTACAATAATGGAACCCTAGAGATTAGTTGATTTTGGACTCGTTATCTTCTCATGATTAGGCTAAGTTTAGCTTCCCTTTCCTCTTGACTAAAGCTGTCATGACTTAAGAAAATTATCCTAAGCCAATTAACCTAATTAGCTAACCTCCCTAGGTCTTAGATTAAAGTCCCTAGTTCAATTAACCAATTGGTGAAGACATTAGCCAAGTGATTCATTCAAAATCCTCTCTCAACAGCCATGGTCAAACACATAAATTGAGCAACCACAAGATTATGTCAAGCTACTCAACAACACAAGCATTAACACCACAAGATTATGCAATATTAACACAAGAAATTCACTAATTGAAAAACACAAGATTATGTGCCAAAAAAGAGTGGCAAAATTCAGTCATGGCTGTCCAAGGAAGAAATTAAATGAAACAATCCTCTCTCTTTACATCAACATCAAATTCAAATTAGAATTTATAAGCTAAGATGATTAAACCCTAGATTAAGGAATCTAACCATCTAGTAAAAAGAGAAGAGGATAGGAAACAAAAGAACTTAGCCAATTTAAAGCTCAAGACTCATCCTCCATCTTCATCTCTCTAGGATTCCACAAAGAAACTTAGCCAATCTTCATCTTCAAGAACCCTAGTGATTGCTTGTGAAGGCCAAACTCCATAGCTCTTGAATGATGAAAATGAGCTTCAATCCTTGTGAAAATGGAAGGGATGGAACGAAAATGAAGAGAGGAGAAGAATGGTATGAGTTTTGTGGAGGTTTGGTGGCTGAAAATGGAGGTTAGGGTGCTGGAAAATGAAGAACAAAAGAGAGAAAATGAAGAACACTATGAACAAGAGAGAGAGAATGTGGAAGATGAATGAGATATGTGTTGGATCCCATTTGGGACTTAAAATGGCGTGCTCCTTGGTGTCTCCCATCAGCTGAAGCTTAATTAAAATAAGGAAAAAGAAATTAAAATGTAAATGGGAGCCTTGTCACACTTGCAAGGTGGCAACTTCCTATTGGTTTGTAGATGATTCCAATGTGTGCCTAATTTCATGTGTCATCCACATCATTTTAGCTGATCTAATCCCTCAAAATAATCATAATTCACGTGCAAACCATCAGCCATTGTCCTCAAGGAGTGTTGACCTCAATTGCCAAATTGATGCACAAGTCACATGCCACCTATGTCACATAAATCACATAATTCAATTAAATAGCATATGATATAATAAAATCTAATTCATGTCCAGAATTAAATTCATAATTAGAAGGGAGAATTTATTAAATTAATCAAGTTTCAGGCTGCACAAAATTATATAAAAATTTTCACACAAAGGCAAACCAAAAACTAGGACAAACTAAGACACTTAAGAAAGTGTTGACTTTTTTATTTAATTACTCCCAAACTAAAATGAATTTTAAAAATATAATTTCACCATTCATCAACTGGACATAAAATGCACTTTGTCAATTTTTCTTGTACATTTTCTCAAAAGTTCATTTTTTGGACCAAAATGCCCCTAGTGCACTGATCTTAGAAACTTAGGCAAAGTTCCAAATCTAATGCAATGTGTGCACTTGAAGGTGATAAATAATTAATAAAATGGTCCTAATTGACAAATAAAAGTGGGTAACAAATGTGTTCTATCACTCCGCATGCTTAACTGCAAGCTTAACAAAATTTGCCACCCCATCCCAATATTCCTTGGATAAACGATTGGCAGACATCCATTCCTTATCTATAATTCTTAGAAAGATTAAGAGGGAAATATGATTAGTGACTTTGACTACTCCTAGATAGTGAGAGAATTAGATACAAAGATCAATTAGTCAATAAGTCACTAACCACATGTTTGCGCATTCCCTCTTTAATCTTGTTTAAAACTAATAATTATATTTTAATGCTAGCCATTGAAATAATTTTGGCAGCATAACGACTTGAAAAAGAGAGTTTCCTGGGCTTTATCCCCTCTCTCTATTAATCTAAATGACAACAACAATAGCTTCCACAACAACAATCACATAAAGTTATATTCAAGAATAATTTAAAAAAAATTGATAGTATATATAGCGGCTTAAAATGAGTATTACTAGGTCTTTATGCCTTTAGAAAAATCAAGTTATCCATAATGAGACTATATATGATCTAACAATAATAATAACAACATTAATAAGAAACCCAATTTTAATTAAAATTATATTAAACCACACCAAACACTATATAAATATCAATTTAAAATCTCAAAATATTTTTTCATAAGCCAATTCTCAATCAATTGAAAAACTAGTAATGTGAAAATTGACAACTCAAGGAATATAAATCTAAATTAATCATTCAATTCTAGAACAAACACTCAGAACTTAAAAACAAGATAATTAAGTGGTATACTATTTTCATATAATTAATGAATCTCCTCATATTAGCAAAAAATTGGATGATCCATTAATTCAATAATTAAGCAGCCAAAAACTCAAAACTTCAAACACTAACTAAGAAGAACAACAATGTAGATCAAAATAAGTAACACAGAAACTATTTATTACGTATGAAAATCAAAATCAACAACCCATACATTCAAAATAAAGATTAATGATTAGGAAAGCAAGAACCTACCTCAACAAGAACAGGGAACATCGACTGTGTAGAAAAACAGAGACGAGAGTGTGTTGCAGAGTGGTAGAGACTGAGAATCCAAACGAACGAGTGCCCATGAGACTTATGGAGGCTGAGAATCAAAAACCCCTTAAGAATCAAGACCAAAAATGTGTTTTTTAGCTGTTAGAGTGATGAAATACGGGTTTTGGTGGCTCTGGGTTTGTTTCTAAAGACGAAGGATCTGCAAAAATAGAGAGCGAAAAAGAAATCTGGAGGGAATTTAAATGACAATACTTGACGGTTATTATGAAATAACCATCAAGTATTATATATTTGATGCTTATTTTAAAAGAACCGTCAAGTGTATGGCAGACAAACTTGACGGTTATTTCAAAACAAGCATCAAGTATGTGAAAAAATTAAATTTTTTTTCTACTATTAATTTGACATTTGTTTATCGAAGATCGATGTGTAAATTTTAGCTTTATATTACGGTTATTTATAAAAAACATCAAATATATATACTTGACGGTTATCTTTAAATAATCGTCAAGTATCTGCCTAAATATTTGACGCTTGTTTCATAATAACTGTCAAGTATTCTCCACCTTTTTTATTTGTCATTTTTTTCAAATAAACGTCAATTATAGGGCGTCAATTATACACTTTTCTTATTGAGTCTTTCATTTATAAAAATTTTTCCTCTTGCATTTTTCATGCATTCATTTTGATCTTACCTTGTCTTATCATGAGTCAATAACATTAAGGATAATGCATGATTTACGTGCAGGAGGAAGATAAAAATATTTAATTTTTGCTTTTAAATTTTTTTTGGGGTTGGGATACATAAAACACATCATGAAGCTGACCTAAATTTGGTGGAAGAGCTACCTAATAAGCTATCAAACCTACTTAGGAAAGAATTTGAAATGGACCAATATACTTAGGACTCATCTTCTTTGTCCTTATTGACTTCCCAATGCTTGTAGTTGGAGAGACTATCAAAAATACATGATCTCCAGCATCAAACTCTAATGGTCTTCGTCTCTTATTAGCATAACTTTTCTGTCTTCTTTGAGCCGTTAGTAGCTTTTGCTTTATTAATTTCACTTTTTTTTTTGAAGGTAGATCAACAATTTCCATTCACCAAATTTTGTCTAGCAAAAAGGGACCTACATCTTCTTTCATAGAGAGCTTTATTGCATGCCATCTAAATTCTAAAACAATAACTATTATCATAAGTGAATTTTGCTAATGAAAGATGTGCATCCTAGCACCCTTTAACCTTTAGCACATAAGCATGTAACATGTCTTCCAGGGTTTGCATTGTTCTTTTAGTTTGTCTATTATTTTGTGGATGATATGATGTGCTGAAACTAAGCTTTGTTCTTAAGTCCTCATGTATCGATCTCCAAAAAAGTGAAAATGAACTTTTGAAAAAATGTACAAGATGTGTATTCTAGAAGTAAACACTAGATCTCTATAACAAACAGTCTTTTTAGGGACACCATAAAGCCTTACTCTTTCTTTCACGTACAATTGAGTAAAAGTGAAAATGTAGTTGATAAGTAGAAAATGCACTAATTTTGTTAGCCTATCAACTATTTCCCATATTACATCATTTCCTACTCTTAATATAGGTAAACCTATCACAAAACCCATCGAAATATCATCCTATTTCTATTCTCGAATATCTAAGGGTTTCAAAAGTTATGTAGGTTTCTAATGCACTACATTATCCCTTTTGCATGTTAAACATTTAGTCACACACTTAGTTATTTCTTTCTTCATACTGGGCCACCAAAACAATCTCTTTAACTTATTACAATTTTTCCAATACTTGGATGAAGAGCTTATCTATTATTGTATGCCTCCTCTAAAATTTTCCCCTCAATTCTAGATTTAGAAGGATATGAACTCTTTGTTTAAAATTTAAAAGCCCATAATATGCAAGTTTGAATCCTATAGTCTCATCTTTCATCATCTTTTCCTTAATTTGTTTCATAAACTGATCTCTTAATTGAGCCTCTTTCATCTCAGTATCAAGAACACTTGTCACTTACATCAAAAGATAGTTTCCGCCTTTCCATTGTAATGAATTCATGAAAATATTTAAGATCAAATTTATATCTCTAAATTGCTCAAGCAGCTCTTATTCAAACATCATCATATTGGCCACAAGCATTGCTTTCTTACTTAAGGCATCAGCTACTATATTAGCTTTACTTAGATGACACTTAATATCATAGTCATAATCTTTTAGTAGATCTAACTATCTTCTATCTCATATTCAATTCTTTCTTATTAGCTGAATATTTTAAACTTTTATGGTGACAATACAACTCTATGTTAGCTCCATAAAGATAGTACTTCCATATCTTTGAGGTGAAAATCACTGCTGCCAACACTAAGTCATGTGCGAGAAAATTATCTTTATAAGGCTTTAGTTGTCTGGAGGAATATGCTACTATTCTCCCTGACTACATTAACACACATCCTAACCTATGCTTACTTGCATTAGTGTTAGGATCAAGAATAATGAGTGCTAGGGTAGAGGTAAGCCTTTCTTTCAACTCTTTAAAGCTTGTTTCACATTTCTCATCCCATAGAAAAAGGTTTACCCTTTCTCGTTAGTCTAGTGACTGGCAACACAATGAATCAATGCAACAAGTTAATGACAAAAAAATTTACATATCATTTAATATAATAAAAAATATTAAATTTAATATATATATATATATATATATAAACATCTCTTCTGCTCAATTCCTAAATAGCCTATGTAGGATTCTAAGTAGGGCATATCATTAGCTTTAGCCCTTAAATCCCTGTTCTACTGGCTCAGTGCTTGGGATTCATTGCTAAGATGGTTAGTGATAAAACACATTTATTGCACACTTATCTATGTCAATTAGGACCATTTACTAGCGTTTTATTAGCCAAAGTGCACACACATTGCAGTAGATTTAAAAATTTGCCTAAGTGTCTAGGTTTAGTATACTAAGGGTGTTTTGGTCTAAAAAATGAACTTTCGAGAAAATGTACAAGAAAAATTGAAAAAATGAGTTTTATGTCCAAAAGAAGAGTGGTCAAATTATATTTTTGAAATTTATTTTAGTTTGAGAGTAATTAAGTAAAAGTCAACACTTTCTCAAGTGTCTTAATTTGACCTAATTTTTGATTTGCCTTTGTGTAAAAATTTTTATATAATTTTAAATGATCTAGAACTTAGTTATTTTAATAAATTATCCATCTAATTATGAATTTAATTATGGAATTTAATTATGTTTTATAATGTCACATGTTGTTTAATTAAATTATGTGATTCATGTGACATAGATGACATATGACTTGTGCATCAATTGAGAAAATGAAGTCAAAAGTCCATGGGGTCAAAATCTAATAGTTTTGATGTGTAAAGCTCCTATTTTTTTCTTTATATTAGCTAAAATTATGGATGACACAAGAAATTAATTTGACACATATTAGAATAATCTACAAGCCAATAGGACGGTGTCACCTTGTAAGTATGACAAGGTTGCCATATTCATTTTATTTTATTTTCTTATTTTTTAACTGAGCTTAGCTGAAGGGAAACTCAATTCTTCACACTATTTAGCCCCTAAAATCAGACCATTCACCCATTCATTTATATTTCACATTTTTCTCTTTCTTGTTCACAGTGTTCTTCATTTTCTTTTCCTTTTCTCTACACCTTCTACATGTCCAGCCACTATTTCTCCCTTTTTTCACCATCAAATCTACTTAATTCTTCTACGATGCTTATTTTCTCTCAAGGCTGACCATACCCCAATCAAATAGAAGGAGAATTGAAGTTCAAATCATCAAGTTCATGGAGCAAGATGCCACGGCCAGCATATATATTGGAAGAAGCAAAGTGTTCTTGATGTTTTCTAGCTAAATTCTCCATGAAATCCTAGGGAAGAGTTAATGGAAGAGGATCTTTAAGGTCTTCACTTGGCTAAGCTCAACTATTTCTTCATCTTATTTCAATTTCATTAGAATACTATGATTATTGTTAATTGTAGCTCAACTTGAATTTAGTTTCATAGTTGTTTGTAATTGTTAATGTTGAAACAAGATTGTTGAATTGAATTTCATGTTCTTCTTTACAACACTTGCCCCAAGTGTTATCCAAAAATCACACAATTCAAATAAACTAAGTGTGGTTAAGGAGTTAATCATAAAACCAACTTAGGAAACAAACCATTTAAATCAATAACAATTTACATAATAGAAAAACACACGTATAAAACCTCTTAAAAAAGTTTAAAGGATTAATATATAGCGCACGGAAGTAAATAAGGCAAACAGGGGCAATTAATTTATGTCACGACAGCATTAATTTTGCTATCATGACAGCCCTCCCGAGCAAACTTCTGGCAGGTGCCGATTCACCGTCTGGTCTTCAATTGAAGTAATTTTAAAGCTCACACGTCACATTCAAAGGGTACTATAAACGTACTAAATTTTAAAAAAATCCAACAGTCAGATTAAAAATTAGACATATTAAAAGTTTGATCATTTTTGCTGTCATGATAGCTAAGCTATCATGATAGCACCTCCGGACTAACTTTTGGGGTGCACCATTTCATCATCCGACCTCCAATCAGAGCGATTCCAAAGCCCACATATCACTTTTAAATATTACTATTAGCATACCAAATTTTGGAAAGATCTAATGGACAGATTTAATTTTGTGCATGTTGTAACATCAATAAATATTGCTGTCATGACAGCTCCTCCAGACCAAATTTCAGAGTGTGCCGTTTCTCTATCCGGTATCCGATTGATGTGATTCCAAAGCCCACATAAATTTTATAAAATGTTTTACTTGTGACCTAAATTTTAGAGAAATCCAACGGTTGAATTAAGATTTGGACACCCGGATGCAAAAGTGCAGTTTTTTTTGGTAAAAACCATTTTCAAAATTGTCTAAATCTCATCCTAATAGTCACAAACTTGTAAGAACACTTTGAACACGTCAAATAGGACTAAAAATACCTAATAGAATATTTAAATGATAGAAAAACCCTTTATACCAAAATTTGACCACCCGAGTGCCATTTCCCAAAATGGACCCTAAACTCCCAAAATGCACAAATCACACAAGAGTGGCCAAAAACTATTCCAAATATCATATACACATATGAATACACACGCTAAACATTTTCACTTAGCTCAGAGATCTCTGTGGGGCCCACGCACCCACTCTCTCTATCTAAGGTATATGTATGCCCATAACACACCATTTGCAATGCAACCACTTTGCATTTGCTTGTGGAATCACATATGTACCAAAATAAATATTTGCTTGTAGTGAAAACTTGGTTTGCTAAATAAATCCATTAAAACCACATATCATAGCCAAGTTTCCTAGCCACAAGTCTACAAGAAAACAAAAATTCATGCACAAGCCATATAAACCACACATACTCACGCACATATACATAATCATATCCTACTGGCACCCTAATTCTAAATACATTACAATAGATTTGCTCAAAAGAAAGGGGTTACAGTTCTTTACAATTAATAAACAACCCCTAGCTCTGCTCCTTTCTCCATCCTCCACTGGTTCTTTTGCCTGGACCTAAACATATTGAAAAGAAAGGGGTGAGACAACCACAGTCTCCGTAACAGAGAAATCTACATTGATTATTATAAAGCAAGCCATAATCGAATAAACGAATAATAAATTCAACATAATATATAATTTAGACATTTAAAATGCACAAATGCATGACCTAGGCTGGCATGGCCTTTCATGACCAACAAAATGCCCCCTGACACTCTTTAACTCACAAGTAAACCTTATACCTACTTGTACCTCCACAGGCACAAAACATAATCTAAGGCATGATTTAATCCACTGAACCGCCTATGCCCCTTCAACGTAAATCCTGAGCAATCAAAGCTAACTCCCTTCAGAGCCAGCCCAACTTACTCTCCATATGAGGGCTATCTTGGCCTAAGCACTAAACCTCACACTTCATATGTCAGATTCCCTCCCCCACTAAGAGGTGTCGAATACTCGATACGCTAACCATTTTAGTGTACTGAGCCCACAATAAGTAAGGCAACATTGAGTATTGGCAGTATGCCATAGAATATCAAAAGTCCACACCTTCTCATTGGTGAACTCCCACTGAGATCATGTCTTTTATTCGTGTCTACCTTTCCCGAGTATTGACCACTTCAACACTCTAAGGTAGTATAACATTTATAAGTCTCCCTTAAACAGTTCCTTAGTTTGTCTAAGGTACCTTACTTAGTTACACTTCCTTAAGTGCAACTTCTATTCTTTATGATTACAATACATGCAAACAAACTTCGTTTTCATAAAAACATTGTTGTTAAACAATTAGAAAAAATATTTGCACTATAATCAAAGTAGTACCCCATAACCCCTTATAAAGCACATTTAATCCTTTAAAACATGTAATGCATGATAGCTAGTAATATTTATTCAAAAATAGCTAAAATAAAGTAATAAGAAATATAAATTTCCTTGTTACCTCAACCCTTTGGTAACCAAAGGGTTCCTCTTATGCAAAATAAGACTCGGGTTATTTCTTAACTTTCGAACAAATTTCACCAACAATCCCTACAACATATAAGTGATCCACATCACTTATCATGACAAATAGCATTAATGAAGACTATAACTTATACCACACAACTTGGGCCAATGAGTCATAATCCATCCTAATGGTCCATATATTAAACCAACCATTTACATAGTATCACTTAACCACCAAAACCATTTATTAGCCATCACTAGGCTAATTTTCATTTTATATAATTTTTAATCAATTAAAAACCTTCACTTAATGTCATCAACTTTTACCATTAGCCCTTATAATGAAAACCAAACCTTAATTTAAATCTTATTGGACTCAAATGGCAAAATTATAACTAAATCAATAGACTTAAATCATTGAGGATCAAAACCCAATCTCTTAGGGTTTAATTTGTACCTAAAACACCTCTTTTCATCCAATTACTCACTCAAAATATTAGGCCATCATGTAGAAACTCAAAACAACCTCCCAAGGACCCAAGGAAACTAAAGCTTACAAAAATAAAGTATTTTGGATCAAATTTCAGAAATTTCCTTTTCCAAAATTGAGAAAAACAAAGAGGGAGGGAAGAGGATTGAAGTAAGAAGTTTACCTATCGCGTAGCCGAGCTTGCAACGGCTGCAAAGCCTCCTAAATCCGAGCTTAACTCCCTCTCTTCCTTTTTCTCTCACTCTCTTGTCCATTCTCTCTCTCTTGCATGCTCTTTGTTCTTTTCCTTCTTTCCATTTTCATTTCTGCGTTCTGTTTCTCTTTAAAAAAGCTAATCTAACACTTTGGGGAAAATTACAAGAAAGGGCCCAACATTTTTTATTATAGCACAAAAGCTCAGGTCAACTTTGGTAATTTTTTCCATAGTTAAAAATCAAATAAAATCAAACTTTTGCTGAGAAAAATTCAAACTCTAGACCTCTATCAAATTCTAAATTTTAATTTAATTATAAATATTTTAATTTATTTTTTTAAAATAAATTCGAGTTTTAAAATTTTTAGGATGTTACATTCTTACTGCTGGAATTCCAGCCACTTAGTGATTTTGCATGGTAATGTGTGATTTCATTTGGTAAATGTCTTGTATTAGCCTAGTATGTAATTGTGTGATGAATACTTGATGAGTTGCTTGAGTTTCTTAGTCTTGAGCTTACGTATAGTTTTGGGTGGTGGTAATTAGGGATGAATTTTAACTATACACTTTGTTAATTCTTGATCTAAGTTAGTGAGGTTACCTAATGGGCTTGTAATAGCACTTAGGAAATTGAATCAATAGAGCTAGATTACTTGAGATAGCTGTCTTAAGTAAACACATTTTTTAGCCAAGGAAGAGAAGTTAAGTGATCTGCCATGATTAATTAGAGCTTAGAATTCTTCTATTAGCAACACCTTAGGGTTCCTACTTTAATAGGGAAGCCACTCTATTCACAATTAGGTTTTGGTTTGCTAGTTTAATTCATTAAGTAACTAGTTTAGTAATTAGGTAATCAACCTCCAACTTAGGTGACTTATTACATTAGGTAACCTTTAATTAAACTAAGACCATTCCTTAAGAGATGACTTAAGGTTGACCTCATATTGTATTAGGGTTAATTTTAGTTTAATTTTAAGGGAAAGCAACTAATCTCGGTCCCATTAATCTTGTCTAACAATTTCTCTCAATGGCTCAGGAACCTCCCTACTAATTCTTTCTACCAACGTGATATATTCCATTCCTACATAGTACCAAAACTATTAATGTGCCTTAACTACTGAATAAAAGACATATTTCTTCAGAGTAGCATCAATATGAAATGATGCTTGTTTAATAACACAATCAAGGCATAAATTATATATGAAATTCCACCTATTCAAAAACACAATCAATTAACTATGAATTTTAATTTTACCTCAATTCCCATATCGATTCCCTTGTCGCTTTATCAATGTCACGCCAGCCATTAATTAGTAGGCCAAGCTATGATTGAGTCATTATATCAATGTAACTACTAAACTTATGCTTGTTCTCCTTTCTTTGTTGACCTTTAAGATTCCATTCAAGTGAATACTTAAGTCTGGCCAACCTCTTCCTTGACACCATTTCCATCATCACCAAACCTTTTTTGATTGTTTTAGACATTTGAGCCTCCTCTTTCTCATGCATAATAGTGAGAATAGTAGAAGGACCCTAATTGTTATGACTAGAAGTGGCATTGGGAAGATTATTCAATAGATTCGTGTACTCAATGTCAACAAGAGTAGTGTAAACTAAAGTAGTAGCAGTGGGAGATGTGTTAACTAGAGCAGTGGTAGAAAGAGAAGGGTTAACAAAGGTAGTAGTAGTAGAAGTAATTTTATGTCTCTTTAAAGCTATTTTAGGAGCCATTTACCTGTCACAAATGTCATAAACAAAATTAATTGATAGAAATACAAATAGTATAAATAACTAAAGCATACAAGCTAAGTCACAAATAAAATTAATTGATTGAAACACAAATAGCACAAATAACTAACATATGTTTAAGTTGGTCTTTTTCCTTTCCTTGTCTCCCTTTGAACCTTTTTCAACTTAGCAGTATGGTTTAATTTCTTAATCTTCTCTTTTATTCTTTTTCCCTTTTTTGAAATCTAAATACCATCTTTAAGATCACTTCTAAAATAGTTGGTGTCATCTTTGATGACATTACATGCAATTGCAGTGTCATTTCTTCCTAGTTGTCCTTCCTAAGTATAGCATTGTCCTTGTTAACATACTAAAGAATCTTATTCGAGTTATGTAATACAAAAAGGTGTGCTTGCTCCCAATGGTTCTGTAAAATAGTGATTAATTTCTTTCCAGCTATTCCCACCCCATCTTCCCTTCCCACATGCCTATCCACTAGAAGCCCAACATTTTTCTCATATTTTAAGTACTCTTAACAAAATTTAATTGCCTCTTCACTTATATACCTTTCAGTAATACAACCTTCAGATTGACTTTAATTTTTCACATACCCATTTAGTACCTTCATATTACATTCAATAGGGTACATCTGTAAATTTTTCCAATATCCACTCGATATTTGGAAGAATTAACCAAATCACTACACACATTTAATCAAAATATAATTAAATATCATGTTTGAAAAGTTTAGGCCTAAGACTTGTTTTGCAAAACTATTAAAATCATAGCACATTTGAGTAATACACAGCGAAAGCAAGTCACATACATTTATAACACCAATTGCGTGCATCTTGAATTACAAAAATCAAGTTAGATTAGGAGCCATGCTCATAGCATGCAATACATGTGCCACAGCATATGGCACAAAGCCACACGCCTGACCTTCTGTGTCATGCATCACAATGTGAGATGCCATGCGCATGGCGCGCTAGTCTAAATTATTTGCTATCATTTGATAGCAAAAATAATCAACTCTTAGTGTGTCCCATTTTCACATACAATATCTTATCGGAGTGATTCAAGAACTCACACGAAGCTGATCTCATAAGCTAGTTAATGAGATAGGTTTGGACATAATCTAATGATCCAATCAAAATTTAGACATTTAGGTGCAAAAAGTCACTTTTTCTTAAAATTTCACCCACCTAAGAGCTCAGATCGATCCATTTATCTTGTTAGACTACACAGGGCCTTGAACCAAGTCTAAAAGGACCTATTATACTTGATTAATCATAATATATCACATATATTCATATATACTAAAATTTGACCCCTCAACGGTTAATTTTCAAATTTCATAAATTTGGCAAAACCTAACACAACTCGGCCCACTTGGGTTATTTCATCACATATCACCACAAATTTACTATTTTGTATACTCATAACACAATCATAATTCAATCTTAGCCCTAAATTCTCATTTCATTACAATTTCTTCATTCAACAACTTATAACCATTTAAATCATACATGCAACTCTATGGCAACTCATAGATACAAAATTCATACTAGATTAGTTCATTACACAAACTCTAAGTTTACACGGCTTCAACAACTCTAAGCCAGACTAAACTCTTTTCCCTTATCCTGATCAATGCTTTGTCCTATAAAAATGTAACCATGAGGGTGAAACAAAAATCTCAGTAGCAGAATAACTCACTCCTATTGACTTTCACATGAAACTATGTGAAAGAATAACATATTATACCATTAATCATAGCATATAACATATGTTTCATTTCAAATCATACAATATGTATCAATTCACTTCTTTTATTACTATAATCACCATTTTTCACCACTTTTCCATATATATAAGATGTAGCATGATCATTATAGACCAAACCTTTAAATCACTATGACTTAGAACCACAGGCTTGCCTTAGACTAATATACAATTTCATTGGCCTTGAGCTCATTTTTAGTGGTAGAATCACCCAGCCAAAGGTGTTCTATCTCACTTTCGAATAATGATTTCTCCTATACACACAACGGGGTGTCGTTGACTCCAACACCATATCACACAGACACTAAAGAGTTTAAATCTCTAACACCTCACCTTAAAAGGCACTAAGGAGGTATAATTCTCTAACACCACACTCTGTTGGGCACTAAAGAGAATATCTCATATGGTCTTATCACCACATTCCACATGAGTGAACTCCCACCCCTATGATCATACTTTTCAAACCATTTATAGGTTCCTCATTCATAATATATCCTCAAAACATAGCATATATTTATGTAAAGTATGAAATCACATGTTCTTACTCATTTATTTAATCAAAACCCATTTTCATGAAATATTCAAGCAATGCTATAAAACATGCTTAGTTTAAAACAATTTCATGCAATAGATAGCATACTCACACACAGTTATAATAAATAACCAAATAGAGAAAGTTATTCCATTACCTTGGCCCTTCTGTTACTAGAAAGGTTACTAATGGATTTCAACTACCATTATAGAACATATTTGGCCCAATTTAGTCATTTAGTACAATTTGACTAAAAGTACATAACTACTACTTATGGCTATATTTAGCCATCTATTCCTTTTTTACTTATCTGTTCTAGGTCCATTACTACTCGATTACCACTCTACATTACCTCAACTAGTATCATTTCACTCAGACAAGATTTTCACCATAATTTCCTCTTAGTTTAGGGCCAAATTGAGCCTACGGGCTAAAAGCTCTATCATTCAGCTCTAAACCAGTCGTAAAGCTCTAATTTAATTCCTAAAAACCTTTTTATTACTATTAGGTAAGAATCAAATCCCTAACACTTCATCAATTCAATTTCTCTATAACTCATATTCAGATAAATTTGAGTAGAATGGAAGGTAAGGGTTACACGTAGCTTATCCATTAAGTTACTAATAAGAAGTACCTTCTAATGATATGAAATGGCTTGCCTTAGCACATCAGCCTTCTCCTCTTCTCCTTTCATGTGTTTTCTAATTTCTCTCTCTAAAATTCACTTAATTTCATGATTTATGGGGTAATTTTTTGGTCCATACACCACGGCGCACGGCACGGTGAGAAAAATTCTCACCACGCACAATTGCTTTAACCTGAAATGCAATCCTTCCTCTCATATCTGTTCATTTAACATCCTAAAAAGTCCAATCATCATATTATCACTTAAAACCATAATCACTTCATAATTATCAATTTACTCCTGATTAACAGCTAATCATAGGATTAAAAAATTTAGGATGTTACAACATCCACCTTAAATAAGATGAGCCATACTTTTTAACCTCCCTAACTAAGTGAACAATCAAGTAAATAATTATGTGAAATAATACAGGCAAAAAATACATCTCAAGCTCGCACAATATCCTCACAACTTTGGTTTTGCAAGCTTCCTCATGTGTTGTTTACAAGTACTTGGATCTTAGGAGCTGATAACATAGATTTGATGCCTCTACCGGTATTCACAAGAATAATTTTCAACTTAAACAAAGTGCTATCAATTGAAATGTTTGTCCATTTTCTTAAATGTCAAACTACTCTTCTTTAGGGTTTTGCCGTGGCTCTCAATGTGTTTTGCCATCAAACCTTTTCCTGAATCTCTCAAAAACTCTCTGAAGCACGTCCTAATCTACAATATATATATAGATTAGAGTTTTTGCCTTCCTATTGAAGAGCCAATGAAAAAATAGTTAAATTATCACATAAGTAATACCTATAATATTATAGAACTGATATGATATTATCTTATATCATGTTAGTTATTAAATTTCATCTATCATATAGAATTAAATTTAAAACTAATATAATATAATATAATATATCACATATACATATCATGTTATATATACACACATGAATATATTATATATTTCAAAAATATATATATATATTATATAATTATATATCATATACATACATATATAAATTAAATATATATAGTTCTCTTGTGTATTTGTGAAGTTTTAGATGGATTTTGAACCCTTGTGCAAAAGATATAAGGGTTTGAATATTTTCATAGTTTATCACATGTATCAATTGTCAAATGTCATATTGTTACCTTAGTCAAACATACTTTGCATGAGAAGAAGACTTGGTTCAAGACTTGTCTTGGCGCATGACCTTTTCCTGAATCTCTCAAAACTCTCTGAAGCACGTCCTAATCTACAATATATATAGATTAGAGTTTTTGCCTTCCTATTGAAGAGCCAATGAAAAAATAGTTAAATTTATCACATAAGTAATACCTATAATATTATAGAACTGATATGATATTATCTTATATCATGTTAGTTATTAAATTTCATCTATCATATAGAATTAAATTTAAAACTAATATAATATAATATAATATATCACATATACATATCATGTTATATATACACACATGAATATATTTATATATTTCAAATATATATATATATATAATTATATTGAATTTTATAATATACATACATATATAAATTAAATATATATAGTTCTCTTGTGTATTTGTGAAGTTTTAGATGGATTTTGAAACCTTGTGCAAAAAGATATAAGGGTTTGAATATTTTTCATAGTTTATCACATGTGAAAAATAACTTAGTCAAATGTCATATTGTTACCTTACAAGACACTTTGCATGAGAAAGACTTGGTTCAAGACTTGTCTTGGCGCATGAAGAGAGCATTGAGCACATGATTTCAGACCTGATTTGGGGGTAAAGAGGCATGATTTTCAAGGGCTAATAAAGCACACATGATTTTACAATGCACTTGCACACAAGGGATCAAGTTGACTTGTCAAAGCTTAAGATAGTTGCAATGTGGTTGAAGAGCTTTGAAGATAATTTCAAATCTGAATTTAGCTTCAATTAGGCAAGAATCCAATGTAGTTATAGAACAAAAGAGCTTAACATGTCCATGTACATACAAGATTAGAAGAGTAACATTGGAATTATCACTCAAGTTGACTTGTATCCTATACTACCATTAACCTCACTTTGCCTAATCACTTGTGTTTAGTTTTTTAGCAACTTGTTTAGCAACTGACACACCATGAATTTTAGCCAAAACAGAGTTGTTGAAGCTTAGGATTGATTTTCATATCATTCACACATTTGATTAGATTTTCTTCTTCTAATTCATCAAATTCTCTCACTTCTCTCTTTACACTTTCAGTCTCTCTCCTCTATATCTCTTAATCTAACCATCCAAAACTCACAAAAATCACATCATTCTCTTCATCTCATCTTCCTCTGCATAACCTAGAGCTTTCATAAGGATCCAAGCTTTCTTCATTCGGGCGATTTCAAGGAGAAGATGACCATAATCTTGGAGCTTCATCTAGGTGATCACTTGAAGATGCAAGGCTAGGTTATTGAAGAGCTACTATGTGGAGGAAGAAACCTTCAATTTGTATATTTTCTAGCTAGATTTAAATTTCTCTCTCTACTTTTCTCTCTCTAGAATTACAAATTTGTATGATTCTTTGATCTTGTAATTCAAGTAATGATATATATGATTGAGAGATGATTATCGCAACTAGAGTTTCATTTTCTCTAGCGTATAATTTCGGCCTCTTCAATACTAGTTCATAATATTGGCTAGCTTGTTGAGATCAACATGTTTTCTTACTTGTTATAATCTTGCCAACTTGAATGCATGTGAATATATTCATATATCATAATCTTAAGCATGTTTCCCATTTAATTGTTTGGCTTGTTTCTAGCTTTGCCATGGCTAACTCTAAGGCCATAATCTTGGATTAAGGTTGGTCAAGGATTAGCTGAGTCTTAGACTAAACTATGACAGGAGGAAAGAAGAGACCAAACAAGCTAGGTTGTAATCAAACAAGGATAGGTGACTAAATTCACATAAGAGTTCCTATTTCTAATAGGTTTACATACATTAATTTCATTCACTTTAGAATTAGGTTTAATTTCTTAATTAGCTTGAGTTAAAATCTACCCTAATCACCTTTTAACCTGTAGCACACTTCAACCTAAATTTTTTAACTAAGCCTCCTCATAGAAGAAAACCTATGTTCACATTACTACTATATTAGTGTAACTTAGTATTATTTTGGCTAAGGTAGTGACAACCCAGTTAGAACTTACCCTACTTATCCTTGTTTTTCACACCTAAGAACAAAGGACTTAAGCTTGAGGAGCTTAAGTAAGGTTAATCATTACTTTATAAGAAGGAGTGATTTAGACTTATTGTTCGAGATTGTACTAAGGCAGCTTAGGGCCTAGACTAATATGGGTGGACTTTATGGAGAAAATATCAAGTGAAACTTAAGGAGTGGATATAGGCTCAAGTAATTGGAGCTAAACTAAGATAAACACTCCTCTACTTCTCTCTCTCCCCCCTTCTTAGTATATTGTGTGATGTCATTCAATTCCCTTATATCATTCAATTTAAGCATTATTTGTCCAAAATTTTAGTTAGTCTAATTCACCCCCTCTTGGGCACATTTAGAAACTCCACAATCCATAATCCAAGTCTAGCATAGTGGCAAGTATGAACGATATAATAATTAATTAAATTAACCACAAAATACTAAACTTTAGTCCCACATTCATCTCTATCATCTCTAAACCATAATTAGTCGAAGACCACAAGGAATGAGATACTTGATTCACTAATTGAAGAAATAAAAATCCAAAAATGAAACAAAGAGAAATGAGATATGCGAAGAAGGAGGAAGATTCTAAGGGGAACGGAGCTCAACAGTGCTTGCAACTTGCAAGGACACACACATGACTTCAACAATGAGTAGGTATCGGTGATGATGATGAGGCAAGGGCACGAAGATAATTTCAATAGTGAGTGGGGATTGGGGTTGAACGCAAATGAGACAAGATCGACTAATCAAGGGCTAAGTCTCTAATTCAGCAAGAGAAAGGACATGAGGATGAAGATTGAAGAAGCTTCTGTTGAGGACGAGAAGAGGTGAGCCATTAAGGATTGTTGAAGATTAACTATTAAAGGGAGAGATGGAGAAAAGATGACGAGAGAGTCAAGACTTGAGAGGGAATGCAAATTTTTCCGAAGGTTAAGGGAGGGAGATAAGAGCGACTACTATGTTGTGATTTGAGAAGAAGAGGAACTAGGGCTTGCTTTTGTTCTTTAAAGTGTGTGTTGCATAGCTGGAGATTCAACTAGAGACTAAATAAAAAAATTTAAAAACAATAAGGCATTGCACTCAAACTACCATTCTTACAATTCAAGTGGGCCTAGCCCATTTTGCAAAAATGAGCTCATTATTTCAACTCAACCAACTAAAATTTTGTAAGTTAAAATGGGCTAATCCATAGGCTGAACTCATTTTTCTAGCTTTTTTTTTTCATTTCTCTATTGATTGCAAAACAAAAAACAAAAAAAAAAAAAACCAGTCATCTTCCTTTTGTATTTTACGGGGCCGATGCGGAAAATCACAGTGGAAAGCAACTCAAATCCCACTTGGGTCTTGGTGTTCATTCTCACCCATGTTCAAGTTGGTGGTTACAAGGAATTGTGAACGAAACTTGATTATTTTTGCATTTAAAGTAGCTTTCACAATTCAAAAAGCTCTAGTCACTAGTTCTTTTTATTGACGGTTTAAATGAATTTATCATTAAATAATGGAAAAAGGAAAACCCATAATGATTTCATTTAGAAGTGATCGTTAATTAGTTTATTTTTGCCACGTCTCCCTTACCTAGACCAAGTCAATAATCGGCGTCCACTTGGCAGATAGGAAATAAGAACTGTGTTAACCTGCAGTCATTTTCTTGCTGTGTTTAAATCATAGATAATAAAATTGTGCTTGTTATAGGTAAAATATCTTCAATTATCGATGGTGTGCTAAATTTACTCTTAAATATTAATTCATAAGAAGATTAACTTAAGGGTTTCACCACGGTTTCGCTACGACCAATAATCATCAATAGTTCAAAGTGTCATTTATCATGAAGGGTTAACATTACGGAAATTTAATTATTTAATATATTCCTATGCTTAACTCTCCACAAGAGCAAATTTGCCTTTCTTTCTCACATTAGTTCCCAAAGCTAAAAGCAAGCTCATTTTCAATCAATGGGTGTTGAAAGAAGCATCAACAGAGTAAGATGCCTCTACTTTTTCATTCCCACCCATTAAATAACAATTACACCCTGAAATCACAGAGCAAGTGCCGTACTCATTACCATACTAAGTTGTCCTAAAGGCTAGGATTAAACTAATCTTCATTTGGTTTACTTAATGCAAATCATGATAAGTGCTTTTGCGGGATCAAGATTTAAAATATTATAACTTGACCATGATGTTTGTCCCAAGTTAGGTCGAATTTTGAACAAGGACCGTAGCGAGCTGCAAAATCTCAGGGCAAGGTACTGTTTTGGTGGACCAAAAAAAAAATCAGGAAAAGTTGGGAATACTTTTGGATCCTTGCGTTCTACGGTGCAAAGCTGCACCGTTGAGAGTTTTGGCTACTCAGTAGACTTTAATACAGTGGTCTTTCGTGATGGGATATATGAGCAATGCGTGTGCACTGCTGCTGGGGTTTGATTAATTGAAAATTCCAATTAAGAATCAGGAATGAAATTTAATTACTGGTGGGTCCTTAAAAAAAAATTCTGAACTTTAATTTAGTCTAGGAGGATTGAAGTGAAAATAATTTCAACTATTAAAAGAATAAAGTACCCTTCACTTGTTAATTTTGTTTGAAATGTATATTATTAGCTATTAATTTTCTTCCTTCACTTACTAGTTTATCAATATAAGTTGTAAATTATATGAATTGACCTATCAATTATTATACAAGACTTGATATTAGTTGTTCACATCACAAGTACAACATTAATTGTTAAATTGCTAACTTTACTTGTTAATTTACTAACATCAGTTATAAATTTACAACTGATGTTAGTAAATTACAAACTAAGTTGCAAAATTAACAACTTTGTTAGTAAATTAATAAGTAAAGTTAGCAAATTAACAATCGATATTGCTACTTGTCTAACAAACTAATGTAATTTATAACTTATAGTAGATTATTAATAAATGAGTAAGAAAATTAGTAACTGATAATTCTGCATCTCTAATAAAATTAATAGTAAAAGATATATTGATCTTTTTTACTATTAAAATTATTTCTATTTAAACCCTCATATACTGAAATAAAATTTTAAATTTTTTTGACCCACTAATAATTAAATTTTATTTCTAATATTTAGTTGAAATTCTTTCTTAATTAATTAATTGTTTTTATTTTGTGGGGTCGTTTTCTTTAGTTCTTGGCTCCTTGAAATGGATGGCAAGCGCTTCTTTCTCCCGCATTTCCGGTAACTAAAGCAACAAGTTACGTTTTTTGTTTTTCGTTTTTTGGTCCAAAAAAGCAACAAGTTCTAGAGAGGCATGTTATGTAGTACTCTGATTCAACGTAGTGTACCCAAGCTATTCACTTTGGCTATGGTTAGGTGTAAAATCAGGAATTCGGGTCGGGCGGGCTGACCTATTTAGACTTAGCCTGAATAAGCCCGAACCTGAACAGGCTTGTGTCCTTAAAAATCTCGAATAGCTAAGTCCACCTAAATTCCTTCAAGCTTCGGGCGGCCCGAATACCCGAATTTAATTTTTAAAATTATTTTTAATTATTTTTTTACTTTGAAATTAATTATTTTATTTTATAAAATATATAATAAATTTTTTTTTTTAATACTTAAACGATGTCTAGGACTCAAATATATGGTATTTTAGTATAAAATGATCTAAAATTTAAAGAATTAATTAATATATATTATATTTTATATATTTTTTTAAAAATATAATTTTTTTATTCTTCAGGTATTCGGGCCAAGTCCGACCTGATCGGGCTTAGCCTGAAATTTTTTGTTCAGGCTTATTCGGGCCGGCCTGAATAGGCCTAAACATAAAAAAATATCCTTTTTTCTAAGTCCGATCCTAAAATTTTTCGGGCCAATTCGGACTAGCCCGTCGGACTTAGCCCGAATTACCGGCTCTAGTTGGGTGAGTATAGTGAACAGACGGGGGTGATTACTGGAGAAGCTCCATGAGACTAACCAAAGGTCAAGTTTTTTTCGTTCAGATTTAACTTTTTAACTTTCAATTTAAAAAAAAAAAAATACATTTTTTAAAAGTGCAAGTTAGGATGTTATCTTTTTAATATTGCGTTTATTAAAATAAGAAAGTATAAAAAATATTTAGAAAAAATGATAATAAAATCCCTCAAAATTATATAAATGACAATTTGGTCTGTCCCTCAATATGCCATAATTCTACTGAAATTTTTAGAGGCTTCTATGTCAATAAATTTTAAATAGAAAGATTATTTTACCCTTGTTGAAAATAAGAAGCCCCAATCATAATTTTTGTTCTACGAATAGCAAGAGTTAAACAAGAAATTATAATTTTCAAATATAATTTGTATTATTGAAAAAAAAGTTTCAATCATAACTTTTGTTCAAAGAATAATAATTTTTGTTTTGTGAATAGCAAGAATTAAATAAAAAATTACAACTTTTTAAGTGTAATTTTAATTATTGAAACATAAATTTTCAAAATAACAAACTCCATTCACAACTTCTATTTAAAAATAACTTTTTTTATTCAAAGAATCGCAAGAATTTTAATAAGAAATCACAATTCATCAATAAAAATAAAATAATTTTTTTCAATTAAAATTTATTGACACTAAGGTCTCTAAGGCTTTCATGAAAATATGGCATTTTGAAATATCAAATTGTCATTTATATAGTTCATAAGGATTTTATTGTTATTTTTTAAAAATTTAACATTAAATCTAGATTATATTCAGAGTATATCTAAATAGTTAATTTACAAATTTTTAATGCCAATTGGACTATTCCATATTAAATTTGTGCTAGATTGATTGATGATAATTATTCATTAAAAAAATTAATATATTTATTTTAATAAATATAAAATAGAAAATTTTAAATTTTAAATCTCGATGATTCAGATCTTGTGAAGATGGACTCCAAACGGGTAAGCTGCATCATTTCAAGTTGAGGATCATGCGTAAATTTCTATAAAGTTTATCTTCTTTAAAAAAAAATATATTGTATAAAAAATAATAAAATGAACCAAAATATTTAAAAACGGGATAATTTTATGGGTAATTTACACATATCAGTTTTAGAATATTTTAATTGAGCATGTCTATTATGAAGAAACATAGGGAACATATAGTCGTATTTTTTTAACAGAGTTTTTTTTTTTACTTAGTATTTTAGTTTCTATAAAATATATATTTCTCACATTCATTCCATACTTTTTTCTTAGAGTTAATGGTATTGTATCGCACTACAACCAGCAAGAGTGTGTCTCCTATGATGAGGGCCTTTGACTCTTCAAAGAAATAGATTATTATTAAGGTATTCATTTAATTGGCCAATTTTTTAATCAAGAAACCGTGTTATTTTTACAATTTTATTGATATGTTTTTTTTTTAACAATGTTTCAGTCAGATCAGAGCAATGACTATGATTATTGCTTGATGAAGTTCATGAAAGACATTATCATCCACACTCCTACCACATTATCTAACAAGATAGATAGATATATATATATATATATATATTAAATTTAATTACACTTCAATTATAAATTTCAACTAATTTTAATTAGTTGCCTATTAATTTGAAATTATTGGGACTATTTGCTTATAGTACTCAAGGTGCATTTGTTATACAGTTGCCATGTAGAATAAATCATTGAAAAGGTGGCCCAATGTGTGTTCAATATGCGAGTAATAATAGTGGTTAGATTGGCACAATAGTTGGTTAGGCATATATATGTACACACAAATTTTTATACATTACATTTTTTATGGCCTAATCCACTTAGTTTTGGAACTTTAGTTTGCATATTAGCTAAGCATAGATTTTTTAGGTTTTAAGGCTAAAAGTATAGGAATTTTAATGTTACCTAGATAGTAAATATTATTAGAAATATTCATTGTATGATTTATAGTTGTGCTGACTAGTTGTTTGGTTTTGTATCTGTGTAACTTTATGTACGGGGTTGCTTGCCTCCTATTTAAAAAAAATGCCACAAATATTTGATGGTTATTCAAAATAACCATCAAATATTTATATATACTTGACTTTTGTTTCCAAATAAACATTAAGTATTTGGGAATACTTATCGGTTATATGAAAATAAGCATAAATTATTTATGGCTAAAACCACCAGGACACATTGATTATTTCCAAATAGCCAACAAGTATTTTTAAATATCGATGCTTATATAGAAATAAATATTATTTATTTATTTAGAGAAGCAAAATTTTATTCATATACTTGATGATTTTTTTTTAAATAACTATCAAGTAATCCCTAAATACTTGACAGTTAAAAACTATCAAGTAAGGTTGCCTTGATATATGTCACACCCTTATTTAATGGTTAAAACAGTTAAATATTAAAAAAAATAAATATCAAATGTGGGGCTTTTATGTGGCAGTGCCTTTACATTTTCCCCCATCTTCTCTTCACTGCTACTTCAAGTCATATTCTCTACACATATGTAAAGTTCAATTTCATGGATTTATAAAAAAAAAAGTTCAATTTCATGGTCCAAGCAAGTATATAGGGAGAATTACAATAGGTCCCATATAAAAAATTAATTACTATAAAATTATTAACAAACTAAACTAAATTGTACTGACAACTGGTTGTGTTATCAATACAGTTTTATTCAATTGTCAATAAATTTTAAAGTAATTAATTTTTTTTTGTATGAGACTTTAATGTAATTCTCTCTATTCATAAATCTCCATTTAATATCTTAAAAAAGGATTTTGTAGCAAAAAAAAGGGAGAATCACATTCAGCTCCCTCCCAAGGGAATTATTCACAAATAAGATCCAGCAACAAATTTCATTCAAGAAAATATCAATCTTTTTTATTTTAATGAAAACTCATTCTGTATTGATCTTTATTTGTGATCAATTTTTTGGATGAAGCTTGAATGTGATTTAAAAAATAGGGGCAGTTGGGCGGGCCTATCAAATATTTGGAAGGGAGGCAGTAGGAGAGTTGTATGGAAAAAGAGGACCTACGACATAACATGCTTTTAATGGGTGACCACTCATCAACTCACCCTGTGTCCTACCTACCCCCCCCCCCCCAAACACCATTTTATGTGTCAGAACTTATTTATATTTTTAATATTGGTTAAGTTTTTTAACTTTTAGGTCAACTAATAATCTTCCTCCAAAATATGCATTACCCAAATTAATACTTTCTATACATTTTTGTGTTAATAGTAATAATAATATTCAAAAATTATTAAATATTAAATATTTAATATTTTAATAATATTTATTTAATTTTATTTTAACAAGATTTCAGGGCATCATTTTAAAAAAAAAGACTTTAGAGTGCTTAACACCTCTACAAAAAGAGTTGATTAACATAAGAGAGTTTTTGCTCCTTCAAAAAATAATTCAAGAATAAATTTACTTCACTTAAGAGTATAGGGTACCTAATATTTTAATAAATAATTACAGTGGCAAAAAGTAACCTTTAACCCATTCTCTTTTTTACCGCGTTGGAAATAAAAAGACAAAAGAACAAAGATTCTTTGCTTTTGTGTTTTAAAAATACCTCTCCAACGCTGCATAAATATTATATATATATTATATATATATGCATGCATGCATGCATGCATGGTATTCATAACTTAGAATAAATTAATAATCTTGTATATTAATTGTCTTGCATAAAAAAAACATTGATTAGTTTTTAGGTTAAGGAGCAAAAGAGATTGAAATATTACGTGAAAAGCACCTTCGACCCTAAACTTTTAAAATGTGCAAAATGAATCCTAAACTTTAAAATTTATAGCAAATTAAATCCTCCTGTTAACTTTTTTGAAATGCCATTACTGTTCATTTGTTAATTACAACCACAAACCCTAAACTATTATACAAGTAGCATTCTAGATCCTAAATTTTGAAATTTTCAAGAAAATTATCCCCATCTTTTATGTATAAAATGTTGACTATTATATAAACTAAATTGGCCTCAATGTGCCTTGCTGTGGTAAATGCATTGTTAATGTTGACTATGGTAAACGAATCATAATTTTGTGATGTGACATTTTTTTGCTCTTTTTTGGAATGTTTTTTCAAATGATTAGTATCTCATATTTTTGTATACTCGATAAATCTAATTTAATTTTTTTTAGATAATGTTTATTTATTTAATGGTTAAAACTTGAGATTCTATCAGAAACAAAGTTTAAATATTAGAAGATTTTAATTAACCAGTTAATTTGGATTTTAAATTCGTTAATGGAATCATTGGATTTTGCATCCATCATCTATAAAATCCTCTAATACTTAAACCTTTTTTTCAAATGAGATTGCAAGTTTTCACTATTAAATAAATAAATATTATTCAAACTAAGACTAGATTAGAGTTATAAAGTATACAGAAGTATGAGATATTAATTGTTTGGGAAATATTGCAAAAGACAGGGGGCAACAAAATGTCATTTCACAAAATTATGAGTCGTTCACCATGACCAATGACATGTTCATTGTGGCGAGTCATGCCAAGGCTAATTTGGTCTACATAATACAGTCAACATTTTATATATAAATGTCAGGTTAATTTTCTCAAAACTTGAAAGTTTAAGGCATCCAAAACGCAATTTGTGTAATAGTTTAGGGTCTGTAGTGCTAATTAACAAATGAACGGTAAATGGCATTAAAAAAATTTAACGGCAAGGTTTAATTACTATGAATTTAAAATTTTAAGGTCCATTTTGTACATTTTAAAATTTTAAAGCTTGGGTTGCTTTTCATGCAATACTTCATTGTCCATTTTGCTCATTAACTTTGAGTTTTTTTTTTTCAAAGTATCCCTTATTTACATTTTTTTCTCCCTATTTGAAAGTATAGCTTATTATCCCATATGATGATTGAAGTTCTTTAAAAGCACCCTTGTAATATATGAGAGCGCTTACATTTTAAACACTTCCAAAGTACTCTAAAACCAACAACAAAAAAGATATGGGCTTGTTTATTTTCTGTTTTAAAAATTAATTTTTGTTTTTGAAAACAGAAAAAATTAAAAAAAAAAGAAGAAGATAGTTGTTTCATTTAGTTGTTTTCAAAAAAATGAAAACGGTTTTATTTTAATAAAATATACTACGTTTGTTTATTTTCTGTTTTAATAAATTATTTCCATTTCTTTTTTATTTTAAAATACACTGAATTTTTATTATCAAAAATCATTGGTACTTTGATCAATTTTTATTAAAATTGATTAACAACTAAACTAAATTGTACTGACAACTGGTTGTGTTATCAATACAGTTTTATTCAATTGTCAATAAATTTTAAAGTAATTAATTTTTTTTTGTATGGGACTTTAATGTAATTCTCTCTATTCATAAATCTCCATTTAATATCTTAAAAAAGGATTTTGTAGCAAAAAAAAGGGAGAATCACATTCAGCCCCCTCCCAAGGGAATTATTCACAAATAAGATCCAGCAACAAATTCATTCAAGAAAATATAAATCATATTTTTATTTTAATGAAAACTCATTCTGTATTGATCTTTATTTGTGATCAATTTTTTGGATGAAGCTTGAATGTGATTTAAAAAATAAGGGGCAGTTGGGAGGGCCTATCAAATATTTGGAAGGGAGGCAGTAGGAGAGTTGTATGGAAAAAGAGGACCTACGACATAACATGCTTTTAATGGGTGACCACTCATCAACGTACCCTGTGTCCTACCCCCCCCCCCCCAAACAATGACAAGGCTTTTAGCTTTTTTAAAAAAAGACAAAAAAGAGAGAAAACAATTGAGTCAAATAGATTGTAGCTTCTCTTTGGATTAGAAGTTACTTTTGCTCCTATAATTATTTTTTAAAAATACTAAATATCTTATACTTATAAATAGTATAAATTTACCCTTGAACTATTTTTCGAAGGAGCAAAAATCTCCTTCTATTAATCAACCGTTAATTTTTTTTCATTTGCAGCTGATGTGGCATGTGCGTGGGCCCACGCATAGTGACATGTAACATGTGACATGTCCTTTGGTGTTAATTTTTCTTGACCTCCTTTTTTAGGAATGCCCTAAAGTCTTTTTCTTAGAGTGCTAGGCAATTTGAAATCTTGGTAAAATAAAATTAAATGAATATTGCTAAAATATTATTTAAAACATTACATCACTCCATTTAATATTTTTTATATTTAAATATTATTTTTGCTAGCATTTTATAAATTTATAGATAATTTCTTATTTTTTTATATATCAATTTTCAATATTCTCTTCGATAAAGTATCCAAATTATTATGCCTCTTTTATGTGTCAGAACTTATTTATATTTTTAATATTGGTTAAGTTTTTAACTTTTTAGGTCAACTAATAATCTTCCTCCAAAATATTGCATTACCCAAATTTAATACTTTCTATACATTTTTGTGTTAATAGTAATAATAATATTCAAAATTATTAAATATTAAAATATTTAATATTTTAATAATATTTATTTAATTTTATTTTAACAAGATTTCAGGGCATCATTTTAAAAAAAAGACTTTAGAGTGCTTAACACCTCTACAAAAAGAGTTGATTAACATAAGAGAGTTTTTGCTCCTTCAAAAAATAATTCAAGAATAAATTTACTTCACTTAAGAGTATAG
The DNA here is from genome assembly GCF_029017545.1 of Prosopis cineraria. Taxonomy (NCBI): domain Eukaryota; kingdom Viridiplantae; phylum Streptophyta; class Magnoliopsida; order Fabales; family Fabaceae; genus Prosopis; species Prosopis cineraria. Next base: position 40,770,815 of record NW_026555342.1, on the reverse strand, counting down.
GGTACCTAATATTTTTAATAAATAATTACAGTGGCAAAAAGTAACCTTTAACCCATTCTCTTTTTACCGCGTTGGAAATAAAAAGACAAAAGAAAAAGATTCTTTGCTTTTGTGTTTTAAAAATACCTCTCCAACGCTGCATAAATATATATATATATATATATATATATATGCATGCATGCATGCATGCATGGTATTCATAACTTAGAATAAATTAATAATCTTGTATATTAATTGTCTTGCATAAAAAAAACATTGATTAGTTTTTAGGTTAAGGAGCAAAATGGATCTTGAAATATTACGTGAAAAGCACCTTCGACCCTAAACTTTTAAAATGTGCAAAATGAATCCTAAACTTTTAAATTTATAGCAAATTAAATCCTCCTGTTAACTTTTTTGAAATGCCATTACTGTTCATTTGTTAATTACAACCACAAACCCTAAACTATTATACAAGTAGCATTCTAGATCCTAAATTTTGAAATTTCAAGAAAATTATCCCCATCTTTTATGTATAAAATGTTGACTATTATATAAACTAAATTGGCCTCAATGTGCCTTGTTGTGGTAAATGCATTGTTAATGTTGACTATGGTAAACGAATCATAATTTTGTGATGTGACATTTTTTTGCTCTTTTTTGGAATGTTTTTCAAATGATTAGTATCTCATATTTTGTATACTCGATAAATCTAATTTAATTTTATTTTAGATAATGTTTATTTATTTAATGGTTAAAACTTGAGATTCTATCAGAAACAAAGTTTAAATATTAGAAGATTTTAATTAACCAGTTAATTTGGATTTTAAATTCGTTAATGGAATCATTGGATTTTGCATCCATCATCTATAAAATCCTCTAATACTTAAACCTTTTTTTCAAATGAGATTGCAAGTTTTCACTATTAAATAAATAAATATTATTCAAAATAAGACTAGATTAGAGTTATAAAGTATACAGAAGTATGAGATATTAATTGTTTGGGAAATATTGCAAAAGACAGGGGGCAACAAAAATGTCATTTCACAAAATTATGAGTCGTTCACCATGACCAATGACATGTTCATTGTGGCGAGTCATGCCAAGGCTAATTTGGTCTACATAATACAGTCAACATTCTATATATAAATGTCAGGTTAATTTTCTCAAAACTTGAAAGTTTAAGGTCCAAAACGCAATTTGTGTAATAGTTTAGGGTCTGTAGTGCTAATTAACAAATGAACGGTAATGGCATTAAAAAAATTTAACGGCAAGGTTTAATTTACTATGAATTTAAAATTTTAAGGTCCATTTTGCACATTTTAAAATTTTAAAGCTTGGGGTGCTTTTCATGCAATACTTCATTGTCCATTTTGCTCATTAACTTTGAGTTTTTTTTTTTTTCAAAGTATCCTTATTTACATTTTTTTCTCCCTATTTGAAAGTATAGCTTATTATCCCATATGATGATTGAAGTTCTTTAAAAGCACCCTTGTAATATATGAGAGCGCTTACATTTTAAACACTTCCAAAGTACTCTCAAAAACCAACAACAAAAAAGATATGGGCTTGTTTATTTTCTGTTTTTAAAAATTAATTTTTGTTTTTGAAAACAGAAAAATTAAAAAAAAAAGAAGAAGATAAGTGTTTTTCATTTAGTTGTTTTCAAAAAAATGAAAACGGTTTTATTTTTAATAAAATATACTACGTTTGTTTATTTTCTGTTTTAATAAATTATTTCCATTTCATTTTTTATTTTTAAAATACACTGAATTTTATTATCAAAAATCATTGGTACTTTGATCAATTTTTATTATTAGTCACCACTATTAACTGTTTATAATCATAATTATTAGTTCATTTTTAATTCTAAAACTGTTTTTTAATTGACATAATCAAACGAATTTTCATTATTTTTTTAAAACAATTTTAAAAATCATATTACAAAACAATTTTTAAAAATAAAAAATAAGAATAGAAACCAATCAGGCCCAAGAAGTGTTCCCTATGTTTTTTCTTTTTCAATAATTTATTTCCAAAATTTTATAATAATGTTGGGTTCGGCCAAAATTTTATGTCGACATGTATATTCATAATAATAACGATGATAATCATTCTCTTTTGTTTTTACAATGGATATAATGATTCAACATTGTTTCTCATTTTCTTGGTTTTAGTGAATTTCTGTGTATATATTAAGAAGTTTAAAGGGAGAAATCGAATTGAAGGCATGATTGGTTTATTGTGTCCGAGCAAGTCTCAGAATTTGTGGTGACAACTAACAAAATCATTGGAAAAATATTGGGTCTAATGTTTTATCTCTACGTTCAACATGTGCTTGAGAAGGTTATTATTTTAATGAAGTTGCCATTGCTAGAAAAAATGCTTCTAAGGACTCCTTTTTAATGTCAGTTTCTTAAAACCCATTGTTAAAAATAAGGCGGTGGTATTATTATAAACAATTGAAACTAATTAACATCGATTATTGAAAAACCAACGTCAAAAATTGTTCCAACACTAGTTATAAGATAAATTGACATCGAAACAATGGTTTTTCACATCGGTTAACTGACATTGAAACGATGCATTTTTTAATTTTTTTTTTATCATTGGTTTTCCATATCAGTTATTAGCAAACCGACATAGAAAACCAATGATAAAAAAATAATAAAAAATGCATTGTTTCAATGTTAGTTACAGTTTAACCGATGTTGAAACTAGAAACGGTGTCGGTTATATATATAACTGACATCGTTTGTCTTTTAAATTTCCAAATCTACATTCGACGCTCATTTTGCATTATGACTATTTCTTTCTTCTCTTATCTCCCAGTTTCAAACTTCTTTGTCCCCACTGCGGCGCATTGTCACAAGCTACTATCATGAGGTCCATGATGTTGAAACCAATATCGTTGAATCCATCATCGTTTTCTATTCCATCACTATACATATCCCCATTTTTGTGATTTTGAAGCTTTGATGTGTGTTTTCTTGAATTTTCTTTGTAGGTAAAGTTTATTCTTTGATTTGGGGTTCCCATTTGTTTTATTCTTTCTTTCATTGTGAGTGAATCTTCTATTAGTGATGCTTGCTTCTTTCTCTTCCTCCATTGTTGGGTGTTACTTCAAGGTGGTTTTTTGGATTGTATTTTGATATTCATAGATTCCAAGCAAGTATCATTATTTTATTTTTCTATTTTTTCTTTGATTTATGAAAATTATATTAGCTGATTATATATATATGAATTAAATTATATTTATATGAATTAAGTATCATTTTGCTGCTTTTATTTTTTATAATTGTTATAATTCTTTTCTTTTGTGTAAAGTGTTTTTGGATGGAAGAATTAAATTTATTGTGATGAATGTTGTTGGATAGACTACTATAAAATAGACTTTTCATGTCGTATTTTTAGACATTTTCACGTCACAACTGAAGGGGACATCATACTAGGAAACTTAAAATAATGGCTTATCCACTTCACAAATATTTGTGACATAGAAAAGAATAAACCACGTCCCTTTTAATACTAAGGGAGGTAGTTTCTACATAATTCACATTCCCATTTTACTAGATAGAAAAGTGATTTTCATATAAACCACGTCCCCCCTTATAAGAGTTGGATGTGATTCATAAAAAAACTACATCCCCCTCTAATAAAGGGAACGTAGTTTATCTCTTGTGTACATCAAAATGAGAAACCACGTCCCCTATTAATAAAGGGAAAGTGGTTTCTTTAAGAAACCACATCCCTCTCTATAAAGGGAGACGTGGCTTGTCATTCTAAATAACCATCCAAAAAGGAACCACGTCACTCAATAGTAATGGCAAAATGGTTTCTTTAAGAAATCACGTCCCCCTATAGAAAAAGGCACATTGTTTGTTAAGAATCTACTTCCCCTCTAACAATTAAGGGATGTGGTTTCTCATCCATACTACCAACCCATATCCTCCTTATAATAGGGGTGACATGGTTTTTGTAATTTTTTATATACAGTTTGTATTTGCTTGACAATTAAAATAGAATCTGTCAAAATATGCCACAGAAACAGCCAATTCATATGACAAAAGTTCAGCAAATAGCAACTCATTTACAGCTATTCATAAACTATCACAACAAAATATATCAAATGCATTAGAATAACAAAACTATTGTCACCCATTCAAGTATCAATATTTATAGCCAAATTCCAACAAACTACTTGAACACTTTAGGGTTTAATTCCAAGTGTCAATATTCAAGTGACAATTTTGTTTTTGAAATAATATTGCCCACATATCTGATCTTATCACTGATATTATTGTGAGCTGATGTTAAAGAAGCTAGACACAAAAATCCAAATTAATCTTTTCATGATCCAGTGCAGAGATTACGAAGAAACCTATTAATAGAAGGACACAAAAATTATTGCATATAAATTAAATTAAATGAAAATGAGATAGAATAGAGGTAATAAAATTACAAGATATATAATATAGCCCATGAGATATCCAACTCTCTCATCAACAAGAATTCTAAGATATCTTTCTTGTCTATTACAAAAGGATATGAATTGTCTATACTCACAATTCCTTTAGGCATTACCAAATTGATAGGCTTTGTCATTGCCTTAAAAAATTCATATAATTGTAACACAACAGAGTAGTCCTCAGCATCATCAAAATTCTAATGGAACATAAAGTTAATAAAAGTTATATAAGTAATCAAAAGAGAAAATCAAAGAATAATGAAGAGTTTTTCTACCATCAGAATTATCATCTTTGTGTCAATAAGTCTTTGAGGCCATAAACTAAATTGTCCCAATGGTTTGCTTAATTTTTCAACCTCATTATTGGGGAATGGCACATTCATTTTCAGCTCAAGAATAACCTCAACCGTCACCTTTACTTGATTGTCCAAAATACTCATGTTATGGATTGTTTCTACGAGCATATATAGCTATGCAGAACCAACAATCCGCTTCCAAAGATTATCTAAATGAAGAAAACAAACTTGTTCCTCTTTTACTAAGGGACTAGAGGCATGCAATGCCATCTCTGGTGGATTATAGCTATCTTTAGTACTTTGAAGCATGGAAGAAGTCTAGAAAAATAAGTAAACATAATGAAAGAAAATAAAATAAAATAGACAAAATTGAATATTAAACTAATTAAAAGTAATGAAAACCTAGGGTTCCTACTGCTTAATTCCCTGCCAAATGTCATATGTGGTTCCTATGTTGGTGACTATGGATCTAACGTCTTGAAGAATCTGCTCACGGAGCAACAAATTATCCTGCTCATACTTTTGAGCACATTCATCTCTAACCTTTACCAGAAGGTCATCAAGCTCAGCTCTTGATATAACTCCTAATGAGCCTCGTAGAATTGGTTCGAAATACTCCTTTAGACAACTCCTTTTCCTACCCCCTAACATAACCAGAATAATCGAGCATTCTAATTGCTGATACTAGGATGTCCATTCTTCCAGTTGATTGAAATGAACCTTGGAAAGCTTATTCCTCAAGTTAATCCTACAACATACAATTAATGAATTTATCTTAAAAGATACAAAATATAAAATTTGATTAATATGCTTACTATAATTACTTACAATCCATTGAGCAACTTCAGCAACCTCTAGAATAATATATTGGCCTTTCTTGATTCTAGCCTCTTTCCATTTCCTTTGATGAGTTAGAGAAGTTGGGGGGTGAACAACAATACTGGGGTCAGATCTTGTAGCTTTCTTCAATTGCTTCAAATCAACTTCCATAATTTTCTGGTCTAGCTTCCTATATCTCCCTCAAGACAAGTAATGCTGATATTTATTTTTGAATTGTCTCTCTTTATTTGTAGCACTTAACCCCTATACTAAAATAAAAATAAAGTTAATCAGTTGTAAACTAAATAAAAATAAACTAATTTATTAATTATATCAAAATTTACTTGAAATTTAGGATCATCTCGTGACCACACAAATTCTCTCTAAGTGTCTTCATCAATGAAATTATATTTCAAACAAGGATTTTTTTTCTTCTTTGATCCTTGAATGTATTCCCTAGAAAGTGATGAATTGAAATCTTTCCACCAATCACATACTGAAGCCAATACCTTTTCATCTCATCGGTAGAAGGGATATCATAAGTAAACTGTAATGTGTCATAATTATGAAGTAAGATAATAGTATCTAATATAATTAAAACAATAGAAAAATATAGAAAAATATGCATACCAAAATATCACTCCAAATCATGTCCTTCGTAACTTTGGCACTTCTTGCCAATTATGATACAAGATGCCAACTTTACTCTGAGCTATGAGACCTATGTAACTTACGAACTAATCCCCTTCTAGAGAGAAATGGTCTTTTACCACCACCAAACTCTAAATTCACTCTCTCTGTAGTGCCTTGATGTAGTGCCAACTCCTTCAATTTTGTACTTCCTCTACCTCTTTTCACTTAAGTTGTGTTGGAAGTGTCAACTACATCTTCACTAGAACCCTCCATGTACTTGTTAAGATCATAAAATAATACAAGTAAGTAACTTGCATTATAATTAAATATATAGAAATAAATAAATAAAACAAATATATGAATATCAAGAATCAATGGATTCAATGTTTTACTATTTAATTCTTACTTTATTCATTCTTTCAAATTCCTTTACATTGATCATCTCTAATTGCATATTCATCATCAACCAAATCTACTTCAGTAGATCTAGGTAGATTTGTTGTTAAAAGGTGGGGTTTCATTAAGGTTAAAAGTTAAGTCATCATCCTCCACATTAATAATTTGTTTTTTGCCTTGTAGTATAATAGAGCGCTGTTTATTTGTTGGATCAATGATATAAAAAACTTGTTTTGCCTGAATTACTAAAATAAAGGGCTCCTCTTTAAAACCAAGCCTCTTAAGATCAACTAAAATAAACCCAAATTCCTTATTTACTTCAATAGCATTAAAGTGAACCAACTTGCATTTGAAAATAGGTACTTCAAATTTAGTGTAATTCACCTCCCATATCTCATTAATCACTCCATAATAGTCTGTGTGAGCCAATAATGGATTATTATCTTTTGGACTGAAAAAATGTTGGGTTTCAGCTTCTACCATTACCCCACTTTTTTGCATGGTACTTTTATCATATTGGGCTTTTATATAGAAGGAATATCCATTTATATCATACCTACCCCAAAACACAACCTCAAAATGAGGTCCCTCAACTAACCATATTATTATATCAGACACACCACTCTTATTCATAACTTTTTCCTTGAACTATTTTTTAAAAGTCTTATTATGCTCATTAGCCAGTTGCATTTCATTCTTTCTTGGATATTTATCTTTCAACAACCTTTTATGAGCATCTAAATAAGGTTGAACTTCTTCCATGTTATTCGAAATGTATAATTGTGCTTACAAGATTTCTTTATGAGACATACACTTCACTCTGACCCCCCATGTTTCCTTACCAACAAGTCTTGTCCCCTCATGCTGAGTTTGAGGGACTCTAACAGCCTTCAATCCTTTTAGATATGTAGTACAGAATTCAATAGCCTCTTCTACCACGTATTTTTCAATTATTGATGTTTTAGGCCTGTATGGATTCTTAAAATACCCTTTTAAGATTTTCATGTATCACTCGAATGGGTACATCCATATGAGATAAACAGGACCATAAAATCTTACTTCTCTAACCAAATGAATTACTAAATGCACCATAATGCCAAAAAATGTTGGAGCAAAGTGTATTTTAAATTGGCATAAAATAATATAACCCTCATTTTCTAATTCATCTAACTTGTCAAGATTTATGACTTTACTGCACATAGCATTAAAGAACATACACAATCTAGTTATAATGCGTCTCACATCATCTTTCATAATCCCTTGAATAGCCACTAGTAAAAGTTGTTGCATCAATATATGGTAGTCATAAGACTTCATGCCTAGTAACTTCAAATCACTCATCTAGACAAGTCTTCTAACATTAGAAGAATACCCTTGCAGCACTTAATAGCATGCAAACATCCACATAAACTTTTTTCTCCTCTTTAGATAGTGTGTACACTGCTGGGCGTAAATAAGCTTTCTTCCCTTCTTGTTGTTGTACATGTAAGCATTTTCTTATTCCCATTTTAGCTAAATGTAGTCTGGCATTTACTCCATCCTTAGTCTTTCCACTTATATGCAAAATTATGCCAATAAGACTATCACACACATTTTTCTCCACATGCATTACATCAAGACTATGCCTCACATCTAAGCTCTGCCAATATGAAAGATAAAAAAAATGAACCTCTTTTTCCACACATTCTTCTCACTTGCATTCCTTTTATTCTTACCAAAAATGACATTGATTACTTCCATACGTTGATAAACACTAAATCCTTTTATTCTCATTTGCATTATGGCCTTTAACACTATATCTTGACAAGTTTTCATATGCTGAAAAGTCATTTATTATTTTAAAAATCATGGCATGCAACTTGAAGTGCTTTTGCTTATAAGCATCAAATACATCTACACCTTCCTCCAATAGAATTTTTAAGTCCTCAGTCAAAGGTGCCAAGTAGATATCAATATTGTTTTCTGACTGTTTTGGTCCCGAAATCATCAAAGACAACGTTATGTACTTATGATTCATACACAACCAAGGAGGTAGGTTGTAAATAATTAACAAAACTGGTCATACACTATGTGTGCTACTAAGATTGCTATATGAGTTGATTTCATCTGTACAGAGTCCAAGTTGAAGTTTCTTGGATCGCTTCTAAATTAAGGAAACATGTGATCTATTGTCTTTCATTGAGGAGAATCAGCTAGGTGTTGAAATTTCCTATTAGATATTTTCTCATCAAAATACCATCTCAAATTCTTTACTTTTGTTGGATTAACAAACAAACATTAAAATTGTGGTATTATTGAAAGATATCACATCACCTTCATAGGAGGCCCTTTGGTTATGATCTCATCACCATAATCAACATCATCATCCTTCTTTACTTTGTACCACAAAGTCTCATATTTCAGACACTTGTATAGCCCTTCATACTCATTTCTATATAGTATGTAGTCATTAGGACAATCATGTATCCTTCTATAAACTATACCTATTGGACATAGGATTTTCTTTGCCTCATACATATGTTTTGAAAGAAAATTATAGCCTAGAAGCATTTTACTCAAGAATTCAAGTAACTCTGTAAAACTCGAATTGGTCTACCACTTTTTGACTTTAGATTAACTAATCTCAACACAACTATCAAGAGTACACCTTGGGTAAAAGGGTTTCTCTACATCACTACACAAGTTGTTATATACACGTGATTGTGCAAATGACATTATTCCAACATCACAAATTATATCCTCTATTCTATCATCTCATTCATTCACAATTCACTCATTTCAAGACATAGAAGTTGTTCCTACCTCCCCATGCCATGTACATCTTCTATACCTCAAATTTATTCTATCACAAATTAAATGCTCTTTTATTTTGTCAATACCCAATTTAGTCTTATTATTACAGTTGACGTAAGGACAACAATACTTTCCATTTTTGCTAGGAACATTTTTCCTAGCAAATTCAAGAAATTGATCCACACCATTCTCATACTCCCCAATCATTCTACTAGCATTCATCCAACTATGATCTAGTTTATTTTTACCTAACAAATCATCATAAAGTCTATCAAATTAACAATTAACTGCCTTACTTGTACTTCAATTAGATTCATTTCTTTAAAAAAAATCAACAGAGTCTCCCCTTAAAGATTGAACATCCTAAAATTATAACAACTAGAAATCAATAGAACTAACAATAAGCAGTTACATAAATATTTACCTATTAAAGTTAGAAAATATCAAACTTTAAGTTTATCCAAGTTTAATTTATAAATAAAAAAATCAGCAGAGTCTCCTTTAAAAATTGAACATTCTAAAATTACAACAATTACAAACCAATAGATGCATATTCTTGGTTTGGTTATTATAAATAATATAAAATTAAAGCTGATTGATTCTTTTTGCTGTTCACTACAACATTGCCTTTACCTTTTATATATATTCTAATTTCATTTATTCTTGGCTTGGATGGAAGGAAAAAAATAGAAGGAGGAAATAAAAAATTACTATTTTTAAACATTTTATTTCCTAGACTCCCTTCTATCTATTTTCCTCCCACTTTTCCCTCTATCCAAACCAAGCTAGCAATTTTATTGAAATTATTGATCATGTCTAGGGTCATTAGTGTTAAGAAATTTTAATTTTTTCTAGTGTTTGCTAACATATAACATGTTTAAATTAAATTTGGTTGCAAAATATATATATATATATATATAATTTAAGGACAAAAAATATGAAGTATATCTATTATATAATTGTCATGGATAGATAATAAGTATCTTTTCGTATAAAGTCTTCTAAAAATCTTATATATATATATATATATATTCTAATTAGATTGGATGTATTTACCAAACTCCTCACCTCTCCAACAAAAAGACAAACCATTAAACCTTTAATTTTATGCTACTCCGTCTATTACTTTTATCTTTCATCTAAGGTTTTTTTCTTTAATTTTAATTAGTTTTTTTTATTCCTTAACTATTTTTATTATTTAATTTCTTACTATCAGTATACACATTTTATTTGGTATATTATATTAACTTCAATGTACAAAAGAGAGAAGTAAATTTAGCATATTATAATTAAACTTGACAATACGTGATAGATTAGTCCTTAATTCTACTTGGATTGGATGTGCATTATATACCACGTATGAATTTTAAGATTTTTAATTAGGTGAAATTTTCAAAGTTTGCTTAACAAGAATCTGCATTGTTCAAAGAAAAAAAAACCATAATGGAGATTGCAAAATACCATAAACATAATTTCAAACTCTTCACAGCCAAGCATTTCAAACTCTTCACAATGTAGGAAAATAAATTGGAAAGACACAATGGAGATAACTTCAAATAAAAAAACAAAGAAAGAAAGAAGCAGTACCTAGGGCTTTATTGTTCAGCAAAGAAGAGGAGAGGAGATGGGTAGTGTGAAGAGATATTGATCTGGAGCTGGGCTTTGAGTGGTTGAGCTTTCATTGACACAAAGTAGCCAAGATAAACTAAGCTGAGCTGAGCTTTAAGAGATGAGGATGAAAATGAGAGACACAAGAGGCAAAAAGCTGGAAACAAATCTCAGATGTAGATTACTGAGTTGAGAGAGACAAGAGGAAGAGCAGATATTCTTGGTTGAGAAGTTGAGAGAGATGAGAAGCTTCGAGAGGCCGAGAAGCTAAGAGAGACGAGAGTCACCGAGAGGCTGAGAAGCTTGGTTGAGCAGCAGACACAGAGAGATGAAACTGACTGGAGATGAGAGCAGGTTAGCTAGCAATAGGCTTTGAGTGTGGTTTTAAAAAACAAAAGGTTGGCATGAGGCTCAAAAATTTAGGCTAACTAGAGAAGCCACATCCCTTTAAAGGAGGGGGACGTGGATTTGAAAATTCAGGTGACTCTATTAGAAGCTACGTCCCCTTCTTCAAGGGTGGAGGACATAGCTTCTTTAGAAGCCACGTCCCTCAAGTATAGGGGATGTGTCTTCTTCAGAATCGACGTCCCTCAAGAGGAGGGGGACGTGGATTCTAATAAAGCCACATCCTCTTAAACATTAGGGGGATATGGCTTATTAAAATTTTAAAAAAATAATATTTTTCAATCCACGTCCTCGTTTCATTTAGGTGACGTGGATTGTGTTCTTTTTGAGTCCCATTTTTAAAATGGGACATGAATTAGGGTAGTGGAAATGTCTTTTTGTAGTAGTGATAATGGAATAAAATTTATACTTATTTAGATGAATTAAATTTGTTGTGTGATGAATTTATTATGATGAATGTTGCTGGATACTAGAATGAAATCTATACTTATTTAAAGGAATTGTTATATGTTTAAATTTGATTAGAGTTACTTAAATTTTTAAATTGCCTCATATTTGAGTTAAACATTATTATTATTGAAAATTTGAGAGGTTCTAATTTAAGGAGAAACTTTGCCAATAAATTTTCTCATCTTTACAAAGTTTATATATATGCAAGTGCGCCGGTCACAACAAGTAATATAATGAAGGTAAAGTGTCATTTCCTCAAGGATTTATTCAAAAACAATGATCAAACAAAATATTAAGTAAATTCAATCAAGTTGAGCCACACAAAGTTAGGTGAACATAATTAGGCAAACTAAACTAATATTAGAAAATAAAGAAAAGTAATTAATTTACAAACTTCAAACACAAATTGGGAGTTAAGATTATTTATCCCCCTTACATTTCATAACACCAAAATTACCTCCTTTCATCAATGCTTTTAATGAAATTAAGTGTTAACCTAGGATTCTAAAAATACTTGGATAAGCTTTCTCAAGTCATGAACAAGTATTTAGTTAAAATTTCATAAAAAAGGAATAGTAAATATCTTAACTTCAAAATAGACTTTCATGTCAAATCAACCAAAATAATACTCTCACCCTAAACTGAAATTGAACAATGTCCTCACTGTCAAAAGGGCAAAATGAGGGTTTTTTTTATGCAACTTAACAACCAAAAAGTTACATAGGAGGCACAAAAATCAGAACCTATAACTAAAGTTATGTAACTATATTCATAGGGTTAACAAAAATAAGTCAACTAGCCAGTTAAAACTAAAAAAAACATAAAGTCTAAGACTCAAACAACAACAAGTAAAGTAGTGTGATCCGTAACTTTTGAATCATGACCAACATTAGTATTGGTCCTTTTAGAAACATGGACCTCTTTCCCCTGTCTAAAGCCAATTAATAATATAGCACACACAAGTAGTAATAACCAATAGAAACATGACAAGATGAAAAGATTAAGCTTGAATGAAAAGAAGAAAAAGAACATGAATCCAAATTGGAACATGCCATTACCTTCCAAACTCCCTTCTTGTCATGCAACCACAAAATAAACATTCAAGCATAATGGAAGCTATAAAACGTGGTAGACTAAGCTAAATTCACAAACTCACACTTCAAGCTTAAATAATAATGGGCTAAATTAAAATTTTAAAATAATCAATACATTTTTCAGCACCATTAAAAATGTGGCCATTCAACACTTTGAGCTCTATAAAAAAAATTGGCCATATGTGTGAGCCCTTTTATCAAGATTCAGTGCCATATCCCCTAAAAGTAAAAACTTATCAGTATCACAATTACACATCTGCTACTAAATTAATGCACAAAAATGAACATAAATATGCTCAAGTAATCTAAAATTCCCAATGAGCAGTTAATAATGGGCTAAATTCAAACTATGACCAATCCTATTCAAAAAATTCAGCTTGAAATTAGCTGAGCTCAACATCCAATTTCATCCCTACTGTCACTTGCAATATAGAACTTAGGCTCTAAAATTATGGTTTAAACTTTGAGCATCCTAATTAGAAATGAGGTAACAAAATCAACATATAAATGACAATGTTAAGAATCCTCAAAGCAGCATTGCATTCACACAAGTCCTCAGTATTTGAAATCAATTCCAACAACAAAATGGGAGTTATAGAGGCTGATGCTAAAATTATAATCTTCTTTAAAACAAAAGGAAACATTGGTTCAGTAAAGCAACAGATCTCAGATGACCACAAGATTCACAAAATTAGAACAGGATAACACAATAAAAGGGTCAAAAAATTTTCACAACATCAAACTTGAAGAGCAGAACAGGAAGATTAGAACTAAGGAAGAACGAACTTTCCAAATCTTACTTTAATTTAGGTCTATTGCTCATGATTGGAACAAACATGAATGGGCTCGGGAAGGGGAGAGACAACAGCGAGTTAGGAGGTTGATGTCGAAGGTCTAGTGTGTACGCTGTCTCCTTTTCCATGAGCTTTAGGCTTATGGTAGAGATAACTCAGAATAGTGGCAACGGCTGGTTGAGTAGAGGTGATGGTGAATAGAGGTTAAGGTATATGTTGTGACGTTGGTGGAGGTAAAGCAGGGAGGCAATAGAGATTCAGGGTCTTCATGAGTGGAGTAGGGAGGTGACTGCATTTGAGGAGCTGAAGTTAGAATTGAAATGGAAAAATGAAGAGAAAGCTGTGGTTGCTAGTGAAGGAGAGGGACGTTGTGGGTGAGTAAAAGAGTATGACAAATAAATATGGTGGAGGATAGAGCTGAGCTAATGTTAGAGAGGAGGGATGCAATAGTGAAGGTGGAGGAGATGCAATGGTAGTCAGTGAGGGTATTGGAAAAGATGAGAGGCAGAGTGAAAATCAAATAAGGAAGAGAGACATAGTAAAAGAAGCTGATTAAGGGTTTCAAACTAATTAGGGTTAAATTAAATTATGTTTTTTATTTGACCTGGAAAATGTAGCATATAAGGAAGATAGGAGGAAGACATATTCATGATTGGGGCAAAATCCATGTTTAAATTTTTTTTAAAGTTGCAAAATGCAACAGCACTAAAGGAAGAGGGGGAAAGGAGAAGGAAAAAATATTTTATTAATATTATATATATATTAGAAAAATAACCCCACAAATTTTTTTTTTCACAGGCCCAAAGTCATGACTTTTAAATCAAGCTTAAATCCAAAGTCGTGGCTTTTATCTTCTGTGGACCCTAAAGTTATGAGTCTAAAGTCATGACTTTTGTTAAAACTTTTTTTGACAAGCAAAATTATGCAATAACCTATTTTCAAAAATTTGATTTAGTTACCCCTGAAAACATCTCCCAAGCATTATATTACTCTAAAATCAATCTCTAACTATCATTAATCAATCGTACACAATTTCCTTCAATTATAATGCAATCAACCCCTAAAAAGAACCATTTTTCACAAGAATCAAACCACAAAAATTTGCATTCACTTCAATAAGCTCAAACTAATTGCCAAGACAAGTTCATAAGCATAAAAACAACTTAAATAGCTTGACTTCCATGAAATTTTCCCTTCCTTTGGAATCTTTTGATCTTTTATCACATTTCTTGCTTCTCTAAAGGTTCACACTTTCTCATATCTTCATGTTAACCTACAAAAAACACAAGATCACACATAACTTCACCAAAGCAACTAACCTACAAAGGAAAATTAAAAGATAAGGTTTAGAGCTTGGGTTGGGTTACCTCCCAAGTAGCACTTGTTTTATAGTTATTCAGCCTGACTCTTCTCTTCTTCAAGAGGCATCAGATAAAGGCAAAGTGACTGCTTTGTGGTCTACCTCATCACCCCAATAATGCTTCAATCGTTGCCCATTGATTTTAAATCTTTCTCTTTAAGGCTATCCAGCTTAACAGTACTATGAGGGAATACTTGGACCATATTAAACAGTCCTAACCATCTAGACTTGAGTTTTCCAGGAAACAATCTTAATCTAAACTTGTACAAAGTACTTTTTGGCCTAGCTCAAATCTTTTGCATAGAATTTTTTAATCATGCCATCTTTTTGTCTTTTTCTTGTATTGCCTAGCATTCTTATAGGCATTGAACTAAAATTCATTAAGTTTATTTAATTAGAGAAGTCTCTTTTCACCACAGCCTTAATATTAAAGTTGAGCTTTTAGATAGCCTAATAAACACCATGTTTCAACTCTATAGGAAGATGACATGCTTTCCCAAACACTAACCAATATGGAGACATACTGATAGGAGTTTTGTAAGCCATTCGATAAGCCCACAATGCATTATTAAGCTTGGTGGACTAATCCTTTCTTGTCAATCCTATCGCCTTCTCAAGTATCTTCTTAATTTCTTAATGAGAAATCTCAGTTTGCTTGTTTATTTGAGGATGGTAGGTAAGTGCAATAATGTGCTTGACATTATATCTCTTCAAGAGAGATTGAAATTAGTTGTTACAAAAAAGAGCACCACCGTCACTCACAATGGCTCTAGGTGATTTAAAGTAGGTGAAAATATGTTTCTTTAAGAATTTGAGCACTACTTTAGCATCATTAGTAGGAAATGTTACTTCTTCAACCTATTTTAAGATAGTCTATAGCAATAAGGATATATTGATTGTTAAAAGACATGGGAATGGTCCCATGAAGTCTATACCCTATACGTCAAACAATTCTACTTCAAGAATGTTATTGAGTATCATTTCATTTCTTTTAGAGATATTACCCATCCTTTAGCACCTATCACAGTTCAATACAAAGTCATACACATCTTTAAATAAGGAAGGTATAACAGTCACACCCCCCCGAGCCCACTGCTGCGAGTGGTGGACTGGGCCGTGCCACCTCACGGCAACCTAGCCGGCTTTCCCCCTGGTAGTTCAGGGGTTATTCCCCGCACCCACTGCGCCAAGGGAGCCTTCCCAGGTTTGATCCTCTAACCTCTCCTACATAGCGAAGTTGAGGCTGAACCTGGTACCATTGAGTCAACTTGACTCAATGGTACTAGGTTCAGCCTCAACTTCGCTATGTAGGAGAGGTTGGAGGATCGAACCTGGGAAGGCTCCCTTGGCGCAGTGTGTGCGGGGAATAACCCCTGAACTACCAGGGGGAAAGCCGGCTAGGTTGCCGTGAGGTGGCACGGCCCAGTCCACCACTCGCAGCAGTGGGTTCGGGGGGGTGTGACTGTTACAGAAGGCCAATAAAAACCACTCTGCAAGATTTTAGATGCTATCTTGTCACACCCAAAGTGGCATCTATAGTTAGAAGAATGGTAACATCTTAAAATTTCTTTTTGCTCACACTTAGGAACACACTTTCTAATTATTTGGTCAGCACATTGACAAAATAGATAAGGTTCTTCTTAAAAATACAACTTAGCATTATGGAAAAAATTCTTCTTTTGATGAAACTTCAACTCAAAGAGCAAGATGCCACAAACATAATAGTTGACAATGTCTGGATACCATGGTGTTTGAATGTTATCAACCTTGAAGAGTTACTCATCAAGAAAAGCTTTATCAATAACAATATTAGATTCAACTTTAGCATCAGTACTCAACCTAAAGAGATGGTCCGCTACTTGATTCTTAGTGCCCTTCCTATCAACAATCTCCAAGTCAAATTCTTGTAGAAGTAATACCTATCAAATTAACCTTACCTTAGACTCCTTCTTACTAAATAGGTACTTCAAAACTGAATGGTCAGTGTAAACTGTCACCTTAGCACTCACAAGATATGATCTAAACTTGGTAAAAGCAAACACTACTATAAGTAGCTCTTTCTCTGTCATGGTATAGTTTTCTTAAGCATCATCTAATGTTTTGCCAGCATAATAAATTGGGTGAAGAAATTTATCTTTCTTTTAACCGAGCATTGCACCCATAGTAAAGTCGCTAACATCACATAATCACAATGAAAGGCAAACTCTAATTAAGAGCTATCATGATAAGTACAGCACAAGTTTTTTCTTCAACTCTTCAAATGGCTTCAAGCATGAATCATCAAATTTAAATTCAACATCTTTTTTTAGAAGAGTATAAAGAGCCTTAGCTATCATGGAGAAGTCTTTGATGAAGTGGCAATAGAATCTTGCATAGCTAAGAAAGCTCCTCACACTCTTAACATTAATTGGTGGAGGAAGTTGTTCAATCATAAAAATTTTTGCTTTGTCAATGTCTAAGCCATTTTTGGAGCTATGGCGAAGAACTATGCCCTCCTTAACCATGAAGTTACATTTTTCCCAATTCAAGACCAAGTTAGTCTCTTCACATCTTTTCAGCATATTAACCAAGTTGATCAAGCACTTATTATAAGAATCCCTAAAAATTGTGAAGTCATCTATGAAGACTTCCATAGTGTGCTCGATCATGTCTAAGAAACTTGCCATCATACACCTTTAAAAATTGGCCATTGCATTGCATAACCCAAAAGGCATGCGCTTGAAAGTAAAAGTTCTATAGGGGCAAGTGAGTGTTGTTTTTTCTTGATCCTCTAGAGCAATGGCAATTTGATTGTAGCCAGAATATACATCCAGAAAGTAAATGAATTCTCTTCTAGCTAATTTGTTAAGCACTTGTTCAATAAAGGGATGAGGAAAGTGAACTTTCCTTGGGGCTACATCTAGCTTTTAGTAATCCATATATACTCTCCATCTAGTAATAGTGTAGGTAAGAATTAGCTCATTGTGGGTGTTAGCCACTATAGTCATATCTCCTTTTTTTAGAACATATTGAACTAGACTTACCTAAGAGCTATCATAGATAGGATAGACAATGTCGGTATCAAGTCATTTTAAGATTCCTTCTTTACAACTTTCTTCATAATAGGATTCAATCTTCTTTGATGTTCCATAAAAGCTTTATGATTGTCTTTGAGGGAAATCTTATGCATGCAAATTGAAGGGCTAATACCCTTTTATGTCGGTGATAGTCCACCCAATAGCTCTTTTATAAGCTTTCAACACTTCCACAAGTTGCTTTTCTTGTTGTGCATTCAAATCTGCAATAATAATTACTGGCAAGGTGTTGTTGGCTCCTAAATAGACATATGAAGATAAGAAGGTAATGTCATTAACTCAAGAGATGGTGGCTCTTCAATAGAGGATTTCAAAGATTGTCTATCAAGAGAAGATAAATTTAGAGATTCAAATTAGACATGGTTTCTACGATAGACCGGTGATGCATTCATGATAGCCATACACTCTTCTCCATCTATAGTCTCTAATTAAGCTCATAGCAACAAGGCTTGCAAAAAATCATTAGGAATTGCCTCATTGAATTCTTCTTGTGTAACTTGATTAAGCATATCAACAAAGAAGTGTTACTCAATATTATTAGGAGATTTCATCAACTTGTGCATGTTAAAAGTGACTTTCTCATCATCAACCCGTATAGTAAGCTCCCACTTTTCAACATCAATTAAGGTTATAACGATTGCCAAGAAGGGTCTTCCTAAGATAATGAGAATATCCCAATCCACCTTACAATCATTGACAATAAAGTTAACCAGAAAAATGAATTTATCCACCTTCACAAGAACATCTTCAATAAGACCACGTGAATAAGCTAAACTTCTATCTGCTAATTGCAAAGTCATGGTTGTTGGTCTAGCCTCACCTAACTCTAATTTATTAAAAATAGAAAAAGGCATAAGATTGATACTAGCACTAAGATCACATAATGCCTTTCCCAAAAATTTATTTCTAATGTGATATGGAATTAAGAAGCTAACAGGATCCTTCATATTTTGAGGTAATTGCTTGATGATATCCGTACAACTCTTAGTTAGAGAAATCATCTTAAACTCATTGAACCTTCTCTTTTCAGATAGTACATCCTTTATGAATTTGGCATATTTTGGCATTTGCTGCAATACTTTCACAAAAGGAATGTTGATATGCAATTACTTGAACATATCAAGAAAATTTTTGAGTTGACTATCTTCTTGTTGCTTCCTAAGCCTTTAAGGAAAAGGCGGTGGAGGCATATATTTTGGCTGAGCCTCTTATTATTTCTTCTCATTGCTAACCTTTTTGGACTTATCATCACTCTTTTTCTCTTCTTGATTTTTCTTTGAATTGTCACACTCTTTAACCATAATTTCTTCATCAATTACTTTATTACCAACAACCACATTAGCAGCACTATTACTCACACCACTTGAACTTGGCATAAGAACTTTCAATAATTGCATCCCATTTCTCAAAGCGACTGCCTTATACTCCTCCTTACCATCCTTTTTAGGATTTAGAATAATGTCACTAGGGAGATTGCTTCTTAACATAGCATTCATTTGTAAAGCCAATTATCCTATTTACACTTTAAGATTCTTAATTGTGGTTTCATGAAGAGAAAGAGTTGCCTTAGTTTTAGCCACTCTTAATTACTCAAGATTTGCGATAACATCTTCTCTATTCTAGACTCCTCTTCCTTAATCGACATTGGCTTTAGCAGAGTTTGAAAACCTAAAGGGTGAGTTAGCTTGACATTAGAAGATGAAGGTTGATTTAAAGAATTCCCTTGACTCCATGAAAAATTAGGATGATTCCTCCACCCTGAGTTGTATGTTTGGGAGTAAGGTTTTTGTGAGGATTTTCAAACTTGCTGATATAGTTAACAAACTCAGTGATCGTGTAGAGAGGACACTAATTAGGCATGTGAATATCATTGTACTGATTGCACACAACTGGAATGGCATGAACAGAATGCACAATCTATGAATTTCCCCTTTGTATTTGAGACTCCAGCACATTAAAATGCTAGTTCATTGCATTTCAGATGGTCACAATTTGGGAAGAAGAATCATCTTTTACACTAGTCATCATTGATGTATTCCTTTTATTCATGTTTTGAGTGTTTTTCATAGACAATTGATCCAAGAGTCAAAAAAATTCATTGACAGGCACATTCTGATATCCTTCTTTTGTGATAGAATCAACCATGGCCTTAAAAGACAGATTTAGACCATTACAAAAAAATATGAACCACTACCCATTTACACATCCCATGATTAGGGCATTTCTTATCAACACCTTATATCTCTCTCCAACTGCATAGAGATGCTCATCTGGATATCGTTTAAAGCCAAGAAATTCATCTCTTGCTTCTATAGTTTTATTATCAGAGAAATATCAAACTCTAAACTTGTTCTCAAGGTCTTCCCATAAACCAATAGAACCTTCAAAAAGATTATTGAACCATTCTTTAGCCTTGTCTTGTAGGGAAATAAGAAATAATCGCAAGCGCAACACATCTTTACGTACCCCGTTCTATCTGAAAGAATTACATACTTCCACAAAAGACATCAAATGCTTGTTTGCATCTTCATTGAATAGATCATGAAATACCCCATTCATTTGAAGCATTGTGATCATATCAGGCTTGATCTCAAACGTATATGCTTGAAACTCTGGCATTCGAATATAAGATTGAGTACCCCTTAAATTTTGATTAGCAAGGTCATTAACTGAGGCAGTGTCATGCTCATCTTCTGCCATGTATTCAAGTTGTGTTTCAAGAGTTATTTTAGAATTTGGAGACTCGACTTCTCCAAAGATTGTTAATCCTTCAAGTATAACTTTCAATCCTTCTGGGCCTATGGCTTGCATATGCCACATGGGTACTTAAAGAAGAAAATAACCAAAGAAGTATCAAACTAAAACAAAAACACTAAATGAAGACAAAATAAAAATTTAAAACTAATATCTCCAAAGGCTCGAGTAAAATCTACTATCACTAATCTAAGGTTGATCAAAATATGTTCAAAAGAAAATCCCCGGTAATGACACCAAAAACTTATTGCTCACTATAAGTGCATGGGTCGTAGCAAGTAATACAATGAAAGTAAAATATTGTTCCTTTGAAGATTTGTTCAAAAACACTGATTAAATAAAAGATTAAGTAAATTCAATCAAGTTGAGCCACACAAAGTCAAGCAAAAATAATTTTACAAACTAAACTAATACTAGAAAATAAAGAAAAGTAATTGATTCACAAACTTCAAACACAAATTAGGATTTATGATTATTTATCCCCCTTGTATTTCATAACACCAAAAATTACCTCTTCTTATAAATGCTTTGAATGAAAATAAGTGTTAACCTAGGGTCTTAAAAATACTAAGACAAGCTCTCTCAAGTTATGAACAAGTGTTTAGTTAAATTAATTTCCCAATCTCTTGTTACAATTAATAAAACTCAATTTTAATCACTAACCCTAATGTGACTATGCAAGGCTAGCAAGTATATCTCTATCTTACTAGCAAAACCATCCATTCAACATACAAATATCAAGTTCTTGCACTATTTTACCTAAGTTCTACACTCAACCTAGCCCTCTCAAGCATCAATTAAGTAAAGCCAACATCTAAATAGGGGCCAATCACTTAGAAACACTAAGGAAAGAGTAAAATAAATATATATACATCATTAATCACAAAAAGAGAGGAGGAACTTAGTGTTAATCTATACAAGGATCAAAATAATTCTAAAGCAAAGAGTTTAGCTACTCATAAATATCAAAAAACTAAAAATACACAAGATATTCACAGCCATTACAAGATTATAAGAAGAAAAATAGAGAAGAAACAAAGGAACCGAAGAAATGGAGCTTCAAATCTCTTCAAAGCTTCAACTCTTGGACCCAACTCATTCAAAGCTCACACCCTAGCACATCAAAGCTCTCAAAGTGTCTTCAAGTG
Organism: Prosopis cineraria; assembly: GCF_029017545.1. NCBI lineage: Eukaryota > Viridiplantae > Streptophyta > Magnoliopsida > Fabales > Fabaceae > Prosopis > Prosopis cineraria. The sequence continues at coordinate 40,748,744 of NW_026555342.1, read as the reverse complement.
TGTAAAATAACTTCTAGGTCGAGCTCTTTGAATATATGCATCATATCCAAGCATTTTTAAATAAATAAAATAGAGTGTTTTGCTGTTAGCGGCGAAAGTCTTAACTTTGAGATAACTTTAGCAATTTTGCATTATTTTTATAAGTAACAAAAATCATTCATTTTCTGCTTGATTTCTTCATCCAAAAGCCTTCCAAAAATATTAACAAAGCTCCATAAATGTTTCTATTCAAATCTTAAATCACAATAATACAAAATTAGGTCAAAAATATCACATCAAAGCTAAAAATACAAACCCAAAATAAAATACACATCTTCCTAATTTGGGCAATGAAAATACATATAATTGAGCCAAAATGAATTATAATATAAGGAAAATATGATGAAATGACATGAAATTTTAGAGGTTAATAATATATATAATATAGTAATGGCTTGAGGGTTTGATTTAAACTTCATTGTTGTTGAAATCTAAGTTTTTTTCTATATAAAATTTTTCTTCCAAATGTATTTATACTTTTGTAATGTTTTTTTATTTATAAATGATAAATTTGAGACATATTACATGTTTACTTTTGGGGAATGTAAATAAAAGTCATTAGTGGAATGAATTTACTCGAATGTAAGTATGAACATTTAACTTTTATATTTAATTATCCCTCCCATATTTTTGTTTAATTCAAATTGGAAGTACTTAAAGAATACAATGGATATTTGGTTTTATTATTTTAGTTTAAATTCCTGTAATTAATTCCCTAAAGTATTATTCTAGCTAATTTGATTATTTAGATTTTTTATAATATGGATCCCTATTATGAAGAAGAGATTGAAGGCATCCAAGATATTTTGGCTTAATAACTTCTCCAAAAATATTTTTCAAAGTAAAGAGGTTGAACAAAATTATATAGTTTTTCAATAGTTGAACAAATACATAGTGTAGTTGTAAATATATATTAAGTGTAGTTTGTAACTTGTTGTATAGTCATTGTGATTTTATTGACTGGCTATTTATACTTGCTATGTAATTTATAAAATTTACAGGTTTTGAGTTTTGGATGTATAGAAAAAATAAATTTTTGTTTTTTAATAATAAATTTTTAACAATGATTATTAGAAAACCATTGTCCAAAAACTTTTGACAACAGTTATTACAAAATAACCATTGTGGTAAATAAATTTTAAGAATAATTATTTACAAAGAACTGCTGTTAAAAGTTTTTTAACTAGAATTTTTTAATAACCATTATTATTATTTTTTTAAATTTCAATTGCTTTTTTGGGAGTTTGAACGCTGGATATGTAAAGTGGAAAGTCTACCTTTTACTTCATTTTTTTTAACTCTCCCTTAATAACTAATGTTTAAAGCTTAAAATAATCATTGTTAAAAGTTCTTCTTATTTTTCTTTTGTAAAAATTTTTTCATTATAAGAAGCCTAAAAAATCTAAATTTCATTTCAAAACCTAAATAAATTATTATAACGACAATATGGCATAACCAAATAAATGTAAAATTAAAAAATAATTTTCAAAGTAAAGAGGTTGAACAAAATTTTATAATTTTTTAATAGTTAAACAAATATATAATGTAGTTATAAATATATATTAAGTATAGTTGTAACTTGTTATATAATTATTGTTATTTTGATGGTTAGCTGATTATACTTGCTGTGTAATATATACAATTTATAAGTTTTAAATTTTAGATGGATATAAAAAAGATTTTTTAAAAAATAAATTTTTGACAATGGATAATAACCATTGTAAAAAATAAATTTTAACGATGGTTATTCACAAAGTTAACAATAGTTTTCAATAACCATTATTAAATTTTTTTTATTTTAATTGTTTTTTCAAGAATTTGACATCGGTTATTTAAAGTGGAAAGTACCAAAATCAAAAGTCTACTTTTCACTTTACTTTTTTTAACTTTTCTTTAATAATTGATATTAAATTTTTAAAATAACAGCTGTTAAAATTTGCTTGCTTTTCTTTTAAAAAAACTCCATTATAAGAAGCCTAAAAAATTTAAATTTCATTTCAAAACTTAAATGAATTATTATAATGACAATATAACATAAACAAATAAATGTAAAATTAAAAAATATATGCCATGGTGGATGTCGTCTAATGCTCAGCATTAACAAATAATGGCATTATCCATTTCTATAAACTAATAAATAAAAAAAAAGTTGTGGTCCTAAAAGAGCTAGGCCCTGGTATTTTTAATTCTTTATTCTTCTCTTCCATTATCACACTACAAAAAAAAGAGAGCATTGGATTAGTGATAGAATAAGTCCGTTGGTTAATACACCATTACTAATTTATCAATGATAGAATTTCAAATTTTGTCGTTAATTAGTGATGAAATTGCAATTCTGTCGCTAATTAGCGATGGCGATGGAATTAGTGATGTCAAAACTTCCATTACTATACAAAGATAAGATATTTCAATTCTGTGATAGAACGCATTTTGTCGTTAATTTGTCACAAATGAAAGTTCAGAATGCTTTTTGTCATTAATTTGTCACAAATAAAAGTTTCATAAAAAATCACTGTTGTAATGTCACCTAGTAGGCTAGTGCCCCCTCAACACTACCTCCCTACCACGTCGCCTCCATGTCACCATGTCCCTGCCATGTCACATCCACATCATATATTAACTTAAAACAACTTCAAATGTACCTTGACCCATTTTAAACCCACAACCGCTTTCCTTTGCAAAGCTTTTGCGTCCAACTTTATTGTTAGTTGAGCTGAAGGAGATTGTTAGTTTTTAATTGCTAAATTAAAAATGTAATATTTAACTGCCCCCACACAAATACCAATAAATATATAATTTGAATATATATATTTAACTTTATATAATAATTATTTATATTATATTATATTTTTAAAAAATTATTTTTGATAGAAAGTTTAATATTAAAATGGACAAATATTTTATTTTCACTATATATTATATTATAATTTTTATATTATATAATATTTTATATTTTTAGATTATTTTTAAAAAAAATATTTTTTTTCAAATAACAATAAATAGGTATGTTACTATGCTGTTAAAAAATATTTAAATATATAATTTAAATTATTATATTTATTATTAACATCTAAATAATTTAAAATAATAAATTATGATTACTAAATTATTTATTTATAACATAATAATAAATTATATATAAATATATATTATAAATCATATAATAAAATTTGACGGAGTTATGATAGAAAGGCTTGTGATGAAATTTTCCATTGCAAATCCTGTTACAAAATGAGAACAACGTATTATGGAAATTAGCGACAAAAATTTCCATCCTAAAATTCTGTCGCTAATTTATTTTTGACAGTTTAAAGATGAAATAGTGACTAATTTTTAGTGATAGAATATTCTGTCGCTAAATTCCGTCAATAAATTAGAGATGGAATAAGTGATAGGTTACCGATGAAAATTTATTTTGTCGCTAATTCATTGTTTTTTTGTAGTGCAATTTATCCACATTCCATACTAGAAGTAGAACCATATCATTAGTGATTCAATTAAAAAGTGAAGATTAAAGAAGTAGAGTATGGATACAGTTTGTACTCATACTTAGAATAAAGGTCGGGCCTGAAGGGTTAGGTTTAGAGGCTCTATTTAAATAAGAGTTTAAGTTTTGAAAATTAAATTTTTTTAAAATAACCAAGCTTGAAGGCCTAGCTTTGATAAACCCTATAGAAAAAGGCTCAGGCCCAAGCATCCCTTCAAGCTTTGTTATATTATTATTAATTATTTTTCTTTAGTAGAACATGCATTTGAAGTCAAGAAGGACCAGCTCGTCTGAAGCCCTGATCCTATATGCATTACATTATTATTAATTTTAATTTATTTTAAAATTGATTTAATATAATTTAATAAATATCAATGTATAATATAAAATTTCTAATATTTTTTATTTTTCTATAATTACTACATTTGTATATTTATAAGAAATGAACTATTTTTTTAATCAAGATTTGAATTTTTTTACTAGACTTCTAAATGTATGTTGTTTAATTTATAAAATATTATGAGAATTTTGATTTTTTTTTAATCTTAGAATAGTTTAATTAATTTATAGTACTTAATTTTATTTTAATTTTTTTAATTTTTTCAGGACAAGTCTTACAGGCCCAATCTTAAGCCTTTCAAATAAGGGCCGAGCCTAAAAAAAAGGAGTGAAAAATGAAAAATTAGGCAGGCTCATAAGGGCTGAGCCCGCCCATTTCTCAACCCCTACAGAGTACTCTACCAAAAGCGCCAAAGCTGGACGTAGAACCAGAGAGGTAGAGACCCAGGGAAGCTCAGGCAAGGGCGAAGATGCAGTGCATGCAAAACCAGTACGCTGAAGATTGAATCAAATACGGTTAAGCTAGAGTCTAGATTTTGGGATTTTGTTTTCTTGTTGAAGCTGAAGAGAGAAGTGGAAAGAAAGGGATAAAAAAGAAGAGGACGGAAAGTTGGTTTCAATTAGGAAAAAAAGCTAGAACCAAAATAATTGAGTATAAAATATGTGATATTTTTTATGTGGACCATTAAAATTATGAGTACAAAAAATTATAAAAAAGTTGAATGGTATAAGAGAGTAACATTATTATTAATCACCAAGGGCAATTAATATCTATAAAATGGGGGTATGGGATACACATGCTACGTATATTATCTATAAATAAATAAATTTTTAGTGGGAGCAGCCACCCCCTCTACTCCGATGTAGGTTTGTCCATATTAAGATGCAAATATCATATCAATTAGCAACCAGCACCAGTTCTAATGAAAGTTCTTCCTCTAGGATATTGATCTGATCTGAAGAATTTCTAAGCTAACCATTCATGTTCACGTTTCAAAATTCTCGTATTGTTGTAACTCACAGAGTTGAATTCGAATGCCTTATTTTAGTATATGTTTTGCACCAAGTTAATTTCTATGCAAGTTGCTCATATTGGTAGTTCTAAGTAAAAACCAACTAGGACCACATGGAATTAGAGCAAGAAAGACCTCTAAGATTTTGAAATTCAGAACTTGAGATTAAAGTTATTTAAGATCAAGAAAACCACATGATGAATTTATCTTATTTGCATAGGAGTTTACAAACACGTATCTGATCTACTAGTCTGATACTCATGGATACAGTAATCAAATGAATCATGCTACAGCATAACTTTATGTTATATGATAAGTTATGATATCTAATTTTGAGGATGATGATTTGCTTAAGTGAAATCAGTGTATATACATATGTGTAGATCACACTCTAGTAGTGTTATGCTTATTAGAAAATGACTTAGATTCTGGTAAATCAGATAGAGTCGAATCTTCAACCAAAATTACCATGCGGGAGGTACTGTCAATATGTGGAGTAGACTGCGTTTTGCATGCAGATTTAGCTGTTTCTACAGTTTCAAAGTCCGTGAGCAAGGGAAGTTCATTCACAGCAGCTGCAATTTCCTCAGTATAAGCAACAATATCACACAGCAAGGAAGCCACAGTGCCTGCTGGTAGGACTGATAAAAGATCTATTTCATTCCATAAACTTGACCGGAGTAATGAATTGAGGCTCTTGGCAGCAGATTTTGAGTTGGCTATATGGGTATCTGCAAAGCATGACTTCCTCATCATGCTCATTGCCATTCCTAGCTCCTTCAAAGCTTTCCCTGACTCCAAACTCATTTCTGAACATGCCTCCTGTATTACACTCCTAATCTCTTCTGATGCCTACAGAAATTGCAGTAACCAATATTAGCGTAAACAATGTTGGACTTGACCTTCCTGAGAAACCTAGAATCTCAAGCTATATGTGTTTGTGCATATATATCTACATATAACACATACTTGGAGGTTAGAGTTTAGTTGAGCATTTAGAGCTTCCATTCTATAGGCACATTGGCGAGTGAGAGTTCCAATTTTAAGGTATTTATCCCATGGATGACGAAATTTGAACCTCCCATGGCCTGGTTCCCATCTTGCAAAGTTAGCCTGTCCAATGAACATTATATATGTATATCAAATCATGTGTCAATAGGTTTTTATTTGAAAGAAGTAAGTCAAAGAAAATATTTCTTTTACTTTACCTACCAACGACTCTTCAGTGCTCTTTGAATTGAGGACACTTTTATACCCCTCCAACAAGGAGGTCTTGTCATTACACTCTCCTTCTTTCGATGATTTAAAATATTCGTCTTCAAACGCTGCAAGATATAAAAAAAGGATGCTTTAGTTGTTCTGCATATCATAATTACTCTTCATTGAATAGAAGGAGTAATTTCTCTACAAGTTTTTTATTCAATAAAAACTAACCTTGTAAGAAGTTGGCAAGGCTTTCCAAGTTGATGGCAATTAAGCTGTGGAGTTCTTCACCGGCCCACACGGGACAAACAAAAATGGATATCATGACACATGCAGATCCCCCAATGAAAATGGTGAAGAGTCTCTTGTGTGCCATGTCTATTATTTCATCCTCTCGAAAACCAGATACAGATATCAATGAGAATGTCAACACGAATATGAGCATCCCATAATCGTATCTTGCTTTGACTTTGGGGAAAAATCTTATAAATGTTGCTATTGTAGCTGCATAACAAAATATCGCCCAAAACCTCATCAGCATTTTCAAGTTTAATGATCATAATTATTATTTGCTAAATGTGTGTTAGTTTATGTTTACTCACCTTGAAGGAACACAAAGAAGCTAATCAGAACGGGTTCTATTGTCCGTCCAGATAGGTCGGCCAAGTAATGAGCTCCAACACCTAGAGCACCAGCAAGTAGTGTCGCTAAACCCCTATTCAAACCTTTTCCCAGAGTAGCTCCTGAAAAGTGTCACAAAAACCATATAAGTACACAAATCCCAATACGCGCATACTTTACCAATACTGAAGTCACTTACCCACAGAGTACTCGAAGACAACAACTACGGTCATAACAGCCCACATTGCAGAGAGACCAAAACTGTCATATAGGGGCTGATAATAGTAGATTAAAGACACCAGAGTGAGTGTAAGTCCTACTTTGAGGGCATGAATGACTTTTCTTGGATCGTCTTGCCCTATCTCTTTGGTTGTCCTATAAATATTGAACACCTTTTTCTTCAAACCCTTGGGCATAGCCTTAAGCTTCACCCATCCACGAGCCATTAGCCCTGATAATGTTTGTTGGTTTGAAGAACTCATCTGCATAACAACTGATCGTTGAAATTGGGAAGTAAGAATAATAATGCATGCACTGAGAAAAATGGTATGGTGGTTGATAATGCTTAATGAAGCCTTGCATCTTTTATTTATTTATTTATAGGTAGATGCAAAGGGGGACAGCATCTCCCTGAAGATTAGACGAATAATTTTAAATTCTTGTAAACATGCATTGGGACACAATTTGGACGGTTATGTGGCACAATAAAGGGAATTTCATAGACAAAAATTGGTTTTGAACTTGAGAATGCGACAAAACTAAGATTAGTGACATGGACACTTGATGGAATAATAAATAAACTGATTGCCTAGTCACGAAGACGTCAATAATGTTGCATCTTAATATAGATACGCATTACCTGTAGCCCACACAAGTTTGAAGGTTAAATTAAAGGTTACATTAGAGCCACTTGGGGTGTAACCGTGCAACAAGTCATGAAAGCAAGAACCTAAGGCTGGAGCCACGAGATTTAAAGCAGGTGATAACAAAGACATGTTGCTTACGACAGGTTCTTTTACGTTCGGGCACGCTTTCGAGGAGGACAATCCAATTTACTGAGATTTGTCGATGTTCACTCATCAATTAACATTACATGTATGTGTTTTATGCAATGAATTCTAGTCATGTTTGAACACGCTTAAGAACTTAATTGCTGAGTTTGGTTCAGTTCAGTTCCAATCTCCTGGACTCTTAGTAGCATGTCATGCGGAAGTGTCAGTTTTATTATACAGAAATAGCTTTACATCGAGCAATTAAAACCTCTCACATCACCCCGAAATTATTATGTGAATTAATTATCATTTCCCAACTTCCCATATTCAAGCATCAGCTTAGGTAACATCAGTGATAATGACAAGTTTTCATGAAAGGGACTAGTCTGGACTCATGCATTATATTTAAATTTTGAAGTTAGGAAGTAAGAATAGTAATGCATGCACTAAGAAAAATGGTATGGTGGTTGATAATGCTTAATGAAGCCTTGTATCTTCTATTTATTTATAGGTAGATGCAAAGGGGGAAAGCATCTCCCTGAAGATTAGACGAATAATTTTAAATTCTTGTAAACATGTATTGGGACACAATTTGGACGGTTATGTGGCACAATTAAGGGAATTTCAGAAAACAAAATTGGTTTTGAACTAGAGCATGCGACGAAACTAAGATTAGTGACATGGACACTTGATGGAATAATAAATAAACTGATTGCTTAGTCACGAAGACGTCAATAATGTTGCATCTTAATATAGATACGCATTACCTGTAGCCCACACAAGTTTGAAGGTTAAATTAAAGGTTACACTAGAGCGACTTTCATGAAAGGAGATCCTCTTCTGATGATCTTAAATGTATCTTGTTTTAAAACCCATGAAATGTTGATAGCTGGAAACCGTAAAGAACTATTTTATATTTAAATTTTTTATTTGGCTCTCTTTCTTTGTGACCTTTGTTTCAAAGAAGCTAGCAAGCTCTATAAAGATACGAGCTGCTATTTGATGAAGGAATTATCATTCTTAGACACGAAGAGCCCAATCTGCAAAACTGCATATACACTTTTGTCTTTACCCCTCGCTCTCCTAAACAAGTAACTTTCCAGCATATTCACAAGTGCTTTGCGTGTGCTTTTATTGAAGGATCAAAAAAACGATAATGAGTTTCACTGTTGGTTTTTGATTGCTTTTGAAGTTACTGAAAATGAAATTCCTTTTCATGTCTTTTTGACAAAGAAAATTATCTGTGACAGTGCAATTCTGTATCCATATGGATGGATGATCACCCTCTTCCTAAACAAACGTTTCTTAACCCTGTGTTTGATTTGGGGTTCTGGTACGACATAATAATTATAGCCACTCAATTTTTAGACCATCTACATATAGTTGCTCACTCCACTAGATAGCTATATTCTCAAAAAGATTACTTATATGTGAAAGTGAAAGTGAAAGCTCGTTCGCTCAAGTGTTTTCTGCTTTACGACCTTGATTTAGCTTTCAGACAGGCTTTTCAAATCACACGCTTAACCCATCATTTGTTTGCTATCTCACTTTATATAGGCATAACACATCATTCTTGACAAAGCACCCCACTTGCTTCAATCAAAATAAAGTAATGTCAAATGGCGGCTGTGTTAGAGAACTGAAAAGCATGCGGATATTGAAAACCAATGACATGTAATCAGAAGTTATGTGACAAAAAATGTTCTTTTAGAAGAGCCTAGCAATTTTTGGCCAAAAAAGGAGAAGAAAAAGAGCCTAGCTATATTTTCCCAGAACTGCTTCTTGTCCAATGGATGTGTCTGCTGCCACCATCTTTTTATTCTTCAGGTGTACTATGATAACAGGGCGGAGAGTGGTGGAAGCTCGACATTAGAACTTAACTGGAGGCATTGATCGGCGCAGATGGATTTTGAACAAAGTCACAATAGATTGTAGGCATGTGGAATGTTTAGTAGATCTGGATTTGAATATATTCGGTCTTTATTAGTTTCCTCACTGAAAATGCAGGCTAGCTAGAGCATCATCTTAATCTCCATCCATTTCAGTTGGTTCAGCTTTTCTCAGATCTAACTGTGGCCACTGATTGTTAGATGCAAAAAGATGCTAGCACGTCTGCAGATTTCTTGTTTGTGTACTTGTTGAAAAATGTATAGTATATATGCCTTGAGAAAATTCTATATTTGGCGTCGTATTAGGGTTGTGCATGGTGTAAAGATATCAAAGGCGAGTCCAGCGGGTTAAGCCTAATAAGTTTAAAAAATTTTAAAACCAGACTTAGAAGTTTAAATTACTTCAAGCTTATTCAGGCCACTCAAAAAAATCTGGGTCAAGCTCAAACTTGGACAGGCTTAGTTAGAGTATCTGAATTCTTTTTTTCTTAATAATTATCAATAAAATAAAAATTGAAAATATTAATTGTTTAAAATAAAAATTGAAATTAGATAAAAAATAAAATATTTAATAATTCAGACATTCATTCATTCCAGTCCAAATAAAATTAAAAATTTAAATAATTAGAATCAAATTTAATTATATAAATTTTTTATAAGGTAAAATATTTTAAATATGATGTGAATAAAACTGACCTGCTTGAATTACAAGCTGTAAATGAGACGTCCAATAATTGATTTCTTTCGTGCAAACGCCAACGAGTTTGAAGAGATGGCACGTGGAGCTGGGGACACAGTGGGCCCTTCCTTTTCCTTCCTGACTGGCGAGTGGAGTGCGTGGCCGCGTCTTGGCCGCCCTTGCCACAAGGGTTCCCTCCTCTCGATTCTCTTCTTGTCTTTCTTCCTTATCATTTAGAGTTGGATTCCTTCCTCTACAAAGGAAGGTAAACTATTGATAAAAATCATTAAATTATATTAAAAAAATAACTTTAAATTCATATACTTTGTTTATATTTTATCATTAGTTCTTGCACTTTTTTTTTATATTTTAAATTTTTATACTTTTTTTCTGCTTTAGATTTTTTCAATATTCATTTTATAAGAAGATCTAAAATATTGAAAAATAAAATTATAATAATTTAAATTTACAATGAAGGGAGAATAAATAGACAATGAAGGGGAGAGAAGCTGAACTCCACCCACTCTGTTACCATTCTCCTTTCTCTACTTTCAACTTTTTATTACATCTTTCCAAAGATCAATTAATTACAGTGTCATTCTCATGACTTGCATCATTTCATGATGACAAATTATTTTGTATATCAGACAGAATTAAAAAAAAATTATTATCTCACAACAACATATAATGTGTTTACAATTTTATGAATGGGTGCATTGTTATATGAATTATAACACTTGTCATCATATTTTTAGCATAGAATTCATTAGATGATAAAACTACGAAAATTTATAAGTCTATTCATTTTAACCGTGAGAAGGTTGGTTTGACCCTTCCATTTTTTAAAAAAGAATATTTTAATTCAATTTATTAAGAGTTGAGTGATTTATTTATTTTGAATATTTTTAAAAAAATTATAAATTAAACATATTGAAAGACGTAACCAAAAATATCTTATATTGTTTTTAATTTTTAGCTTTTTTTTTTTTTAAGAGGGAGTATTACCATTAAAAGGTAACTCCAGTGGCCCTATTTACTATTATAGAGTAGATATGTAATATTTGTTTTTGTTCTGTTCATAAGGCACATTAATAATTATTCTGTGCATACCTACTCTTTTACCCTTATTGAATGTTGAGAATATTATTAAATGTTATAATATTTTATTTATTTTTTTATGAAAGAAAGTTTAAATAATTTAGGTTTTGAGAGCTCATCAAAACTAAGGCATATCTCCAAGCTCAAATATTTTGCTTACATCAATACTTATAGAAAGAATAATCTTATGAGTTATGAGTTATATCTTTACTAACTAGACTAACATTTAATAAGGATAGGGTTGAAAACTTGATGAATTTTTAGATAGAAATAATAAGAATTAAGATTTTTATTGATTTCCATAAAAATTCTAAAAATAACTTATAAATAAAATAAGAGAAAATAGTGCTTACTTTGAACTGTGGCATGGGAGCATATCCAATCACTTTGGTGATTATTACGTTGAGCACAAAATAACGTCTCAAAATTATATGTGAATTTCAGTTATTATGTCTTTCCATATGTTAGTTTTCAAACAAGTGGCGTCCTTCTCTAAAATTCTCTCATAGGTGATCACAGATCTTCAATTCGTCAGGAAAACAATTATTTGAAAGTTACAATTCTTCATAACACTTGTAAGAATAGTGTGACTAATCAATTGTTACAGAAAGTTATATGGTGACTTGGCATCCATCCCAGGGGAATAGTAAATGAAGCTGCTTATCACCACAGTATCAGATTCATTTTTTGTTGGTTACATTTCAGGTTTCTAGTTCCACCAGACGATTTTCAGTATGATCATTTCAGAAAAGTCATCACCCATTATATCTCGCTATTTGTTACTTAGTCTTTCTTTTTCCAGTTGACGAGTTTCTTCTCCAAACAACGACCCAAACTCATAAAAAAGTCCGAATAACCAGCCAAACCCGACTCCAACCATTTTGGACATCAGGCTTATTCGTAATATCCAAATTATCAATTTTTTAAATTTAAATTTAATTTAATTTTTTACTTTAAAATTAATTATTTTTATTTTATAAAAAAGTATAAAATATATTTTTTGGGATGCTTAAACAATGTAGAAGACTCAAAATTTTTTGTTAAAAAAAATATGTAGGTATTAAAATTTAAAAATTTAATATTAAAATACATTTTAAATATCATTTTGAGATATTTTATAGATTTAAAATAATAAAATATGTTAACATAAATATTTTAATTTTTTAAAAAAACATATCTATAATAATATACTCAAATATATGGTACCTCAATATAAAATAACCTAAAACTCAAATAATTAATTAACATTTAATATACTTTATATATTTTTTAAAAATGCACTTTTTTTATTTGGGTGTTCTCAAGCAAAGTTCAAATCCGATGGAGCGTGATTGAATTTTTTCAAACTTATTTAGACTGAACCCAATAACTCCAAACATAAGAAAAACACTTTTTTTAAGACCAATTCTAAATTTATTCAGGCTAGTTTGTTGAGTTTGGTTCAAATTATTATTTCTAATTAATACTAGACTAGGTTCAATCTGATCTTGATTCGCCCTGCATTGAGGGGGACCAGAAAATGCATTTCACCAACGAGGAGCCAGCCATTTATTCCCTTTTGTTTGCACCAAAGATTTGGAGATCACGCGAATAGTTTTTTCTGTACGTACACAAATATATTATATTATATTATATATATTACACTCCCTCCGCTCAAAAATATAAGATATTTTTTGAGAAGTTAGATGTTAAAAATGTAAAGCATTTTTAACCTTTCGAGTTGTAATTATTGCCTTTTTTTTAAAAGTGCCTCTATTGATAATGATTTTGTATTTATTATAGGATGTTTAATAGGGATAAATATGAAAAGATAAGGTTAGTTTGAAAATAGATAACTATTTTATTGGGGGATGAGATTCTGTTAAAAATACTTTATATTTTTAAACAGAGGGAGTATTATATATATATATATAATATTTCATTTGAAGAATAATGATATTTAAAAACGTCAGTAAAGGATCCTGAAGTCTTCAAATTTAGAAAAAGGATTAGAATCCTTTACTGAAATTTTTTTTATGAATAATTTTGTGATACTCATCTTTAACATTTTCAGTGTTAAATTTTTCAATTTTTTTCTGTAGTTATTTTGGAGCTGTCAATATTCATCTTCCATATTTTCAACATTGAAAAAACCCTTAAATAACTTTTTAATTGCTCACACGTATCCTCATATTGAAGGCAATCCTGTTCGAGGTATGGTCATGTACTAAATGTGGACACTTCTCCTAGCAGGATTCATATATTGATTCACCAATCACCATTTTGTGAGGGACTAGCTACTATTAAATAAAAGGCTCTATATAACAGTTAGTTTTACCACTATATAACAGTTTTTGACACATAACCATTAAATATATAAATAATATGCAAAGGTTTTTCATCTAAAACCATTGAATATTACTTCCGTGATATTTTAACAAAATTTCCTCAAACATATATTCACTAATTTTTTATAGTTGAATAAAGTATGAATATTCAACAGTTAAAAATTATTGAATAAAGGTTTAGAGAATATTCAGTGTTCGATTACTCAATGGTTCACAGCCATTGAATATTTGCTAAAATAACCATTGCATATTGCCTTTTTTGTAATAGTAATTGTCAAATAACCTTTATGTGAGCACTTAAATCACTTCAATCGGACATTATATGAGAAAATGGCACATGCTAGAAGTTCACATCTATCAAAATGTCATGACAGCAAAATTTATCATATACACTATGGTGCATGGTGGTGCACATGCCATGGTGCAAGCCAAAAAGTGAGGGCTTATGATTATGTACCACATGTTGTAGTACATGTGTCACATGCTATAGCACATGGCCCAATTTGTCTAAAATTATTGTTTTGCCAGTGTTTTCTCATTATGATATTTACGCATTTTAAACACTTTCGTTGTACATAAATATATATATTTGGATCTTCTAAACTATTTATCTAAAGGTGTCTGGGATCCCAACTGTTTTAAAATATTTAATTTCTTTATTTGCATCATATGTGACTTATGGTAAATTAGAGTCTTAATGACTTATAATTACCTTTGTATTATGTGTGTGGTATAGTATGGTAACATTAGGGAGAACATTACATGCAATGAGTCAAAATGTTAATTCACAATCTAAAATTATGATTAAAATAATTAATTTACTAATTTACTAATTTACCCTTAATTAGTAATTAGTTTTCAAATAAAAAATTCAGGATGTTACATACACGTCCTTCATACCATGTTGCAACCTCATCAAATGTCTACCTTCTTTGCAAATAGGGCATTCAAGTTGTCTGTTAATGTTATACCCTCATAGATTACCATATGCTAAAAGGTCATTAATTATACTAAAAAGCATGGCTCTCAAATTGAATATCTTTTCTCTATAACCATCATAAACCTCCACACCCATCTCCTACAATAGCTTCAAGTACTCATTCAATGGTTTCAAGTAAATATCTATGTCATTCACAAGTTGCTTAGGCCCTAAGATTAGTAAGGATAATATCATATACTTTCATTTCATTCAAAGCTAGGGAGGAAGTTTATAAATAAACCATCATCATAGGCTAATGTTATGGGTACTACTTTGCTTCCTATTTGGCTTCATTTTGTTAGTGGATAATGCAAGGAATAGGTTTCTATCTTCTTATCTAAACTTAAGGTACTTTGGTTGAATCTTGAAATAATAGAAAAATAGCACTTTGCCTTCCCCAGTCTCCTCCCATTCTGCTTATAGCGTGATGTCTCACACTTACGACAATGGGTTAACTATTCGTATTCATTCCTAAATAAAATGCAATTGTTGGGGCAAGCATGTATCTTCTTATAGCTCAGGCCAACTGTGTGTAACACCTTTTCTACATTATAAAGCCGACCTAAAAGCTTGTTATTCTTCAGTAGCATTTCTCTAATTAGAGAGAGCAAGTTTGAGAAGCTCATATCACTATACTCTCTTGTAGCTTTCAAATTGTACAATTCAACACAGCAGGTAATAGAGTGAACACAATATAACCTCATATGAAAGTGTCTCTGTATCAATTTTCAAAGTTTCCAACTTCTCTGGAAATTCTTGAGTTCCCTTCAATTGCATCGACCAATTCTTTGAGACAATTGGCCTCATATGCACTTGTGTCAAAATTTGATGATAATGGACAACATTTCCTATGTTTCTGGCTATTATTATTCACATCTTCAAGTGTCTCTCCTTGCTTTACCCTATTAGATATGGTATCACATCCTCAATTTTTAACTCTGAGTTTTTAAGTGTTTAAAAGGGGTAAATTAGTAAAATTAATTGATTAATAATTTAATAATAATTTTGGACTACTAATATGGTTATTAGATTATTAGACAGCTTTGGAAGAAGGCTAAATTAAAGTTTAAGTAGACTAGGGCACAGAGAGAGACCCCAAAACATTCTAAGCCTCTATGTGCTATCTGCCATGGTGGATGTGCCATGTGCCACAACAGATACACAAAAATCTAGTTTCATTATATTCACATAGTAGAAGGAAGAAAAGAAAGAAAATGAGAGGGGTGATGGAGGAAGCATTGGGCTCTGCTAGGACTTCACTTTGGGAGCAATTTAAAGGAAATCTATACTAGGACTTCATTTTGGGAGCATTTTAGAGGAAATCTACACTAGTTTAACACTTGGATAAGCTTCATATCCATTCTCCTCCATCTCTATGCAAATTTTCTATAGATTTAGGTATTGTTAGGGCTTGATTTTGTTTTACCTTAGGTTTTGATATAACCTATTGGCTTAGTTTGGGCCTTGAGGTGTTAAATCAAGCTTTTAAACATAGATTTGAGGATTCACTACTACAAATTTATTGATATATGATGAGGCTTATTGGATGGTTATATGCTAAACTGTCCAATAAGCTCATGCAAAAATAAATATTAGATAGTTCTCTAAGAAAACATCCAATATCCTATGATATATTAGATGGTTATACATAGAACCATCTAATATAAGATTTAAATTTGAAAATTTGAAAATTATTTTTAATCCAAAAATTATCTTCTCCAATATATTAAACATTTATTAGATGGTTAAATGGATAACCGTCCAATATATGTTTAAATTAAACTCTCCCTCTCCTTCAAATCTACAATTTCATTTCTCTATCTGTCATTTCGTGCATCTCTATTCTTCAATCTTCAACATTGCATGGGTCTTCTCTCCTCCTCCATTAGTTGTGTGTCCTTTCAACTCTGTAAGTTCTTGCCTCTTCACTTCTCCTTATTTCTTCTTAATCTTATGAGTGCTATATAAAACCATTTAAGCAGATTTTTGTGTTTGATTGTTGTCTAAATTTATTGGGCATATTTGATTTTCAATTTAGTTGTAGTTTATTAGATTGCATTATATTGATTTGGTGTTATTATTGTTGCACGCAAGGTGTTCAATGAAATGTTTCATAGAAAAAAAAAATATCTTTAGCCAAAACCTACATGAAATTTAAGTTATAGGTTAGTTTAAGATGTATGTTATACTAATAACATTTGATTAGATGTGAATTATATATAGTTTTTGTATTTATCCTAATTTATTACATATTTCTTGTGTATTTTTTGTTTGAACAATATTCAACTAATTTGATTGAATTTTTTTATTTATTATTTGATTCTTTGATTGATGGTTGAGCAGTGTATGAAGTTTTATATCAATTGAAATTATGTATGAGTACTTTGAGCTTATTTGAAATTGTTACACATGTGTGACTTTTAACTTTAGAAATTATATATTGTTATTGTTGATGATAATGATGTTGTGATTGAAATGAGGCAAAATGCCTTAGAAAGTCTCATTTTTATGCTATTATGTTGCCAAATTTTCATTTGAAATTAATAGTTTGGCATTTTAAGGGCCTGTTTGCTTAAGTTTTTTTTTTCTTTTAAGTAAAAAGCACTTTTTTAGACAAGAAATTTTTTTTTATTTGCTTTGAATAGGGATGGAAAATTTCAATGAAAGTAACTTTCATATATTGATGATATATAATTTTTATAACAATTAGGACTATATGTTAATATTAATATTAATATAAAAATATATATTTTACTTATTATAATAAGTAAAAAATGTTTTTTAATGATTGTAACCAAACATAAAACAATTCCTTTTTTTAAAAATCTGTACAAAATAAATTACTTTTTATAAAATCTCTAAAGTATTCAAAAATCACTTTTTTTTCCTTTAATTTTAAACACATGGGCCCTAATGTTGTTTGGATTGTGTGTGTGTGTGTGTGTGTGTTTAAATACAATGCCTAAAGAAATCATGAAAATAAATGTTATAACTTATGAATTAAAGAATTCACTTAGTAGCAAGTTTTTTTAAGATAAATTATTTACATTTATTTTAATTTAATTATAAGTATTATCTTAAATTTAACTAGATTAGAGAGAGATGATATATATGTGAAAGCATGTGGCTCATGATTGATTGAATTAGTAGTTAATTTATTTATTAAACTAACTCTTTCAATATAATTGAGTCACTAATATCATTTCTCTTAACAATTCTTGTTAGATTGAGAGAGATCATGGACAAGGAAAGGATGTTTGCGAATAAAATCACAAAAGAATGTGTAAATGGAGTAAAGAAGTTTATTAGATTTGCACTAGAGCATGAGGCAGATCATGATAGTATTGTGTACCCTTGTATAAAGTATGGCTTATTGAGGCGGGTTAGCACGAGTGAGTTAGAAGATCATTTAGTGTGTTATGAAATTGATCATACTTATACATGTTGTCATAAGCATGGTGAGTCAATGGATACAACTGATAGAAGCCATGGGTATAGGGGTATACGTGTCACATGATTTTTTAATTACTATTTCTGCTTTCTGTGTTTTAATTTTCTTAATTACTATTTGTGTCTTGTGTATTTTAATTTTCTTAATTACTATTTTGTTTTATCTTTTAACTATTTTCCACTTGTATAACAAATAAATGCGTCCCAAAATGCCACTTAAGAGACCTAGTGATCTTACTTCGATAATAACCTATTAGATAATCCTCCTGGTGCTACCAGTTCGCCCCTTGACTCACTAACTAATGCACCAACTGACTTGTCAACGGGTGATCATCCCTCTACAACCACCAGTCTGCTTATGGCTATAAATGCACAAGAAACCATGGCAACATCAATTAAAAAATGCTTGGTATTGATGGGTGAGGTGAATAAAAGATGATTGGCTAGACGGAAATATTCTCTTCAATGAAATTCAAAGGGTCAACAAATCAAGACCAATAAGCATAAATTCACCAGCTATATCGAGGCTGTGACTAGAGAGCATTTAGGCTTACCAATTAATAGTTGGCACAATATAGATTCAACCTCAATAGATTTCATATAGGAACAAGTTTAGGTAACTTATGCATTTATAATACTAATTGGTTTATTATATTATTATGTCAATCTCCTAACTTATAACTTGGATGTGTTGATTGAGTAGTTGGCATTTGAAATTGACATAATAGAGGCATTTTGTTATAGAAGTAGAATGTAAGGCACACCAAACCTTCTGATATTTTGTGAGATCAAAATACATAACCCATGATGATGGGCATATTAGTCTCATAGTCCTTGACTTCATAAGACCTATTGTCAAATAAGAGTACTAGGATGCTTTTGTTACCTAGCGTCTTGACAAATCATTCTTAGTAAGGATTATGATATTTTGTGTAGCAACTTTATATGAATTAATAACTAGACTCATGATACTTTTTTTTTTGGGTAGGAATTGAGCCAAGAGAATAAAGAGTTGAGGGAAAATAATCTCTTTCCCTTCTTCAAAGGGCACTTAAGGCATTCAGGGATTGAGCAACAAGTGGTATGTTTTGAATTTGTTAATTGATATGCAATAGTTATGCCACTAATGTGTTTAAATGCATAGATCGATGAAGAAGGCACACCAGAGAACTATATACCATGGGCTAGACTCTTTATATTAGGTTGAACTAACAAAGATGGCAACTATGTGAGTGAATATGTTCAAGAACTTGCCAAAAAAGTTGTAAGTACTATCATTCTCAAATTTAGATAACATATTAATAATTGCTATTTTAATAACCTATGTTTTTCAAATTATGATGAACAGAGTGTCATCTCAGAAGAAATTTCTAAAGGCCAGCATCAATAAGACAAAGATGTCTTAGAAAAGGCATTAGAAAATTATGATCACCTGGGTTATGTTAGGGGTGTTGGCATGGGGTTTAGAGGAAACAAATATTGGGTGAAAAGAAGACTCCAAAAGGTGTGCCATATTCAGCTGAGTTCAATGCTCTAAAACAATAAGTAGAAATGCAGCAAAAATGATTGAGGCATTGTTTAAGGCTAATGAGACTATAAAGTCGCCTATAGAGCATATTAGCCTAGTAAGATAGTTGCACTGTAGCCCACCCATCTTGTCAAATTCCCAAGGTATATGTTATTTTTTACTCAACTTTAGTTCACCATTATTTCATTAACTTATGCTTATGTTTATTTAGGGCAAGCATGACTGCATTTTTATGGCAAAGTGGCAAAAGGCCATATGTTTAATATCCCTTGGGAAAGTACCATACATAACGTGCCAATGCTTACTGTAACATTATAAGATTTGGGAATTATTAATGTTTCTAAGGGTATTTTGGTCAAATTAGATAAATTAATGCTTGATTGTATTTTTGGTAGACTAATATAGTTTTTGGATCATTGGACAGTCTTAAAAGATAGCTAGGTCAAAGTTCAAATGGGCTATGGCATGAAGAGAAGTTTAAATTCTAGTGGAGCTCTTTGTGCCATGCACCACGACACATATATAGAATCAACACTTATTAGTTTGTGAAACAGACCTAAAATTAGAAAGGAGAAAGAAAGAAATTAAAATGAGTGATGGAGGAGGAGCTTGTGGCTATTAGGGCTCAACATTAGGTGAGATTTTAAAGTATTTGGAGCTCGAATCATCATTGGGTAAGTTTCATAATCCCTCTCCTTCCCTTTTGATGAGAAATTTCTGACTTTTGGGGCATTTGGGGGCTTGTTTTTTGTTGTAGTTGAGTAACGAACAACCCCATTGACTTAGTTAAGTTCTTCGAAAGTTAAATCAAGCCTCTAACCCTAGGTTTATGGATTTTATTTGGATTTAGAATTTTTGTTAAGGGTTTGGATAAACCCTAGGTATAATTTGAGAGTTTTTAACAATGTGGATAGTTAGATAATAATTTTGGTATATTTGGATGCTAAATAGGATTGTTAAAGCTTTTTGGAAGGGTTGGTGTTGTTAAATAAGGAATTTGAGAGTTACTGGTACTTAGAATCTAGTGATTTTGGGGTTATATGGAGTCACTCAAAGTAATAATTGTAACATCTTGAATTTCTAATAATGAGTTAATGACTGATTAGGGATGAATTAGTGATTTAATGTGGGATTAGAGTTCTGAGTGATGAAGTGTTATATGGACTCATTGGGATGTTATATGAATAGATATGAGTAGAAGAATGGAGTCTCGAAGTAGAGTGTGTGCCACATATCGTGGCGGGTGATAGATGTGCCATAGTGCTTGGAGAAAAAAATTAAATTAATAGGACATGTCCATCTCAAAAAACAAAAGGGAGAAATGTAGGAGGAGAGGTCTGATGTGGAGAAGAGAAAAGGATTTACTAGGGTAAGCTAAATCAGGAGGAAGGATGGTGTCTCTTACTCGTTACTTATCAAGTAAGTCACGTACAGCCTTAACCTCCGAATCTATCTAGTTTTCTCTTAGTTTTAATCAATGAGAAAGTAAATTTGGGAGTCTTAAGGAGTTGATTTCTTACCCAATAGTAATAAAAAAGTTCTTTGAAACTAAACTAGTACTTTATGACTGGTTGTAGTCAAAACGATAAAGTTTTAAAACTCTAGGCAAGAATTGCCCAAATCTAGATAGAGAGTAGTAAAAGAAGATTGCTAGAAAATGTTAAAACTTGAAATGAGGGGTGATCAGTGGTAATGTGCATAATCGAGTGTGAAATGTAAATTTGATAATGATTGAGTGTTTAAATGTGATAATTGATACTTTTGATCAATAGAGAAATTGACTTTGAATGCCAATTCTATGTAGATCATAGTGTATGATGCACGAATTATGAGAAAGGAGCTTGAATAGGGTTGAAGTTACATGGGTAACCCTTTCTATCGAATAGAAAGGTTAAGGTAACTATATAGTTTATTATGTTTATTAACTATTATAACTATATAGAAGTGAATATCAAATGATAAATTGTGAATTTATGAGTTTTATGCATGATTGTTATTGAAATGGTTTTAGCATGAATTTTACATGGTGAAATGAATTTGAAAAGTTATTGATTTTAATGGATATGTACATATATGATATGAAAGTATACATATTGTGAAAAGGTGTATAAGTAGTAAAAGTTGTGAAAGAGCATGATCATAGAGGGTAGGAGTTTACCCACGATATGTAGGGTTATGTGTGTGTGGAGATATATGAGTATAAAAGTCCATATAGTCGAGCTAGCACTATGAAACATCTGGTGCAACATTATACGGGATGTTACCTTAGGTAATCCAGTACAGCATATTATGGGATTGTTACCATGGGACATCCGAGTAGTCTAGCAACTCCGTAGTGCCTATTAGGGTACGATTAGGAGTCAATGACACCTCTATCACAAGTGTGTGAATAGGGAAATCATAGTCTATAGGTGGGATAGATTACCTTTGGTTGGGTGTTTCTACCACCGAAAGTGAGCTCGGGTCAACAAGTGGTTGATCTAGAAGAGCCTATGGTTTCATATCAGGGAGCTTTGGAGGATCAAGGAATAGTTGATCATGCTAAGGTATAGAAGTATTTGAAACGTGATTTATATGTGAAAGTGATAATTTACTTATAATATGCTATGTAGATATGTGCTATATATATAATGATTTCAGTTACTTTGGCATGGTTATTTGTGGTAATAGACATTTAATGAACTGTTTGGTTACTGAGATTTTTATCTCACTCGTGGTTATTTACATTTTTCAGGTTCTAGTACTAATGGGTTAAAGGAAAAGGATATAGGCTGAGTTGACATTTCTCGCCTAAATTTTTGTAAGATATGGTGTAATGAATTTCATTAATATTAGTCTTGTATATGTATAAGTTTCCATCGGATTTGTACATGTGCAAAAGAAATGATTGTGGTATATTTTTTAATTTTGAACTCCCTAACCCTTGTACATGTGTGGATATGAGATGGGTGGAGATTATTTGTAGTGTTTTAACCATATAAGAGATTAAAGAAATGAAATGTGAATTTGGCCCAAAGGAAAAAATAGGGGATTTACAGGCTAAATTTGTGTATGTGTGTTATATTATGCATGTATATGGTCAATTAGGAGTGTTTTGTCCATTTAGACTTGGTTGAGGCCCAAAAAGAGGCTAATAACAATTGGTTTCGAATTGAGACACTTAAGTGACAAAAATTTGATAGGAAATGGTCAAAGTACACTTTAATGTTCAATTTTTGATGGAAATATCAGTTTGGGATGAAACCAGTGTTATTAGTTAGGTTTCAAAACAAGCTTTGTGTGGGCGCTTGAACCATCTCAATCAGACTTCGTGTGTAGAAATGGCGCCCATCTGAATTTCATATCAGAAACTGCCATTTGACAGCAAATTCAGGTCTATGAGCTATAATACATGTACTCGTATGCTACAACATATGGCACAAAGCGAGTGACTGTGGCCTTTGTGCCACATACTATGGAGTATGTGGCACACACAGTATGTGGCACAAGCCACAGCGCATGGTGCCAATTTTTACTTTATTTTTTAGTGATGCATATGTTTTTAGATCTTTAATGCACAATGCTTTATTGCTTCCACTATGTATAATAAGATTTATACTTGTGTAAATTATATAGAGATTTCTAAAAATCGTTTATTAGGATCCCAATGTTTTCAATAATTTCAACTCAAAAATCTAAGTAATTAGAAATTTTATAGTAGAGCGTATGGTAATGTCAATGAGGGCATTATATTATTAGTTAGTATCAATTTCTCTAGTTTTTTGATCTAGTTATGTGCTTGTTTCTGCATTCATTCTAGTTTTTGGCAACTTATATATTATTCATTACACCTATTCTTTCCATTTTCCTTTACTTTTATGTCACTTTTATCCTTATGAGGGGAGAAAATGAGAAGAAGACATACTTAAGCTACACGTAGCACCCAAGCGTCTAAGCATCTAATTGAGGATGAACCTATGCTTGAGGTTTAACTGAATGTGCCTCAACAAGCCAATAGAAGAGATAGCTTGTTAGAAGAATTGAGGAATACGATGATTGATATCCGGTAAACAGTTAGAGACCATGATGCATTATTGTGGGGTAGAGATCAAGTAGAGGAAAGAGAAGCTCAAGAGAGTCCAATACCAAAAGAAGTTCATAGTAGACCTAAGCTACCTCAAGCTTTAAGTAGTAGATAGACTGTGGGAGTTACTATAGATTCGTCTATTGACCGAGCCTTGAAGACATATGTGAGATTTAGTCCACTTACTTTTGATGGCAGTATGTGAGAAGGAGAAGCCGAGCAATGGATTGAGCACCTCGAGGCAATATTCGAGGTGGTGACTTGCACTTTAGAGCAGAGAGTGACCTTAGCTACAATCTAGTTGGTAAGATCAGCTAAGAGATAGTGGGATTCAGCGAGACTAATTGATGGCGTAAGGTATTCTTAGGAAGAATTCAAGAGGGTGTTCTTTGACTATTATTTCCCAGCATCTTCTCATATAGAAAAAGAGGAAGAATTCCATGCATTCATGCAAGGGGACTTGGATGAAGAGGAATTTATAAAGAGATTCAATGACTTATTAGCCTATTCTATCTATCTGTAGCACCACAATGATACTAGGTAGAAGGAAGAACAGTTTCTAGAGAAGATGTGTCCAGAGTACAAGTAATAAATTGCTCTATTCGACATCACTACTTATGAGGACATGTGTCATAAGTTGAGAACACCTATGAAGAGAGGCAGAGAAGTAGAGGTTGGGAAGAAGAGGGACAGTGTGGGAAGATTTACACCTTCTTTAGGTCCATCGAGTGGTGTATTGAAAAAGCCTGTGTATAGCTCAAGTAGTTTTGGAGCTTTTAGGAAGAGAAGTTTTGGTAGAGGTTCTCAGACTTGATCAGTTCAAAGAAGGTCTATACAGAGGAGTACTGGGGTCAAAATTGGGCCTCAATAACCTTCAAGGCAAGCCTCGAACACACTAGCTCCTACTTTTAGCACTGGAAGGTCACCCTAATATAGTATCTGTGGCACATTCCACGTGAGAAAATGTTAGTCCTGTTTCAAGTATGGGAAGTCAGGCCATATTGCTAAATATTATTTTAAAGGTAGAGTTGAGATGGCAGAGTAGTGTGCTACGATTCCAAGACGAGTATTTACTGTGACGTAAGAAAAGGCCAAAGCATCTCTGAACCTGATTAAAGGATTATTTCTGTCTTTGGTAATAGAATTGAAGCTTTATTTAATTCGAGAGCTGTACATTTATTCATCTCAGAAGAATATGTAGATAGATTGAAGTTAGAACTAAAAGAGCTACCTATGATAATTAAAGTGACTACGCCTTCTGAACTCTCAAGTATTACTAGCAAAGCATGTTAGAGAGTTGAGATTGTATTTAAGGATCGAGTATTTGTGATCGATCTGATTTGCATTCCCCATGAAAGGGATTGATGTGATAGTTGGCATGGATTAGCTAGCAGCTAATAATGCTATGCTAAACTGTGCCAGAAAGCTATTGTCATTGCCAGTATTGTTGGCAGGAACTAGTGTAAGTTGAGAAGCTAATCAAACAAGGGTGTGATTCCTACATGGTAGTTTGTGTGGATAGTAATGTATATGACGGGGGTATTGAGAAAATTGGAGTGGTAAGTGAATTTTCCAAGGTATTTTATGAGGAGATGTCTGGATTACCTTTGGAAAGAGAAGTTGAATTCTCAATAGATTTGGTTCTTGGTACAGAACCAATTTCTAAAGCCCCTTATCAGATGTCACCCTCAAAGTTGAATGAATTGAAGAAGCAGATTAAAGATTTACTTGACAAAGGATTTATCAGGCCGAGAATATCACCTTGGGGTTTGTTAGTTATTTGTGAGAAAAAAGGATGGTAATTTATGACTGTGTATCGATTACCGACAGTTGAACAAAGTGACAGTGAAGAATAAGTACCCTTTACCTAGGATCGATGATCTGTTAGATCAGTTGGCTGGAGCCTCAGTCTTTTCCAAGATTGACTTGAGGTTAGGGTATCACCAGTTGAAGGTTTTTGAGAAAGATGTACTTAAGACAGCCTTTCGTATGTCTTAATGGTAGTATGAGTTTCTTGTCATGCCATTTAGTCTAACCAATGCACCTGCGATTTTTATAGATTAAATGAATCGTATCTTTAGACCATATTTAGATTAATTTGTTATGGTTATTATTGATGACATTTTAGTTTATTCAAAAGATAAGGAACAACATTCCAAACATCTTCAGATTTTCATTCAGATTCTTAAGGAGAACAAACTTTATGCCAAGCTTAGTAAGTGTGAGTTTTGGCTTATAGAAGTTAGATTTTGAAACCATGTGGTATCAACAAATGGGATTTCTATTGATCCTTATAAAGTTGACGCTGTGTTGAAATGGGAATGGCCTAGTTCAGTTACAGAGATTTGAAGTTTTTTGGGATTAGCAGGATATCACTAAAGGTTTATTCAAGGTTTCTCTCAGATTGCTTACTTATTGATAAACTTGACCTAGAAAGATCAACCTTTTGTTTGGAATGATAGGTGTGAGACTCCATTTCAGATGTTGAAGGAGAAGTTGACTACTGTACCTGTGTTGATAATCCTGAATCTGAGATTACTATATGAAGTGTATATAGATGCTTCCCTAAGAGGTTTGGGTTGTGTATTAATGCAAGATGGAAGAGTAGTAGTATATGCATTAAGACAACCCAGGCCACATGAAGAGAACTACCTAGCTCATGACTTAGAACTAGTAACAATGGTTTTTACACTGAGGATTTAGCATCATTACTTGTTTGGGTTAATGTTTAGCGTGTTTAGTGACCATAAGAGTTTAAAGTATCTAATGGATCAAAAAGAGTTGAATATGAGATAGAGAAGATGGATGAAATTGCTTAAGACTATAACTTTAAATTGAAATACCACCCGAAGAAAGCTAATATGGTAGCTGATATGTTGAGTAGGAAAATGCTACATATAGCCAGTCTGATGATCTAAGAACATAATCTAATAGAGTCTTTCATTGATTCTCAATGAGATGTACTATTGAAAGGTTTAGTTGGTGCTTATACTACTATGATTATGATTTTTGGAAGGAATTGAGAATGGTGCAGTTGGAAGATAAATATCTTCTTAAGATTTGAGAATAGGTTGAGTCAAATCTAGCTATACATTTCAGCTTCAATGATGATGGATTCGTGGTTTATTAGGATAGAATTTATGTGCCTAGTAATAAAGATTTGAGAAAGGTGATTCTAACTAAAGCACACTACAACAAGTATACTATTCACTCAGGAGCTACGAAGATATATCAGGATGTTAAACATTATTGGTGGTGGCCAGGAATGAAAAGAAAGGTGACCTTGACTTGCCAGAAAGTGAAGATAGAGCATCAAATGCCAGCTAGAAGGTTACAGCCATTTAAAATACCTAAGTAAAAATAGGATAGCATTTTTATGGATTTCACTTTAGGTTACCAAGAACTCAATCGAGGCATCATGCTATATTGGGTGATTGTTGACCGATTGACTAAGTCAAGTTAGCTTACCTTTTTACTATCAGGATCAGTAATTCTCTAGAGAAGTTTCCTGAGACCTATATCCAAGAGGTTATATGTTTACATGGAGTACTAAGGACATAGTCTCTAATAGAGATTCGAGGTTCACATCTAGATTCTAAGGTATGTTACATAAAGCCATGGGTACTACTTTAAAGTTTAGTATTGCTTATCGTCCTCAGATTGATAAACAAACTGAGTGAACCATTTAGACTTTAAAATATATATTGTGATCTTGTGTGTTAGAGTTACATGGTGGTTGGGATAGCTACTTGCCATTGGCCGAATTTGCATACAATAATAGTTATTATTCTAGCATTCAAATGGCTCCATATGAAGCTTTATATGAAAGGAAGTATAGATTGCCATTGTGTGACCAAACTGAGTTAAAGAAGTATAGTAAGACCTGATATTGTGGATCAGACCACTTAGAAGATTGAGTTGATACGACAAAAGATATTGATGGCACAAAGTAGGTAAAAGAGCTATGCTAATCAAAGAAGGAGACCATTGGAGTTTTTAGTAGGTGATCACGTGTTTTTGAAAGTTATGCCACTAACAGGAATTGAGAGATCAATTAGAGCCAAGAAATTGACTCTTAGATTTATGGGTCCGTTCGAAGTCTTAGAGAGGATCAGACCAGTTGCCTATCAAATTGCTTTACCTCCACAATTATTTGGGCTTCATAATGTGTTCTACATGTCTCAATTCAAGAAATACCAACCAGATCCTTCTCATGTGATTGAGTCTGAAGAAGTAAGATTGCGAGAAAATATGACCTATAGTGCAGAACTGGAATGAATAGTGGATGTGACTAGTGAAAGTGTTTTAGAAGGGTATGACTCCTAGTTATATGACCTGGGAGATAGAAGCTAAGATGAGACAACTATACCCTCAGTTATTCCCTTAGGTATGTGTGAGTTAATGGTTGTTTCAATTTTAGGGATCGAATTCTTAAAAGGAGAAGAGAACTATAACATCTCAAATTTCTAATCCTGCGTTAATGACTGATTATAGATGAATTAGTGATTTAATATGGGATTAGGATTCTGAGTGGTGGAGTGTTATATAGACTCATTGGGATGCTATATGAATAAATATGAGTAGAAAAGCAGAGTCTCAGAGCAGAGCGTGAGCATAGTGAGGATTTCCTCACTATACCATGTGCTATAGCGGGTGATAGATATGCCACAACATATGGAGCAGAAATCAAATTAATAGGATGTGTCCAACTCAAAAAACAGAAGGGAGAAATGTAGGAGGAGAGGTCTGGTATGGAGAAGAGAAAAGGATCTGCTAGGGTAAGCTAAATCAAGAGCAAGGACGGTGTCTCCAACTCATTACTTATCAGAACTGCCTTAACCTCCTAATCTACCCTATTTTCTATTAGTTTTAACTAATGAGAAAGTAAATTTGAGAGTTTTAAGGAGTTGATTTCTTACCTAATAGTAATAAAAAGGTTCTTTGAAACTAAACTAGTGCTTTTGTGACTAGTTGTAGTTAAAACGATAAAATTTTGAAGCTCTAGGCAAGAATTGCCTTAATCTAGAGAGAGTGTAGTGAGAGAAAATTGCTAGAAAATTTTAAAGCTTGAAATAAAGGATGATCAATGGTAATGGGCATAATTGAGTGTGAAATGTGGATTTGATAATGATTGAGTGTTTAAATGCGATAATTAGTACTTTTGGTCAATAAAGAAATTAACTCTGAATGTCAATTCTGTGTAGATCATAGAGTGTGATGCACGAATTACAAGAAAGAGCTTGAATAGGGTTGAAATTACACGGTTAACCCTTTCTATCAAACAGAAAGGTTGAGGTAACTATATAGTTTATTATGTTTATTAACTATTATAACTATGTAGAAATGAATATTAAATGATAAATTATGAATTTATGAGTTTTATGCATGATTGTTATTGAAATGATTTTAGCATAATTTTGCATGGTGAAATGAATTTGAAAAGTTATTGATTTCAATGGATATATACATACATGATATGGAAGTTGCCATAGGATTTGTACATGTGCATAAGAAATGATTGTGGTATGTTTTGTGATTTTAAACTCCCTAGCCATCATACATGTGTGAATATGAGATTGATGGAGATTATTTATAGTATTTTTAGTTATATATGAGATTAAAGACAATGGGCAATCGACAGGCTGAATTTGTGTATGTCTGTTATATTGTGCATGTGTATGGTCAATTAAGAGTTTTTTGTTCCATTTGACTTGGTCAAGGCCCAAAAAGAGGCTAATCACAATTGGTTTCAAATTGAGACACTTAAGTGACAAAAATTTAACAGAAACTTGTCAAAGTACACTTTAGTGTCTAATGTTTAATAGAAATATTAAATTGGGATGAAACCAGTGTCATTTGTTAGATTTTGAAATAAGCTTCATGTGAGCATTTGAACCACCTCAATCAGACTTCATATTTGGAAATGGTGCACATCTAAATTTCATATTAAAAACTGCCATTTGACAACAAATTCAAGTGCGTATGCCACAACGCATGTACTCGCACGCTGTGGTGTACGGTATAGAGTGAGCGACTGTGGCCTTTGTGGTAAATGTCGCAGTGCATGTGGCACAAGCCGTGACACATAGTGACAAATTTTACTTTATTTTTCAGTGATGCACATGTTTTCTAGATCTTTGATGCATAATGCTTTATTGCTTTTTCTGTGTATAATAAGATTTATACTTGTGTAAATTATATAAAGATTTCTAAAAATCTTTTTATTGGGATCCCAATCTTTTCAACAATTTCAACTTAAAAATTTCAAGTAATTAGAAATTTTGTACTAGAGCATATGGTAATGTCAGTGAAGGCATTACAATAATTGACAATTATTGCTTAATTGTGTAGATTGAGTGTTGCTCAAGCTTTATCATGTGTATAGAATGTGTGAAGCTAATGTTAAACCACGATAACCCTTTTTTATGACAAAAGGTTAAGGTAACAGAATAATTTACATTATTTGATTATATTACTTAACTATATGTGAGTAAATATGTATGTTTGCTACTTGTGTTTTGACAAAATTGCATATTGTGAAATATGATTTTTGTACATGTGAAATGATCTTGAAATGATGAAGTTTGTGAAAGTTTCATATGATTGTAGTGAGAAATGGACATGTATATGAATTATGTTTGAGACATGTGATTATGATTATGTTAGGGGGTGGGAGTTCAACCATAGGAAGGAATAGTAGAAGTCCATATAAAATGTATCTTTTTAGTGCTTAGTGAGGCATGGTGTCGAAGATTATTGGCTTAATATCCAATTGGGATATGACATTAGAGATTGACGCTCCTTAACATTAATGATATGATGTTAGAGTAATAACACCTCAATTCATATGCGATAGTAAGAGACCATAGTTTAGAAGTGGGATAAGGCACCTTTGGTTGAGTGATTCTACCACTGAAGGTGAGCTCGAGCCATTGTGAATGTGCACTTGATCTAAGAGCTTATGATTTTAGTCAGGGTGATATAGAGGCTCGGATGGTAGAATGATCATGCTAGAACAAAATTGAACATTGATTATGGAAAAGGTTATGTTGTAACATACTAAAAGTATAATTTGATATATAATAGCTTTATTCTCAAATGGTTGTGCATGTTAATTAATAGTAGTGAATTATTTTGTTACTGAGATGTCTATCTCACCTTGTGGTTATATTTTACATGTTAAAGCAATAGTAGGGACAAAGGGAAGGAAGGGATGACCGAAGAGTAAAGAGCTTTATTTGTATAACTCTTCCCTTTTCTATTTTAGGTTTGTAACGAATATGCCTTGTTATAATGCCAACTTAGGATCATTACATTATTTTGTTATCACTTATATGAAACCTTACATAATGTGTGTATATCTCAACTTAAAATTGTGATGATTGTGGTTAAGTAAATGTGAATGGCCAATATACTTATACAAGTGATTTATTGTGTTAACTATGTGTTAAAATGACCCAAATGAGATTTATGTTGAATTTTATCCTCCCCTTTGTATTATTGAGAATTTGGGGTTTGGTAATCATTTTGAGTATAACTTGTTATTTGTGTGATATAATTAGCCATGTGTTTTGTGTGTGATCCATTTGAGTTGGTCATGTTAGATAGGGAGGGCATTCGAAGATTAAAATTTTAAATCCCCTATCCTGATGTGGAGCGAATGAAATCATTTAAGTCAAGGTAGGAAGAAGAGCCACCTTTTCTTTTTCATGCTTCACGTGTGTTCTCTTCAATAGTTTGGATCTAAAGAATTGACAACGTAGATTTACTCCCTCTACCGGTATCTACATGAATAACTCTCTAACTCGAATAGCGTGCTAGCGCTCCTAACGTCCATTCATTTTTTAACATTAGTTTACTTTTTCTCTAGTTTGTTTTATGGCTTTCAAAGTTTTTTACCATCAAAACTTTTCTAACTCTCTTAAACTTTTAGAGCACGCCCTTTTTCTATCTTATTTATAAACTAGGGTTTTGCTTTCCTTTATGAGCCAATAAAAATGTTAAATTAAATTTATCTCATAAATAAAATCTATAATATCATATCTAATTTGAGTTTCTCTTATTAATTTAAACTATAAAACTGATATGATATTCTCTCATATCATGTTAGTTACTAAATTTAATCTATCATATAAAATTAAATTTAAAACTAACTCAATATAATATAATATATCATATATACATATTATATTATATATACACGAATATATATATATATATATATATTTAATTTTATATATAATATATATACACATGAACATATATATTTCAAATATATATATAATTATATTTTGAATTTTTTATTTCATATAAATATATATAAATATTTATCAAATAAATATTCAAATGTGTATATATATATATAATTTATTCACCCTATATTACATTTATTAAATCTAGACATATTCTAAATTCATTAAGACATTATAGCTCAAGTCAGGCTATTCTTGTATGCGACCCTGTAGACCCATATGAAGTTGGCAGTAGGCTAATTACATTATTAGCCTACAATTCATGAGTCGCCTCTAGCAAGACATTGCAACTAACCAATTCATATGAAGATCGATAATCCAATGTAACCTATCATAAAACTGTATAACATTCCTTCAGTCATGCAATATTTTAGTCAAGCATGAGACATGGAGTTGTCATTCTGCTTTAACTGACCATTACTTTCTCGATCTCTGAGTGAACTGACTATAGTAATGGAAAAACTTTTTCATTGTTGTATGGCCATACACTTTTTAAGTCTTACTCATCGAGAGACCTAGTAATATTTTCACTTAATGTGAGGGACAAATTCTATAACATCCTGAAAACTTTAAAACTCAGATTTATTTTAAAAAAAATATCTATAATGAAATTAAAATTAAGAATAATTTGATAGAGGTCAATGGTTTGAATTTTTCTAAGTAAAAGTTTAGTTTTATTTTATG
The DNA here is from genome assembly GCF_029017545.1 of Prosopis cineraria. Taxonomy (NCBI): domain Eukaryota; kingdom Viridiplantae; phylum Streptophyta; class Magnoliopsida; order Fabales; family Fabaceae; genus Prosopis; species Prosopis cineraria. The sequence continues at coordinate 40,716,101 of NW_026555342.1, read as the reverse complement.
TTTAACTATAGGAAAAATTACCAAAGTTAACCCAAGCTTTTATGCTATAATAAAGAAATGTTAGGCCCTTCTTTGTAATTTTTCCCAAAGTATTTGGATAAGTTTTTTAAGACCAATTTCACACACAAATGAAATAAAGAAAGCAAAGAAACATAGAGCAAGAAAACAAGAGAGTGAGTGGAAGAAGAGAGGAGGAAGAGAGGGAGTTAGGCTTAGATTTGGGAAGCTTTGCGGCCTTGCAATCTCGACTACACGATAGGTAAACTCTCTACTTCAATTCCCTTCCTTCCCTTTTAGTTTTCTTAAGTTTTTGGAAGAGAAAAATTCTTAATTCAATCCCAAAGGCATTGTTCTTGTAAGCTTTGATTTTCTTGGGTCCTATGAAGGTTATTTTGAGTTTTTATATGCTGCTTTAATATTTTGAGTGGGCAATTGGATGAAAAGAGGTGTTTTGGGCACAAATTCAAACCTTAAGAAATTGGATTTCACTCTTCAATGGTTTAGGCCTATTAATTTAGTTATAATTGTGCTATTTGAATTCAATAAGATTTAAATTAAGCTTTGGTTTTTATTATAAGGGCTAATCATAAAAGTTGGTCATACTAAGTAAGGTTTTTAATTAATTAAAAATTATATGAATTAAAAATTGGCCTAGAGGTGGCTAATAAATGGTTTTGGTGGTTAATTAATATTATGTGAATAGTTGGTTTAATATATGGACTATTACGGTGGATTTTACCTCATTAACCTAAGTTGTGTAGTATGAGTTATAGTCTTCATTAATGCTATTTTTCATAAAAAGTGATATGGATCACTTATATGTTATAGGAAATTATTAGTGAAACTTAATTGGAGGATAAAGAACAACCCAAATCTCATTTTGTACAAGAAAAAATCCTTTTGGTATAAAAGAGTTGAGGTAACAGGCGAATTTATATTTTTTATTGCTTTGTTTAGCTATTTTTGATTAAATATTACTAGCTATCATGCATTACATATTTTAAATGATTAAATGCAATTAATTGCATTTTATAAAGATTTATTGGGTATTACTTAGATAATAGTGCATATATGTTTTCTATTCGTTTAACAATAATGTTTTTATAGAAATGAGATTGTTTGCATGCATTGTAATTATAGATAATGAAAATTGCACTTAAGAAAGTGTAATTGGGTTAGGTACCTTAGAGAGGCTAAGGAACTGTAATATCCTAAATTTTTAATCTTACGTTATTGATTAATTAGGAATGAATTAGTGATTTAATGTGGGAGGATTCTAAGTAGTGAAGTGTTATTTTGACCTATTGGGATGTTATATGAATAAATACGAGCGGTAGAGTAGAATGCCGAAGTAGACATGTGAGTATAGTGAGGATTTCTCTCACTATGCCACGTGCTATAGCGGGGGATGGATGGCTGTAGCGCATGGTGTAAAAATTAGATTAATAAGGATGTGCCAACCCATAAAAATAGAAAGGGAGAGTAAGAGAGACAGGGTCTAGCATGGAGAAGAGTGGGAGATCTTTTAAGGCAAGCATAAACATGATCAAAGACGGTGTTTTTAACCTGTTACTTATCGAGTAAGTCATGTACTGCCTTAACCTCCGATTTTACCCTATTTTCACTCTGTTTTAATTAGTGAGAAATTGAATTTGAGAGTTTTAAGGAGTTAATTTCTTACCTTATAGTAGTAAAATGGTTATATGGAACTAAACTAGTGTTTTGTGATTGGTTTAAGTCAAAATGATAAAGCTTTGAAGCTCTAAGCCAGAATTGCCCTACTCTAGAGAGAGAGTAGTGAGAGAAAATTGCTAAAAGATGTTAAAGCTTGAAATGAGAGGTAATCAATGATAAAGCGTGTAATTGAGTGTGAAATGTGAATGTAATAACGATTAGGTGATTAAATGTGACAATTGACACTTTATCAATAGTGAAAATTGACTTTAGGTTGCCAATTTTATGTAGATTTTAGTGCGTGATGATGAATTATGAGGAAAGAGCTTGAATAGGGTTGTTTGGAAAATGGATAACCCTTTCTAGTAAATAGAAGGGTTGAGGTAACTATATAATTTATTATGTTTATTAAGTATTATAACTATATAGAAATAAATATCAAATGAGAAAAAATTATTGTTTAAAGAGTTTTATGCATGATTTGTTATTGAAATGTTGTAGCATGTACAATGGTTTGGGAAATGAGATTTGAAAGGTTATTTGATTTCAAATGATATATATATATATATATATGATGTAAAAGTATATGTGTGGAAATATAGATAAATAGTGATAATTGTGAAAGCGCATGATCATAAAGGGTAGGAGTTCACCCAAGATGTGTGAGGATATGTGTGCATGGAGATATGTGAGTAAAAAATTCATATAGTCATGCTAACACCATAGAACATTAAGTGCAGCATTATATGGGCTGTTACCATGGGTAATTTGGTACAGCATATTATTGGACTGTTACCATAGGACATTCGGGCGGTCTGGTAACTCACAAGTACTTGATAAGGTACGGTTAGGAGTCAACAATGCCTCTATCACAAGCGTATAAAGAGGAAAACCATAGTCTATAGGTGGGTTAGATTACCTTTGGCTGGGTGTTTCTACCATCAAAAGTGTGCTCAGGTCAACAAGTGGTTGATTCAAAAGAGCTTATGGTTTCATGTCAGGGAGCATTAAAGATTCGGTAGCTAAATGATCATGCTAGTGTGTATTTGTGTGGGAAATACTCTTAAAAAGATGATATTTCTTCATACTTTGATATATATGTGGTATCACTTTATTTTCATTACTTGATCATGGTTATATTATAGTAATAGGCATTAAATGAGCTATATTGGTTACTGAGATTTTTATCTCACTCATGATTATTTACATGTTTCAAGCTCTAGTGCTACTGGATCAAAGGGAAAGGATATAGGTTGACTTGGCATCTTTTGCCTAAGTCTTTGTAAGAATTAGTGTAATAAATTTGTTGTTAGTAGTAGTAAATATGTATAAATTGCCATAGGATTCAAACATGTGTATAAAGTTGTATTTATGGTATGTTTTGATGATTTAAAGTTCCTTAGCCCTTATGTATGTGTGAAAGATGACATAAATGGATGTGTTAGTGGATGAATGCATATGTGTGTGAATATGAGTTGGTTGGAGAGTATATATAGTGATTTGGCCTTGTATGGGATTAAAGAAGTGAAATGTAATTTTAGCCCAAAGTGTGAAATGGGTGGTTTACAAGCCAAATATTTGTATGTGTGATATATTGTACATGTGTGTAGTCAATCAAGTGTGTATTGTCCATTTGGACATGGTCAATGACCAAAAAATAGCTAATGACAATTGGTTTTGAATTGAGATACCTAAGTGATAAATTTTTGCTAGAAAATGGTCAAATTGCACTTTAGTATCCAATTTTTTATAGAGATATCGGATTGAAATGAAACCAGTATCATTAGTTAGATTTCAAAATAAGCTTCATGTGGGTGCTTCAATCATCCCAATCGGATATCGTATGAGAAAATGGCACGTATTTGAGTTTCATATCAGAAGCTATCATTTGACAGCAAATTCAGGTATTTACTGTAACATCCTAAGATCCCCAATTAGAAATTACTAGTGTTTCTAAGGGTAATTTGGTCAATTTGAGTAAATTATTGATTAATGAGGTTTATGGGAAACTAATATAGTTTTATGGTTTAGGTCGATGTTTAAATGGGCCATAGCACGCAAGGGAGTTTAAATTTTAGTGTGGCTTTTTGTGCAATATGCTGTGACAGGCATGTCAATGGTTGCAGTGCACGTGCAAAATCAACACTTATCAGTTCATGAAAATAGACCAAAAACAGAAGAAAGAAAGAAGAAAATGAGAGAGCGATGGAGAGGAGCTTATAGTTTGCTAGGGCATAATCCCTAGGCCATATGGGGAGCATTTGGAGCTTGAATTACTATTAGGTAAGTTTCACATTCCATCTTCTCCCTCTTTTATGTGAAAATCTAGATTTATAGGGCAATGAGGGCTTTGATTTTGCTTTCCTTAGTTTAAATCGAACCCATTAGTTTATTTAAGGTCTTACGGAGTTAAATCAGGCTTCTAAACCTAGCTTTATGAGTTTTATGGTGATTTGAGATTTTTGGTTAGGGTTTGGACGAACCTTAAGTATAATCTGAAGGTTTTGAGACCATGTGAGGAATTGGCTAGTGATTTTGGTGTGTTAGGATGTTTAATAGAATGGTTAGAGTGTTTAAGAATGGTTAGTGCTGTTAGAAAAGGAATTTAAGTGTTATGAGTACTTAGAACCTAGTAAATTAGGGGTTATTCAGAGTGATAATTGATGATTGTCATTTGATTGTGTAGATTAAGTATTGCTCGAGTTATATCATGTATATAGAATGTGTGAAGCTAACATTGAGCCACGGTAACCCTTTTGTGTGATAAGGGATTAAAGTAACCATATAGTTTATTGTGTTTATTAACTATTATAACTGTGCAGAAGTAAATATAAAGTGATGAGCTTATTGTTTAAGAATTTTGCGCATGATTTGATATTGAAAAAAATTTTAACATGAACATTAGTTTGTGAAATGAAATTCAAAAAGTCATTGATTTTAATGGATATGTACATATATATATATATATATATGACATGAAAGTAAATATTGTGAAAATGTGGATAAGTAGTGATAAGTATGAAAAATCATGATCATAAGGGATAGGAGTTCACCTGAGATATGTGAGGATGTGTGTGTAAAGATATATGAGTAAAAAATCCATATGGTCAGGCTGGCACCATAGGACATCCAGTGCAGTATTATATAAGACTGTTACTATGGAACATCTGGGTAATTTGGCAACTCCATAGTACTTGTTCAGGTGCGGTTAGGAGTCAACGATACTTCTATCACAAGTGTGTGAAAAGGAAAAAAACCATACTCTATATGTGGATTAGATTACCTTTGGCAGGGTATTTCTATTTCTACCATCAAAAGTGTCCTCTGGTCAATAAGTGGTTGATCTAGGAGAGCCTATGATTTCATGTCGGGAAGCATTAGAGGTTCGGTGGTTAGATAATCATACTAGTGTGTAATTATGTGGAATTATTGTAAAAGGATGAATTTATCTCATAATTTGATATACATGATATTACCTCAGTTTTGATACTTTAACATGGTTATTTATGGTAATAAGCATTTGATAAACTATATTAGTTACTAAGATATTTATCTCATCTCGTGGTTATATTTTATAGGTGAAGGCTCCGGTAGGGGCAAGGTAAAGGAAAGGGTGTTTAAAGAGTGAAGAGTATAGTTGTATAACTCTTCCCTTTCCTCTTTTTGGGTATTGTAATGAATTTTGTTATCATATAATGCCAACTTAGGAATATGACATTATTGTGATTATTACTTGTATGAATTTGTGATAAGTGTGCGTATCTTGGTCCAAGGTTGATGTTATGTGTGCTTGGCCAAGTTACAATTATAAGTGATAAGATTGAAGTGATTTATATGCCAAAATGACAAAATCAAGATGTGTGTTAAATTGAATCCAACCTTTATGCTATTGAGAAATAAGGATTTAGTGGTCATTTTGAGTGTGATTGCTTATTTGTGTGATATGAATGAATTAACATGTTATGTGTGGTCTATTTGAGGTGGCCAAGGTTTCTCTGGAGCTAATGGCATTTGGCATTGTGAGTTGGACACCTTTATGTGTGTTTTGATGTGAAAATAAATCATTTTGGATTTAGGTGTCCATCTTTTTAATGGATAATCATTTGAGTGTGAGACTAGTACCATTAATTAAAGGGCTCAAAGAGCTTCATATGGACACTTAAAATGCTTAAATCGGATGTCGAATGGCAAAACAGCGTGCTTTGAAAGTTTGGAAAGCTATCATGATAGCAATTTGCTATCATGACATTAGGTACACACCATGACGCATGGTAGTTGTATTGCCGTGCAAGTGGCCTTCGAGGGACTTGTCCCTCTGTGCCATCTGTCGTGGCGGACGGGCTAGAATTTTTGAAAAGTGACTTGTTTTAGCCCAAGTTGATGTGGTTTGATTTCCATGCTTCCATATTTGTTCTTAATTGATTTTGAACTGTGGTTTGAGCTCAAACAATAATATTTTAAAAGGGTTTTCTTGGGATTTCATTGTTTTAAACTAATTATATTTTAAACCCTTGGGTTGTGATAACCTTTACTTAAGATTTTATCTAATCCTAATTATCATAACGGCGTGTATGAGTGTTGTCTTAGTAATGTCAAGATGGACATTATAGTATACTGGCACTATGGAGGACCCGATGCACAATCTATTTCTTGTTTAGAACTTTCAATAGTATTCGAGATAAACTGGGCTTTTGACACCCCAAATATTTAGGGAAAGTGGGATTTTATGGTCTATAATAGGTGAAGGAGCTATTAATTAAGGCTACCTCCCATGATTAGTGAGCTTCGACCAGTCTAGTCACATGAACTTAGTCCTATTATATTGTTAGCCTACAGAATCAGTTGGAGGAAATAAGGAGGATATAAGGTGGATAATGTTGATCATTCATTATGTGGATAAGTATATGATAACCATGTGTTTATATGCATTCAATAAATGTTTTACTTGTCACTTCACACACTCATATGTTATTATTGCATGCTTGTGAATAAATTAAGTTATTTGTCTACTGAGTCCTCGACTCACCTTATGGTTATATTTTTTAGGTAAAGGCTCTAACAAGGGCAAAGGGAGGGAAGGTGCCATTGAGATTTTATGGTTTTATAATTCTCTCCTCTCTCTCTCTCTCTCTCTCTCTCTTTCTTTTTAGGTATTATAACAAATGATTTACAGTATATGCCAATAGAGGATCATGTGTATTGATTTAGGGTCACATGCATCAAAATGTGATTTATGGGTATCTTAGCCTAGGATAATGTAATTGTAAAGAAATGTTATTAGAGGTCGAGATATTAATGTAATTGGTTCTAATGTGATATTTATATGTATTTGGATGGCTAAGAGATTATACTTGTGAATTATTGCCACCCCTTGATTTGTGTGAAATCAAGGTTTTAAACGGCTAAATTTTGTTGGGAAAATATTTATTATTGTATGATTGGTTTATTAAGTGTATTCTAGCTTTTTTGAGTTGGTTCAAGTAGTCTTAGGATTATTGGCACTTAGTTGGTAGGTTTGGACACCCCTGTGGTTGTCTTGAAAGGAGAAAGGATAACTTTTTGTCTAGATGTTGAACTCTTAAATGGTAAAGTGTTTGGTTGTGAAATCAATGTCAATAGCTAGGTGGCTTAAAGAGTATGTGTGAAAACTTGAATCGCTCAAATCTAATATTGGATGGTAAAATGACCAGCTCTGGAAGTTGGTCTTAGAGTGTTATGATAATAAGGGCACGCCGTGGCGCAAGATATGTGTGCCACGACGTACTGCACAGTAAGGGAATTGGTCTCTCTATGCCATTCACCAAGGTGGATGATGCATGCACGGTAATGGACGTTGAATTTTGGGGTTGTTTAGAATGCTCACTTTGATGCTTGAATAGGTTATTATTTGTTCCCATGCTTCCATTACTATTTTTTTATGTGTTAATCTTCAGAGCTCAAATGTCTTTTCAAAAAGAGTTTCTTAAGATTCCAATTTTTTCACTAATTTCTTAAGCCCTCATATTATGATAACCCAATATAAAGACTTAATTAACCCTAGTTATTATAATGGTGTTGTGTGTTTGTGTACTGTATCTTGGTAACATGAAGGCGGACATTACATATGGCAATACGCCTAGGAAGGGTGAATGGAATTTTTAGCGTTTTAAAACTTTTTCCAAGTAAAACAGAGTATTAGAGTAAGTTTGAAAAAATTCAAGTTCTAAACTCTGATTGCAAGAATGCTAAAGTAATTTTTTCCAGCTTAATATGTTTAAAATCAATTTCTAAGTAGATATTTAAGAAAAAGCTTGTAAATATATCAAATTTAATTTGCATACTAAATTGAGCCTGAACTAAGGTTGATTGAAAAGTAAAGAGATAAGGGAAGAGAGAGTGCAAACAATTATTTATCTTAGTTCAGTTTCATCACTTAAGCCTATATCCACTCTCCAAGCAGCCACTTGATATTTCTCTACTATAATACACAAGTTTTGAATTAGGTACTTGTGAGCTATTACGATTCACAAGTTTGATCTAGGCACTTGTGAGCCATTACAATCACTCATTACACCAGTAAGCTTGTTCTCCTACTAAAAGAGCAACCTCTCTTGATTACAAGATAAATCTCTCCCTCACTTTCACAAAGATTTTGATATGTAAATCACTCAATTGAAACTCTCTCTAAGAGTAAGAATGAGTACAATGAAACAATTATACTCACATAATGAAGATATACTAGATATTGGCTCAAGAATAATGATTTTCGTATAATAACAATAGAAAGAATGTAAATTTCATAACTCAATAATTTCTAAGCTTAATCCCTTGTTAGAATAAGATTCGAGCATTATATTTATAGCCTATAGAGTGAAATAACTATTGGAGATATAATATGACCATTTATAACTATTAAAATAGTGATTATAGCTATTAGAGAATTTCAAGCTTGAAATGAAGCATTCCAGGAATGGCAGGGAATGTTTCACATATGGATAGGAAGGTTTTGCATGTGGATTGGATAACAGAAGCGTCTGGCTTTTTTGGTTGACAATTCATGTATGGATAGGAATGTTTCATGTGCAGATCGAAAGGCATCCATCTCTACATAAATGGGCTTTGGTGGCATTTAAGACTTTAGTTTTGTGGCAGTTATAAAATGCTATAAAATCTAATAAAACACCACGATATTGTTGCAAGAGTGAGGGCACTTTGTTTGACAAATGCCACCTTTATGAGTTTTTTTTTTTAATTAGAGAGGTGGTGTTTCTGACTGATTGAAATGCCAACTCTCTCCTAAATTTGATTTATGGAGGAGGTGTTTCCCTAATTAATAAATGCCACCTCTGTTATTTATTTTTTAAAAAATATTAATACCAAAAGAGGTTGCTTTTTATTAGTCTAGAAATGCCACCTCTTGGTGGCATTTCTATAAAGAAGGAACACCACTTTTATTTATTTACTTTTTAAATTTATGTTTAGAGATTTGTAGAAATGCCACCTCTTTTGTTAATTTTTTTATATTAAAATCCCTTAGGTTGAAGAAACACCACCTAATATTGCTTTAAAAAATTATATATACCCAAATTTTTCACCTTTTACAAAAGATCTAATAATATATATATATCAACTAGTCCAACAATTTACAAATAATTTAGCTATACAATAAAAAAGCACACAATATATCTTATAGCAATGCAACAAACAAGTCTATACAACTACATTAATATATCTAAGTTCTCCAAGTAGGTAAAGTTCCAACAATTTTTAATCTTACAAAACTATTTAATAATTGACAAGGTTTTAGCATCCTAAATCTAAAATAGAAGATGATCATTCTTTAATTAGATCATAAATTTTTTCATCACCATTTTATAAGCACTTTGTATCCTCTTAGTACTATAAAATATATTAAAACAATATGTCATAAATAAGTAAAAATAATCAAACCTAAATAAAATTAAATGAAATTAAGTTTTCATACATCAAATGGAACAAAAGTTTGACCACAAGTGGTCATTTTGTTCATGAATTTCATAATATAGCATCCACAATCATTGTTATTTAGTTGGAAAGGGCATTAAAATATCACTAAAAGGTAATGTATATTTTGGATGAAATAAATTTAATGTCAATAATTCAATAAAATATTTAAAATATAAATATATCATGATCTTTGTCCATTAATAACTTTTTATTTCTAAAAAAGAAGAACTCTTTGTGACCTCAAAAAATGTTCAATACCCTACTAAAGCAGAGAGAAATTAATTAATAATAATTTATGCAAATATGTGTGTGTGAGTTTACCCTAGATTAGGATATTGAATGATCCATGAGGTTACCCTAGATTAGGGAAGGGGATTGTGGTCCTACTCTGTATAAGGCTAGGAAGTCTTGATGATCTAGAGTGTAGAGCTTGACTCCGCCATGACAGACCTAGGAGACCACCCATAAGAAAAGAGAATGACTTGATATGAGTAGTGGTATAGTAGGCCCTATTCCTTGTGACTAGAAGTCCTAGTCTTGGTGTAGAGATTTCTCTCCTAAGGGGAATCAGGAATGCATTGCATGAACATAGCAAGATTGATGAGAGTAAATTCCTGTATATGTATTTGTAATTACTTTTATTGATACACATGTTACTTTATCACTTGTTTATGATTTTATTTGCTAACAGGTAATTGGGGCTACCTCTAAGTTATTGAGATGTATATCTTACTCTGTTACTTTTAAACACAGGTAAAGAGAGTACGACAAGGCTAGAAAAGGAAGCAATGAAATAGTAGCCCCAATTAGTAATGGTATGACTACCATTAGTGTAAATGAATGTATAAAGTGTTGACTGAGTTAAGTTGCCCACTAGGATGCATAAGTGTATGTGAATATGAAAAAGTGGATTGTGTTGTGAATCTTGCTTGTATATATGTATATGATATTGCATTATACCGAGGGTACCTTAATGAAAGGTACATGGATCGGCATAAATGTGAGACAAGAAAGTATATAGTGTTATAATTTGTTCCATTGGTATATATATGTGTTGATTGTGAATTGAATATGACTTGTGTTATTATGTGAGAATTTAACATAAATGGTGAGAAACCATTTGGAAGAGTCGAGTACATTTGTGATTCCTGACCATATAGTGAGGCAGAGCCTCATATGTAAGAGTTGGAGGGTTAAAAGTGAAATAAGTCTAATCGTATATGTGATTATGTGTTGTATATGTGTATTCCTTATATAAAATCATGATTGTGTAATGTGGCTTTGAGAAGCCAAAATGGGCTATTTATATGATATTTGATATATGTTGTAATAATTAGCTGCATATTCCTTTTGAACTTAGTTCAAGGCCTGGAGTGGTCCAATGGAATAAGGAATCTGAATTAAGTATTTAGGATGTAAGTTTTTCAAAGAAAAAGTGACTTTTTATACCCAGGTGTCTAATTTTAGATTGGATCATCAGATTGAGTCCAAGCTTATTAGATTAGCTAGTATACATAGTAAGCCTCATGTGGACAATTGAATCACTCTAATTAAATGTCAGATGTGAAAATGACGCAAGCTAGAAATTCATCATTTTTGCTGTCAAATAACAATAGAAAATTTAGACTAGCGCACTGCGACACATGATGTGGCACAGTGCATGACATTGTTAGAAACAGATCACGTGGTTCTTTACCATATACTACGGTATATGTGTTACACGTCATGGTACACGACCCTTTTTTAAGGTTAAGAAGTTGTGAGCTTTTAAGTCATTTAGTTGTGCTTTCACTTTCATTAGCCCTCTTATTTGCATATATGTTTTAAGAAGTCAGGATCCCATGATTGAAAATAAATAAAGGGCTGTTACTCTGATTTTAATTTATTAAATGTATGTTGTAGAATGGTAAAGCCTGGATTGAGTCAGGACTTTACAATTTGATCCAGACTTTACATTAATCTACACAAATTAGCACTATAAGTTAATATTGAACTGACTAAAAATACTAATTATTACAATTAATCACTCAACAACCTTCAATTACTCATCTTAAGTTCCTACTTATCCTATTACATTAACTTATCATTCTTATTAACCTTAACACACCTCTTACCAAAATTTCAACCTTTTAAATATATAAAATTAGGTTAAATTAAGCCTACAGTTTTAAAGCTTAACCATTAATTTTCAAACTAGTCACAAAACCTTAACTCAACTCTGAAGAGTCTTTTTGTTACAAAAAGATAAGAAAACAACCCATAAAACTTCTTAATTCAATTTCTCTATGATCCAAACTAAAATAAATTAGTGTAAAACAGGAGCTTAAGGTAGTGCAAAACTTACCCAACAAGCGACAGGTTAAAAATATCCCCCAAGTGGTTATAGACCCTTGCCCTAGTAAAGGAACACCTCCTCACCTTTCTCTTGTGCTCCTTCACCTTTCTTCCTTTCTCTCCTCATATTTGATCCACATATTTACAATTAAAATTATGTGCCATGTACCACAACGCATGAATCATAGCCATGACATGTGGCATAGTGAAGAAACTCTTATCATGCTTGCATGCGTTACTCCATAACACCGTTCTTTCACCTGATTCTGTCCATTCAACAATTCAATAAGTTAAAACCTCAATTTACCATCCAATATCCTCATCATCTAATTAATCCACTAAATTTCTCTTACCTTTTAATTAGCAATTAGTTTCCTAATTTAAAATTTTAGGATGTTACATTTGCTTGGTCTCATATGCCTTAGTAGGAAGTTTATTACCAATAGAGAACATATCTTTCAAAGCATTAAGCCATACAGTGCATCTTTATATTCTTCAATCTTAAGTGTAGCATGCAAATGATGAATTTAGTTTCTTCCTCTTCATGCTCACTCTCATCTTCACTTTATATAACCTTAAATGATATATTATAAATAAAATAGTTAGTCTAAGTATCAACATGCATATAAGTATAAATATGAAGGTTATGGTGCTATTCATATTAAAAGCCTTATATCTAATATATAAAAAATAATTCTTTGAATACCTGTAGATATAAAATTACATTAAGATAAGAAAAAATATGACAATATAAAATCATATAAATTATTTTTTCAAATCTCTTGTGTAATATGAAATAATATAAGTAAGAACACTTTCACTACTATAGAAATAGGCTTTGATGGCGTTAAAATTTTAGTTTCATGGCATTTGTAAAATGTTATAACATCCAATGCTATAGTAGGTATCAGGTGGCATTTCATTAATTATTGAAATGTCACAGGACTGATGAAAGAGCGAAGGCATTTCTTTCTACAAACGCCACCTCATTGGGTTAAAAAATTAAGAGAGGTGGTATTTACTCAATAATGAAATGCCACCTCTATCCTCAATAAAGATGGAATTTTCAATAAATACGAATGCCACCATTGTGCCAAATTTTTTAAAAATTAAAAACTCAATAGAGTTAGCATTACCACATTCTGTAAACGCCACCTTCATATTTTTTTAATCTAAAATAACATATGTGGCATTTATAGATCACTAAAATGCCACTTATGTTGTTTTATTCCAAAAGAGGTGGCATTTTAATGATCCAGGAATGCCACCTCTTTTGTTTCTAATTAAAATTAACATATGTGGCATTTCTTCCACAAAGAAATACCACCTATTGTTATTTTTTTTAAATGATTTTTATGAAATATTATACACCAAAATTTTTTACCAGAACAACAGATCCAACAATATACAACCAGTCTAGCAATTGCAAACAATCCAGCTATATAATGTAAAATTACACAATATATATTTGCAATACAACAAAGTAGTTTACAACTACATTAATATCTCTAAGTTCCCTAACTAGATCAAGACATCTAACAACCTCAAATCTTACAAAAGTATTCAACAAATACCAAAGTTTTGGCATCCTAACTTCAAAACAAATAATGGCCATTCATTAATTAGATCATAAATTTTCTCATCATTATATTCCAAGCACTTTGTGTCCTCATAGTACTATAAAATATATTAAAAGAAGAAGTCATATATAATTAAAAAATATCAAACCAAAATAAAATTAAAGAAATTAGACAAATTTTCATATATCAAATGGGATAGAAGTTTGACCATGAGTGATCACATTCTTCATGAATTTCATAACATAGTACCCACAATCATTATCAATTGGTTGGTAAGGGCACTAAAAAATTATCAAAAAGTGATATATATTTATAAAGCAAATAAATTTATTTGTCATAATTCAATAAGATCTTTCATGTATCAATTAAATATACCATATTCTTTGTCCATTGATAACTCTTGAATTTATAAATTACTCAAACATATGTAATAGATGAATGTAATAATTATTGAATATAAGACATGTACTTTATCTTGTTCAGTGAATGCATATCCTTTTTTTTCCCTTTTGACGCGATATTTTTGGCTTTCAGCTAGTTGACGATATCACTCATTTTTCACCTATTCAAATGCCAATTGAATTCATATTAATTTTATACAAGTAAAATTGTATTTAATTGGAAAAATCTAGAATTATTTACTTTAAATTCTTTCGTTGTGTGCACTAGAACAAATTGATCGCATTCTTCTTGAGATATGATCTCATCATAAAGCTCCGGTTGGTGTTCAATGATATTTTGATTATTATCTATTAAATACCACTTGCAAAGATTTGCACAAAACTTTCTAAGAACTCTTGGTTTTTTAAGGATATATGTTTTATGAGCCTCGTCAAGATCAAAACAAGACTGTAAAAATAAAATAATTTAGATCAATATAAGTACAGGAAAAAAATAGTCAAAAAGATAAAATATTAATGACTTTTTTATATCAACTTGTTCCCATATGAATCTCTTGTATTCATTCAGTACTTTTCTCCAATTATTGAATGTAATAGGCACATGGACTTAAGCCATAGCCCTAATATAACTAATTAATTTTTCTCCATTTCGTTTTATTGGCTGACCCTTAATAATCCAACCAACTTGTAGCTTTATTCCCATACTTTTATTTCTTATCAACTTAGTGATTACAATTTTACCACAATAAACATCTCGAAACATTTTCTCCTTTGCTACTTAAGGATCATCGTCATTTGAACTAGTGTGAGGCTCATCGTCACTATAGAAACTCATTTTCCTACAAGTTGAGATCAACACATTAACACTTGCATAATATGAAATATGAAAAAAATTAAGTCAATTAACATAAGAAATTAAATTACTTTTTTGTTTTTTCTTTGTTTGATTTAGACTTGATAGGTCGACCCATATCCCATCTCTATGATCATATCTCATATACAAGTTCTCCTCTTTAGTTAAATCATCATTAAAAGATTATATTGGCTCGTGAATAGGATTATCTTCAATATTCATATCTTCATTATCTTGAGCTTGATTATCAACTTTATGTTTTTTTATAAAAGTATAATAGATCAATTCTTTTTGACACGATTAGGAACAAAAAACACTTGTTAAACTTGTTCAATTAAAATAAAAGGGTCATCTCTATATCTAGCTTTTGATAGATCCACTTGAATAAATCTGAAATCATCAATCCAGAATCCACTATAATTGTTAATCCTCCTATATCCAAAGACTAGAAACCTAAACATAGAGTAGTCTAAATCCTATATACGTTCAATGACATCAAAGTGTGACATTTCTACGTACACAGGGTTGGATCTTTTAAACTGGATACATGTAAACCAATAGTAATAAGCATTATTCTGCTATTCTGTATTATGCTTTGATCATCTTGTTCGTTAGTATAGAAAGTGTAACCATTGATTACATAACCGGTGTAAGATAAAACTTGTAAACTCAATCGTTTGGCTAGCTACCTCAATTTTTTAAAAGCATTACTTGGATTCTTCCTTGACTCCTCAAAGATGTGAAATTTAAATTACTTTACAAAGTGTCGATTGTGTTCTTTTATTACAAACTTCTCATTTATAACACTACACATGTCTCTGAGAATATATTTGTGTTCTTCCATAAATGGCTTAACTTCTTCAATACTATACATAACATATAGGTGGACCTGTTCACATTTAGCTGTTAAAATGCTAATAACTTTATTTTCAATTATTCCTTTCCCTGATATTCATCAATCATGGTGAGACTTTAGAATCCTTTTAGCATTAATGTTGGATAAATAATCTATACACAATTCAACTACCTCTTCAACTATGTATTGTTTATTAATACAGCCCTCAAGTTGATATCTATTTTTCACATAGCCTTTTAAAATTTCTATATAACGATCAATCGAGTACGTCCATCATAAATAAGTCGAGCCTCGCATTTGAACTTCTTTTACCAAGTGAAACCATTATGTCAAAAAATGAAGGTAGAAAATATATTTCAAGTTCATATAGGGTCAAAACAACTTTCCTTTGTAAGGTTGGTAAATTTGTAGGGTCAACCATTTTATTAAAAATCATTTTGAAGAATAAGCATAGATTTGTGATGGTACGTCACACTTTCGTAGGTAAAATTGTTTGAATGCCAACAGGTAAGAAATTTTGTATGAGCACATGACAATCATGAGATATAAGACCTTAACTTTAAATCTTTTATTGATACAAGGTTCTTCACATTTGAAGAATATCCTTCTAGCACTTTAACACTATAAAGAAACTCAAGAAAAGATTTTTTTTTTTTTCTCATACTTGGATAGAGTGTGAGCTACTGGTGGTAGATAAGTATAGTTTCCTTTCTCCACTAAAGCCAACTCTTCTCTTATTCCCATGGAGACCAAATCCAACTTCGACTTGACACTATCCTTACCCTTTCCATGTTGGATTAGCTTTAAATCCTCTACTAAATGAGCCAAATATACATCTATATCATTTCCCAGTTGTTTAGGCTCATAAATTAACATAAACAACATCATAAACTTGTGTTTCATGTATAACCATTGAAGTAGGTTGTAATTTATTAATATTACTAGCCATATACTGTGGGTACTACTTCAGACACTGTGTTGATTGATTCCATCAGTAGACAATGCAAGCTGAAGATTCCTTTCTTTATTCCCAAATGCAGGGTACTCAAAGTCAATTTTTTCTATTGAGGTTAATTTGTAAGGTACCTAAGCTTTTCATTTTTAATCCTTTTATTCTCATGCCATGTCAATAGATTGGCAATTTCTTCATTTCCTATACTTGTGCTTAAATCTCAATATAATGGGAAAATACCATGGCCTTCACATGACTTGATTTCTTTCCATATCATGATGCTTCACATTTGGGGCACGTCTCTAATGAAGCATACTATTTATAAAATAAGATGCAATCATTAAGACATACATGTATTTTCTTATAGCCCAAACCAATTGAGCAGAGAATTTGTTTGGCCTCATATGTCTTGGAGGGATGTTCATTACCAATCAAAAGCATATATTTTAAAGTATTAAGCAATAGAGTAAAATTCTTATCAATCCATCCACAAGAAACTTTCAAATTGTACAATGTTAGAACTGTTAATAGTCTAGTACATTTAGTACAAACCGAATACAATGGTTTTTCTAAATCACTTATCAATCTTTCAAACATTTGAGGGAAATCACAAAGATTATCCTCTATTGCATTTAGCATTTCATCAAGATGATTAGTCTCACATATATTATTCCTGTTAGTATCATCACATATTTCTTGTCTCTCTAAAGACGAAGTGGTGTGCACCCTTTCACTAGATACATCATTTCTCTCCCCATGCCTTATTTAGCATGTATAACTTTGATCAATACCATGACATATTAAATGATCTAGCAACTTAGTCAAAGTAATTCGCTTTCTATAGCAACAAGGACACAAAATTTTGTTTAGATCTTTTACAAGCTCAATTGCAAAATGAATAAACTTTTTCACCCCATCCTATATTCCTTTGACAACAAATTAGCAAATATCCACTTTCAGTCTATATCCTAGTCGCACTCGAAAATGCTACGTGAACGATGCACGAGAGAGGACGTTTCGACCTTCAGGGCGAAAACCAACTATATGGGAGTCTCCACCAAAATTTTGAGAAAAATCTTGAGAAACCATTTAAAGGAAATAAGAATGGTCTACAAAATTAGAAACAAGTTTAGGAGTCGATTGAGTGTGGAGAAGGTGTTAGGCACCCCACAACACCCATTGGTGAGAATGATTATCTAAAGTTAATTGTGTTAAATCAATATGGCTTTAATGTTATTTTAATTATCCCTTTCACTTTCACATGTTTGATATATATATATAAAAAATTGATAATAATAAAATGAGGAACATTTATTTATCTACAAGGGAGAATTTGACCCAGAATCAAGCACTAAGGCCTACATATCCTACGATGGTGATCAAAGTGCATGTAATTTAGGATTAAAAGTTTGTTGATGAGAGTATTCTTGAAGATAAATTAATTAGAAATAATTCACTATTTTAAAAATAAAATAATTTTTTTGAAATTTTGATATATATGTTTTAAATTACAAAAAGTAATTTAATTTTAATTATTTTCTCTATTTTTGGAATAAGAAAAAGGAAAATAGTTTAAAATTATTTTTTATTTGAAATTTAACTGCTATACTTCAGAGCCTTATTGGCTCATCTAATAATGTAATTATTCTAAATATCTATGGATATTCTAAAATCCCATATGAAAAAAGAGTTTAACAACTTAATTTATTTACTTATATTTTTAAGTATTAATAATAATTTTTAAACATGTATATACATGAGTTTTTTTTAAATCATCTTAATCATCACACTTGCAAAGCCTTATTAACTTATATGATAATATAGTTATCCTAAATATCTATAGAAATTCAAAATCCTCAGACAATAAATAATTAAATAATTTTTTAAAATATATTTTAATTTATTTCTTATTATGTATGCAAATAAGTTATTTGTTTTAAAAAACTAAATGATTATACTTACATAGTCTTATTGACTCATATGATAATAAAATTATCCTAAAAGTTTATAGAGACTTAAAAAGCTCACATGACTAAAAGATTTAATGGTTATTATGCAAATATATTAATTTAATTAATTAATTTTATTAAAAATTTTATTATTTTATTTATAAAATTTATTTATTTATTTACTATATAAGTTGAGAATCGGGATATATATGAGGATTTATTATGCCATACAATAATACACTTAATTTAATTCTCTATGAAAATTCTTGAAATCTCACATGAGACTTAAATATTTTATTAATTTAAATTATAAAAAAGAGAGTTAATTTTAATGATGGATCTTTGAAACCCATATTAATATACACAAGTTTGATCTTTATACTTGCAAAATCTTATTAATTTTTATGGTATGAGATCATTCTAAATGTTTGCGAAGATACTTAAAATCTCACATAGCAAATAAATAATGAGCAAATATATCTTGTCATTCATCCTATTGTTAATATTATTATATATTTTAGATTTAATCAACTGTTCAAGCGCATATGAAAAGCAATGTTATATACAAATATAGTCCTTTGGCTCTTGAGAGCTTCTTCTTCTATCTTTACCCAATTACTATTCACAAAAGCCACTCAACACAATATTTAAGTCAATATACTTATAGCAGATTTTTATAGGGCATTATTCTAAATAAACCATGTGCCACACGTATTGATGCAAGGACCAAAATTGAATTTACACCCATTTGAATTCAAGACAAACATGATGACAACGAGAACCAAGAGCTAAAAGTATGATATGCAACAATGTATGCGCGGTGCTATAATTATAAATTTCACTTTGCTGATCATTTAATTCAGATATAAACATCAACTTATTCCCTTAAAACCACTAACCACTTAACCACAACTAGGGAAAACACTTTCCATAATTTGAAACAGCAAAAAGTGAGAGCATTAATAAAATTTCATTTGTTAAAATAAGATTAATCACAAACACTAGTTTCCTAATTGTTGAAGAGCCTTGAGCCCAAAATTTTGTAAAGGCAAACAAAGTCGAGCCACATTCTGCAATATGAAGTCAAGCACATGCCAATTAAAAAAAAAAAAATTCCTTGGACTAGATGTATATTCATCAAACATCAAGCTTAAGGAAATCCCAAATAAAGTTTGAATAGGATAGGGTGCAAATGAGTATAGTTATATAATCAAAACATTGAGACCTTCAATAATTTATGGCTATTAAAATGTGAGGCAAACATTTTAAGAACCCCAATTTAATCAAAACCTTGAAATAGAATTTCATCCACTAGGCAACAAAGCTCAAATGAAACATGTGAGCAGATCTAATATCTTTCTTGAAGCAATGATTAGCTTCATAGCCATAAATTTCCATGAACATCAAAGGAATTGTTTCAACATTTAATCCGCACATCCCATAAAATCTAAATGAAACAAACACTCATAAAATTTCCTCAAATGATACGGAATTTGAAAGTATGCACAGAGTCAAAATCATTGCACTCCTAAAGCTAGTCAAACTTTTATGGAGTAGGACATGAAATAGATCATGGAATCAGAAGGCACAGTAAGAATGTAAAGCACGAAATTTTTTTTTTTTTTTACAAACCTATTACAATAAGTAGATATGGTTATCTTCAATTGGCCATTCGCCATTGAATATTTGGTCTACTCTTAGCCTGCATCATGCTCTGCTTCTGTAAGTGCCAAATCACTCCTCATTGGCTCATAATCTCTAATCGCTTCTCCCTCTAAATGCCTCAATCGCTCAACATCCTCTACTCTTATTCTTTGTTCTTTCTTTCAAACTCAGATCTCTTTCTCTCTCTAGACTCGAGTCTCTCTTCAAACTTGACCTCTCTTCAACTTTGCCTACTCCTTTTTTTCTTTTGTGTCAAACTTAAAGGTTCTTATATAGGCAAAGGGGGTTGGATTTTTGAAGTTTATCATTAGTACTTATCGCCTTTGCTACTCTAATTCCTCACGCTTCAGCATCTCAGACTCGCTTTTCATCAATCCTTCTGAACTTTCGGCCATTGAAGGTCTACTCTGCTTCTCCACTTGTCTAATCCTTCATCAACTTCCTCTAAGCTTGCCGCCCCCTATTCTTCTTCTCTCTGCTTGTGTGCACCTCTCCGTTCTGCTCTTGTTGCCCCTGCCATTCCTTTTAGCCGTCTCTGGCTTATTTTCTTCATGCAGAGGAAAGTGTTTAGGGCTTGGTGAAATGCTGTTGATTCAGCGTTTCAACCACCTATTATATTTTTTTTTATGTTAATTAATTTTTTTTATGTTAATTAATTTCAAGAATATCTTTTTCTAAATGGAAAACAAGAAGATTTAAGAAAAAAATTTAAAAATAGTTAACTCTTAAAATTTGGGAGAGATTTTTTTAAGATTTAAGCAAATTTTTTTTTTTCATTTTCAAAATTGATTCTAAAGAGAGATTAAATTTATTTATCTTCTTTATTTTTTATTATTTTTTATTTGAAAAATAATCCTAAAATGGATTAAATTTATTTTTTATAATTATTATATTTTTTTGGAATATAATTATTAAAATAATTAAATTTCATCATTTTTTGTCACTTATTTTTTAAAAAAATTGGAATATAATTCTTAAAAAATAATTAATGTTTATTTTGGAAATTAACTCTTCATCAAAGAATTAAATTTTATATTATATATATATATATATATTGGTTGTTTTAACTAAATAAAAGAAATAAAATGCTAGCCAATAGTAGATTACTTAGGCTAAAAATAAAATCAATTCTTATTTAATTGATTAAATTTTTTCATTTATCTATATTACTAAAACTTCATTTTTTAGTTAAATTTATTATTATTATTATTATATTTAAAAAATATTCGGACAAAATACAGTTTTCACACCCTATACGTATTGATATCTATCAAGTCAAGTAATAGACACCATTGATATCCAAAACAACTAGTTAAAAAAATTAGGATATAGTCTAGCCAATTAGGAACATGCAACATGAAAATTGAAGTACAAAATTAAAAATGAAAAAAAAAAAGTGTACGACAATGAAACATGATGAAACACAAACTGTCGATGTTAAGGAAATAAAGTTGGGACAACAAGCTGAAGATTAAGATGTACGAGCAGAAATGACAGGGACCACAAGTTAGAGAAATTTTAAAATGGATTTGTGGGAAAAGATAAAAAATCCAAATCTAAAAGTTCAATGTGAGGACCTTGGGAAGCATAAAAAGTCAAAGTTAAAAGAAAATAAATGGTGCGGAAAGCACTAACTTTGAAACTAATAAGGTGAAAGTGGCAAGCTAAGGGCAAAGCTATGGGCGAGAACACACGAATGAAAGAGATAACTATGGAGCTTCAGGCGAGATGAGCTTCGGGCAAGGAGCTTCAGGTGAGGTGAGCTGAGGGCAAGGCAAGCAAAGGGAGAAGAGACTATGGCAGGCACGCGAGCTGAGAGAGATGAGACAGGGGCACAAGGACAACATGAAAAGCAACTGAAGGAGACAGAAAAAAGCAAAAGGCAATGACTCAAAAAACACAAGTTAGCTGTGGGATAAAAGGGACAACAAGACACAAGCAGACAATTTATTAGAGAGGTGGTATTTCCAACTAATAAAAAAAAATTGGAAACACCATCTCTCTTCCAGCATTTATTTAAAAAATATGTAATAATAAAATACTGTTTTATTTAATATAGAATAATTAATTAAATATCCAATAAAATGCCACCTGTATTATTTTCAAAATAAAATAAATATTAAAAATAATAGTTGATTATTAAATAATTTATATTATGTTATTTATCTAATCACATGAAAGTAATTATGTATGAAATTCAATTAATTATGTTATAGTTAAATTATTATATGTAATATAATCATTAATACTGATTAAATATATTTTAATTATTTATTCTAATTAAATAAATAATCAATAAATAAATTATTAAATAAAATATTAATTTTTATAGAATTAATTAATTCAAAAATTACTTCGTCATCAACTTAGATAAATAGTAACAAAATATTACTTTTTATTTTATTATTGTATTATTTAATTTGTAAATTACTAGATAGGTGGCGTTTCCAATATAAGGAAACACCACCTCTCTCCTAGTATATATTGAAAAAATATAAACTAATAAAAAATTTAATTAAGTAAAGTAGAATAATTTAATTAAATATCTAATAAAATAATAATTAATTATTAAATTGATTATATTATATTCTAATTATTAATGATTAAATAAACAACAACGTAATAATTATTTTATGTTAGAGAAATAATCAATTCAAACATCAATAAATCATAAATCTAAAATAACTATAGCTAAATATTACATGTTATTTTACAAATATATTATTTAATTCATAAAATATTATAGGGGTGGCATTTCTAGCTTTGAGTATTTATTAAAATATATATAATGACAAAATGATTAATTAAATACATCATAAAATAATAATTGATTAATTAATAAAATATATTATATGATATTTATTAATCACTAAATAAATTACGTTATAATAATCATCAAATTTTATAGAATTAATTAATTCAAACACTAATTAATCATAAACTTAGAAAAAGAACAATAAAATATTACATTTTATTTTACAAATATATTATTTAATTTATAATATATTAGAGAGGCAGCATTTCTATTACATGAAAATGCCACCTTTCTTCCAGTAGTTATTACAAAAATATGTAATAGTAAAATAATTAGTTAATTAATATAGAATAATTAATTAAATATTCAATAAAATAATAATTTATTATTAAATAGATTATATTTAATCATTAATACTGATTCAATATATTTTAATTATTTATTATAATGAAACAAATAATAAAATAAATAAATTAGTAAATAAAATGTTACTTTTTTAAAATTAATTAATTCAAACATTACTTGATCATAAAATTAGATAAATATTAATAAAAAAATTACTCCCTCCATTTAAAAATATAAGGCATTATTTGAGGAGTTGTATGTTCAAAAATATAAGACATTTTTAGTTTTTTGAGGTATAATTATTATCTTTTTTTAAAAGTATTCTTATTAATTAATGACTTCATATTTATTATAGGATATTTAATAAAAATAAATACAAAAAATAGGGTTAGTTTGAAAGTAGATAACTACTTTATTGAGGGCGAGATTTGATTAAAAATTCATTACATTTTTAAATGGAGGGAATACTTTTTATTTGTTATCATATAATTGAATTTGTAAATTATTAGAGAGGTGGCGTTTCTAGTACAAAAAAATGTCATTTCTCTTCTACTATTTATTAAAAAATATATAATAATAAAATACTTAATTAATTAACATAGAATAATTAATTAAATATCCAATAAAATAATAATTGATTAATTAATAGGTTATATTATATTTTTTAATTATTAAATAAATTACATCATACTCCCTCCGGTCCCATTTATAATTCTCATTTTAGAAGGTAGATTTAGTCTCATTTATAAGTCATGGTGCGTCTTTTTAGGTAATATTTAAGAAATATTTTTAAAATTACCCTTCATAAGAGAGAAAAAGTAACAAGACATTACTTTTTAGATTTGTTATATAGGGGTATGTTTGAAATTTTACTTATTTTTATTTCTTATACTTTTATTATATTGGTATTGATAAGATTGATAGAAATAATTTATAAATAGGACCGGAGGGAGTAACAATTATCACACCTTATAGAATTAATTAATTCAAACATTAATTAACCACTGACAGGATTTACAGCAATAGACAGCGAACCACGTGCACGGGCAGTCGTAAATCACTGAAAATTTTTCAAAAAAATAAAAAATAAAAGACGGAGATGGCAATTTTCGAGGACCAATCGCCACCTTTATAATGTTGAAATTTTGAATTTCAACATTAATTTTGACACGTTGGTCAAGAAGTTTTAGACTTTACAGAAAAACTAATAACATATAATAGATAAATAAATAAATAAATAATATATGCATTTCTAAATTTTGTTAAATATTAATTTTAATTAATTAAATTCTAAAATAAAAATATGTATAAAACATAAAAATAATTAAATAAAATATATTAAAATAATTATTTAAATTTGATAAGTAAAAAATGTAAGTCTTGAATAAAGTGTGTATCGATTTCAATATGTTTTGTCCGAACATGAAAAATAGGATTAGAGGCCAAAGCAGTTGCTGAGGTATTATCACACCATATTACTAAAATTACCTGTGAAAGCAGTCCTAATTCATTGAGAAGAGATTGAAGCCACATTAATTCAGAAGCTGTATGAGCAAGAGCTCTATTCTTTGACTCGGTGCTAGATCAAGCTACGTACAACACTCTACTTCTTAAATGACCATAACACTAGCGTTATCACCATAGAAAACAAAATATCCTCCAATAGATCGATGATTATTAGGACAAGAAGCCCAATCTACATTAGAGAAAGCAACAAAGTCAAGATTATCCGTTCTTTTGATATGTAGCCTAAGATTAATTGTACCACATAAGTATCTCATCAATTACTTAATTGCCTGCCATTGTTGCTCAATTGGAGTAGAAAGAAACTGAGTTTACTCATAACAAAAGCTAATTTTGGTCATGTGTTTGGTAGATACTAAAGTGCACTAATAATTTTTTCATAAGAATAACCATTTACCATGATAGTGCTATCATGTTTTGATAATGTACGACCAGGTACCATTAGAGTTGTGCATGAAGAAGCATGAGTCATATTTCACTTATCAAGCAGATCACTAATGTATTTTCCCTAATTCAAAAAGAAACCTGTGTCATCATGGGTAATTTCTATTCCCAAGAAGTAACGTACTAGTCCTATATCGTTCAAAGAGAAAATATCATTAAATTTAGCAATAAACATAGTTACACTTGTTGCATTACTTCCTGTAATCAAGATGTCATCAACATAAACTAGAATTAATATAGTCTACTTTGTTGTTTGAAAGTAAAACAAAGAAGAATCACTTTTGCTATTTCTAAAATTCCAAGACAATAAAGTAGATCGTAGATGATCAAACCAAGCTCGTGGAGCTTGTTTTAGTCCATATAGTGCTTTTATCAATTTGTAAACAAAAGTAGGATGATTAAGATCAACAAAACCTTTTGGTTGAGACATAAGTATAGTTTCAATGAGAAATCCATTGCTAAATGCATTGTTGATATATAGTTGTCAAACATCCCAATTTTATGATGCTACAAGAGTAAGAACAACTCAAATGGTGGATTGTTTAACAACTAGACTATAAGTTTCACCAAAATCAACACCTGGTTCTTAGAGATAACCTTTCCCTTCCAGCCGTGCCTTATACCATTCTATAGAATGATTAGGCTTAAATTTGGTTTTAAAAACCTATCTACATCCGACAACATTATAGGATGGCTTAAAAGGAACTAATTCCCATATTTTATTATGCATCAATGCATAATACTCAGCTACCATGGCCTATCTTTAATGATCAAGTTTCAAAGCTTTAGTTACGGAATGAGGCTTTGTAAGAAGACACTATAGATCAATCCGAACATAACCAACATAAGGTGTCTTAGGCTTTGAAATACCAGCTTTCTCCTTGTAATCATAGGTGATTATTAGACACAAGAATAATAGCTACAGGTGGACAAGATTCAACTGACCCACTTGAGGCAAGTGATGAAAGTGTCTCTAATGTGGATTCAACAGGCCCACTCTTATTATTGGGACATTGAAGTACTGGACTAGGTTGAGTAGTAGGCCTAATATTAGATTGTACTAAAACATGTGGATGAGTATCGACAGAAGCATTATCGAATGATGTCATTGGAGGAGAGTCATTACTTGGCTTAGCAGAGTTAGATGACATCGTATCAAGTGGTGAGTCATCATCTCTATCCATGGTTTCTAAAACAAAAATAGAGTCAATGTGCTTAGTAGAAATATCAAAAACTAGCCTCACCAATCACCCTGTAATACTTTAATCTTCTTGTCAAATTGATTTTCAACAAGTTTTTGAAACTATATGAAGGTAGGTAATGCTTCTCCTTTTGACCATAAGGGAAAAAGCCAAGTAAAATGGCTAAAATCATCAACGAAAGCTTATATCATATTTGAATCCAAATTTGGAAATGATTGGCAAAGGACCCCACATGTTAGTATAAACAAGATCTAAAGGAGCTTTAGCTCATGATTTAGACAATGGAAACTGTAATTTATGCATTTTCCCATAACGACATGCGTTGCTAAAATCAAAGATTCATTACTATTAAGCTTTATATTGCAACTTTCCAAAACTCGTTGGACAATTTTACAAGAAGTATGGCCTAAGCATCTATGCCAAGTATCAAGAGCAGCTTGCAGAGCTACTGACTTATCAATGTTGGGAGTACGTAAAAGCTTCTAAACTTGAGGGTTGCCATCAACTTTGTAAAGTCCTTTGCATTTAATTCCTCTAAGTAGGGGTCTTCCCATTGTCATGTGCTTCACAACACAATCATTAGCATAAAATTGTATCAGTATATTATTATCCAAAACTAATTTTGAGATGCTAAGTAAGTTCTTCTTTGTGGCTAGAACTACTAGAACATCATTTAAAAATAAACGAATATTGTTATCACAACCAATAAAAACAAAAGAATGTCCAGCAATATGTAAGCCAACTTCATTTCCAACTATAAGTGTACCTGATCTTGACTCACCTTTTATTCCATAATCATTTCCTTTCAAATGAGTTACATGGTTAGAGGCATCACTATCAATATACCACACAGGATCCTAAACAGTCTCAGAAGTTGTATAATAAATAGAAGAAGAACGATTATTAGGAGGCATAAAATTTTTATCAAAATGATTTAAGCAATCAACAATTATGTGCCCTATTCTAGTGCAAAGTAAACACCAAGGTCTATTGACTCTGGAGTTTCTACCTCTGCCACATCCTCCTTGTCCTCGGCCTTTCCAAGGAGGTCGTGATCCAGAAAAAGAAGAAGGACCAGATGTCTGTGTAGAACTAGAACTAGTAGCATTGTCAAATTGAAAACTCAAATTACCGAAAGCATGACTTACTGTGGTGGCATTGTTGATGTGCTCAAGATGTTTTCCATAAGTAAGCAAGTATGACTGCAAATCTATCCATGATAAATCAACTTTTTCAGCTAAATGCACAACCATCAGAGTATACTCAATATCAAGACCTGCTAATGTCTGCATAATCAAATCTAAAAGTGCCAATAGATATCTAGCAAGAGCCATATGATCATATAGAAGCTTCATTTTACTAAGGTATTCCTCCATAATACGCGAGCATTGATTTGCACAAGTTAAATCTATTACTGCTTTCCAAAACTGGGATGCCATCTTACAATGAAGAACTTGCAAAGAAATGTCAGAATTCATAGATCCAAGCAACCAACTATATATAAAATGACTTGTGGCATGCTAATCATCAAATGTTGGGTTCACAATGATATCATTGCCACTGGAAATAAATTCCAGTGGACTGGGTTTCATCTCGGTAAGAAACCCATCAAGATGATGACCACGTAAGGCAGATTGCACAAAATTGTGCCAAAGCAAATAATTGGATCGATCTAACTTGATTGATCTTGCTTGGTTTAGATTGTTGAGGAGAGGAGCTGTCTTAGTAAAAATAGAGGGAAACGATGACTCAGTAGAAATAGAAGGAATGCTGGTGTGAGAGGATGCTGTCAAAAAAAAAAAAAAAAGAGCTATGAAGTAGAGCAGTAGAAGAGTAAAGAATAGGTAAGGTTGAAGAGAAAAGCAATGGTGAGCTGGTTTAGAAAGAATCAGAAAGGACGCCATAGGTACAAACCTACTCCAACACCAAATTAAGAAAATATGACAGTATGAAAAAGAGGCTCACTCAATGTAAGTGGCCACTGTGCAAATATTCATCATTTATAGAGTAGGTTGTTACAACAGAAAGGCCACATCACATTTCTACACTGTTCTAAATACACAACAAAGAAATATATAACAAATAATATTAGGCCTTCTATTATCTTAAACTATTGGACTGTGTACGACTCTTAGACCTTGGATTGGGCTTGACTATTATTTTATCACATTCAACCACGTTTAAAAATTTCACTAGGGAAATTTCAAAAAAGTTAGCAATAAAATCATATGGAGCATTTCCATTCAACCAAAATTCAAGCACATTATTTGTGAAATCAAATAATAACCTACTTACTAATTTAAATAACCAAAACCTATTCAATCTAAACTCAAATAAACATCTCAGATTCTTTTATGTCCAAATTCAAAAAAAAAAAAAACATTTTTGTACTGTCGGATTGCTAAAAGAGGAACCCACGGTAGCAAGATGAACCAACGACATAATGGACTAATGGAATGGTAGTGGAAGAGGAAGAGGAAGAGAGGAGGCCAAGTAGGTACCCACGAATGTGAAACCCATGGTGGCGAGATGAAAATGTACAACGGTGACTCAATCATGAGCTTTCAACAGTGGGAGAAGGCTGGGTTTGGTTGGAAATAGCTTCTCGTTGCTTGTGATGGGAGTTCAATGCCAAGCATTTGGGTTTTCAGAGAGAAAAGGAATTTCAAGTTCGAAATGTAACGTTTGTGTTACACCTGAAGGGTCCTTTTTAATCTATTTATTAAACAACTGTTTAATATTCATTATAAAACATAAAGAAAATGTTAATTATTTAAATACACTACTCAATGGTACTTTATAAACAACCGTTTAATATTGTTTGAATTTTAAAAATATCAAAATATAAACAATACTAAACAGTTTTTAGAGTAATTGTTTAGTATTTTACTAGAATATTAGACAATTCTTTCAAAAACCATTTAGTATTTGATTTTCAAAATCCCATCTAAATACATATAATGGTTTTCCATGTAACTGTTTAATAAACGGCCTTATATATTGTCATTTTTGTATTAGTTTATGACCGTAATCATCAATAGTTCAAAGTGTCATATATCATGAAGGGTTAACATTATGGAAATTTAATTATTTAATATATTCATATACTTAACTCTCCACAAAGGCATAATTTTCCCTTCTTTCTCACATTAGCTCCCATCACAACAAAGCTAAAAGCAAACTCACTTTCAATCAATAGGTGTTGAAAGAAGCATCAACCGAGTAAGATGCCTCTACTTTTCTTTCCTACCATTAAAGTAAAAAAGAAAAATGGTACATAACAGACTGCACCATGAAATTACAGAGCACGTGCCATACTTATTAGGTGTTAAATTAATCCTCATTTGATTTACTTTAATGCAAATATGATAAGTGCTTTGTGAGATCATGTTTTAAAATATTATAGTTTGATCATGGTGTTTGTCCCACGTTAGGTCTAATTTTGAACAATCTACACAATGGAATTTAATACAGTGGCCTTTCATTTTGGGATCTCATTAATTAGGAGTTTTATTTTGTGGGGTCGTTTTCTTTGGTTCTTAGCTTATTGAAAAGGATGGCACAGCTTGTTAATTTCTCCCACATTTCCGGCAACGAAAGCAACAACCGGTTCTACAGTGACATGTTATGTGCTCTGATTTAATTTGTACGACGAGTGTGTGTGTGTGTTCTTTTCTGGAAATAAAAACCTTAATGTAGTGTACCCAAACTACCCACCCTTGATATGGTTGTGCAAGTATAATAAACAAATGAAGGTGAAGGAGCCCTGAAAAGATGATCTAATTTGGATTTAAAGTTTTTAATTCATATTTATATTTTATATTTATTAAAATATAAAATTATTTAAAAAATTTATAAATATGTTTAATACCAATTGGAAAGTCTAGATATTTAATTTAGATTGTCCAAATAATATTAAAATTTTTTATAATTTTATAAATTGATTATCCAAATTTACTTTAGACAATCCATATTTAACTTTTTAACTTACAATTTTTTTCAATATATATATATATATATATATTTCTTTTAAAGTACTTCCTCTGGTCCATTTTATTGGTCATCTTCTAAAAGGGTAAAATGATCCATTTTATAAATTATTTGATTGATAGTAATGTTTTGTTTTAAATAAAATATCTAAACTATCCTTAAAAAATAAGAGAGTCACAGAGAGAAATAAAAAAATAATGTTATATAGTTTATTTACTTTTTGAGAGCTATGCTTATAATTTTATTAAATTTTATTATTTATAGTTTTGTTATATTGGTATTAATGAAGTCAATAGAAATTACTTATAAATAAGATCAGAGGGATTATTAGTTATAATGTTATATTTTTTAATATTTTGTTTATTAGAATAAAAATTAAAAAAAAATAATTTTAAATTTAAACTGTTCATAATACATTTGGATGATCAATTTATAAAAATTTTAATATTAAAAGGACCATCTAAATTAAATATATACTATAGTGATTGATGATAAACTATTTATTAAAAAAATTTATAAATTCTTATTTTAATAAATAAAAATTTAAAATTAAAATTTTTAAATTTGGATGATCTACATCTTATCTGGATGAGGGGTTAATTGCTCTGCTAGTGAGACCAGTCTAGATGCCAACCTAGGTCCCATGGCGCGCCGGGGGGAGGTATCTCAATACGATATCTAAGCCAGCCGATCAAGGGAAGGAAATGACAGGGGCACAATCGACTTTGCACGCTCCATCCTTCGGCCCTTTGCTTCCCAGCTTGGCAGGAGCTACTTTGATCTATCTTCGGCCTTGATTCATTATGCTCGATCAGCAGCTCCAACAAGCCCTAAAGTATCTTACCATCTAAAACTCTTATGGAGAAAGCGTTGCTTTACGTTTGATCCTATGGGCCCAGAGAATGCTATGAAGTTTGTAATTGAGATTTAAATCATTTGTAATTGAGATGTGTACATTTCTATGAAGTTTGTCTTAAAAAAAAAAACAGAGAGAAAATTTTATATTTTATAAAAAAATAAAATGAACACAAATATTTAGAAAAAGAACGATTTTACGGGAATTTAC